>NW_022639453.1:1604354-1638253 GCF_010583005.1 Odontomachus brunneus
TATAGTTGGAATATAAATTATTAATTTCCAGCATTATAGATATTTAATTGTTTGTGTAGAGAGAGATTACAACCTATCACTCAAATATTAATTAATTTGTAAAAGTATGCTTCTAGACGTTCTAGACAGTGTCCCAGCATGTCCTCAGTCATTTTACACTATTAGAGCTATTTTTATTTATTCATTTCTATCTCTCTGTACATATTCAAATGGAAGGGATTACTATTGTAACAGTAATTTCCATTGATCAAAAGGTGTACCACTTCACTTTACTATAAAAGTGAACTCCATAGTACAAGTTGTGCCGCCTTGTGATCATCGTTCTTATATGTATTAATGCATCATATTTTACGTACAAGAAAGACGCGAGAAAACGAAAGCCATCTAGTGAATGATCCGATATTTAGATATAAGAATGCTATATAACATAAATGTAATGTAAGTAAACGCTTGTTATATAACCTGTTATATTTCAGTTATGTTGGTGTTATAAAATAATAACCTGTAAATAACAGAGAATTATAATAGTTCTAAAACGCAGTTATAAAAGAAAATTATGTAACTTTAATATTAATAACGTATAACATCCGTTATATTATGTGTTATTTCTATGTTATATAATAGTTATATTCTGTGTTTGCTGAGTCTATATCTATATGTAGGTAACAAACTATATATATAACTTTATTATATAATATATTATATATAAACTATATGAATATATATATATATAGTTATATAATATATTATGTAATAATTGTATTTATAATTATGTTACATAATAACTATATAATATGATGAACAAATATATATATCACGTAGATAATGCGCAAATAATCCCCATGGACAACTTTGAAATTTACGAAACAACCCTGACAACAAAAGGACTCATAGATTAAGGCTGAATTCATAATTTTAAATTCGCAACCTTCAATCAAGTACATATTATGAAGTACAAATTATCTTCAATCAAGTACAATTAATCACAGAAATTCATATTCATGAATCGCTATTCAGCTGTCGGGATCAATGCTTCTTGAAACAAGTGCAGATAGACGACTAATCAGAGATTCATGAAGCAAGGACTGATATAACGATACGGCACGCGCATTGAAATTCGTGTTTCATATTTATTCGCGCCACAGACACACGATCAAAATCGACAGAGACATCGCGTAGACGCCTCGACGTTTCTGCGACGCGCATTATGCAGATGTTGTTGGCATTTGGGAACGACCGACAGCTTTGTCGATGATCGCGCGACGCGAGAAAGATAGAGAAAGAGAGAGAGAAAGAGAGATTCACCACATTGATCGTTTCTATTTCGGAAAGTAATTTATGCGCGGCGCGGATTAAACGTTTCTCTTTGGACGGCCGCCGCGGGGATATCACCTGCGCGATTAAAGAGCTAATTTCGCACGTCGATTGTCCGATGATTGTCCGCGCGAATTTTCCAGCTCCAATATGCGATCCGCGCCGTGGACAACAATCGCGCGTGCGCGCGCGTCCGGCAACAAGCAATTCCGCCCGGCGAGCGTCTCCTTTTTGCGCCGGGAAAAATCGAATTATCCCCGGCACTGCAGCTACGCGACGCGACGCGACGCGACGCGACGCGTAAAATGGATATAGGACGATTAAAAGCTCGCCGAGCGTGCATCGTGTTTTTGTGTTCAATGGTGCGGCGTCGCGAATCAATATCTGTACGGCGGTTTCGCAACTCGAATCTTCCGATTATAGCTTTCAAGAGTGCGTTTCGATTAATTTGAACATTTATCGTGCTAAGCTAGGAGAGAATACCAGAACTAGATTAGTCTCAACGCTAATAACATCTAGTTCTAGACATTTTTACTATTTTGTATTTCATATTTCTATTTCGTCGTTTTATAGATCCACTTGAAGATACAAACGCCCCAAAGCGTTTGTATCTTTAAGTTTGTATCTTTAAGTGGATCTATAGTGTGGATGTATAGTGTTATATGGATCTATAGAAGGAAAATTACGATTGGTCTATACGGCATTTCAAAGCATTTGCAGCGCCAAGTGGGTCATGCTATGATCGCTATGCGATAAAATGTGATAAATATGAGTGCAATCTCATCAGCCATAAAGAACTCAACGTTGCTGAATTTTGTGATTTAATATATTCAAAGTTATTGTAAAATTCACGTGTACCAGACTATTGGGATATACTCAATATATATATATATATATATATATATATATATATATATATATATATGTTTTCATGTTGAAAATTTAAACATTCGTATTTAAAGACTAAAACTAAAAAGTATTCGTATTTAAGGACCAATAAAAATGTCTAGAGTTAGATGCCTATTTTTTTAGACATTTTTTCATCAATGTCTTCAGACATTGATATTTTTACCTTACATTCCATATAACGCAAATATTCAAAATACATCGCAGAGACGTCCCAGAGATGTCTAATATCTCTGGAACGTCTCTAGGATGTATTTTGGACATGTGCGCTGCATGAGATCGGCTTGTGTATGACCTTTACTTTTCACATCAATGCTCAGACCGTAGTCAAACACTCCGACACTGCTCTGTATACCTCGTCATGGATCACGCGGGACGCGATCCAAAATTCGACGTCAATCTGACACGCGGAGGAGCACAATTGCCGCGCGGATCGACGGATTTATATTTCCGCGGAAAGAGACGGATGAAAACGGATAGAAATTATCGGACTGCCGGCGCGCACGGTTAAGTTATGAGCGACGAGTCGCGGATTGCGTTCAAAAAGCTGCAAACCAAAAGTGCGAGATTGAAGCGGAAAATTACCCCGCGATGCGACATCGTATGACACGCGCGATTGATCGGCTCTCTGGTCTGTTAAAACGCTAAAAATACGCGTCCTGTCTGAGCGGCGTTTCCGCGCGAGTCTAATTTTAGCGGGGTCTTCTCTTTTATTTTTTTTTTCCACGGAGGAACACGCACCTATAGTGTCGCGCGATACGGCGTTTCTCTTCCACCACCTCCATCACCACCTCCTCCTCTTCTTTCTCGATTCCGGACGCATTTCGCGAAAATTCGGCGAGAAAGTAGGCAACGCGGGGGAGCGAGCGAGCGCGTCAAAGCTGATTATAGCGGCCGACGTAACGCCGTTGACCGAAGTGACCCTCCGGAGAGCATCGAGCGCGCGGAACAATTCAGAGAATGCGCGACGCTAATTAGGGAATACAATTAATTACTCCGAAATGGATGTCGCGAGGCAAATAACAGCCGGCGCACAGCATATCGTTTGATACTGCCGAACGATTGTGGCACTGCCAAAGAGATGATAAAATGCTATTATCAACGCGGAATAATACTTCCACATTGTCAAGCTTAGCGCGGCCCAACAATTTGCATTGCTAATTGTGTCATCACTTGTTCATAATATCGAGGCGCTGTTTGTACCAAACGTGTCGCGCTCGAAGTCCTAATCATTCGTACCTGACTCATCCTTTTGATCTTTTGGTTCGCAGAGATTAACGCATAGCAGGAAAAGGGGATTTGCCAAGTGTTCTCCTGTTCTTTATAGGGAGAGAGAATATTGTAGTTTTTTTCTTTCCATGCAAATTCTTTTCGACTTTACTGTGTTCCTAGTAGTGCAGAAATAAACTGTCAGTGAGTTCTTTCTTGCTAAGGGACAGTAAATTTTCCTACACTGAGAGAACAAATCTCTAAAAACTGAGAAATATTAATTCGGTAGATGTATAACATGTGTAGAAACACTTTTTAACAGCACATTTAAATTTTCGAAATATAAATAGCGCATCTGAAAAATGAGAGGATAAATTACTGCAGAATGTCGATCTGTTCCTCGATTGCAAAATTCTGCAGCTTATTTTCATTCTAAAATCCCCTCTGCTCCTCGCACTTTGCTGACACGACTTTTCGTTCATCTTGTAGGTAAAGAGTTGTTCTTTCGAAAAAGAAATATTAAAAATAATTTATAATTATTATTACTAAAACTGACGAAATGATCGAAATGATGAAACTCTTTTGAGTAAGGTTTCGGTATGATAAATTTTGTCGAGCAAAATCCGGCGAAATTCAACGGCGCGTTGAATTCAGCACCCCTGCGTGCAAGGCGTTCTCTCTCGTTTCTCACATTAGCCGGACAGACACCGCTCAGTATCCTCAAATCGACCGGCATCGAGAGGAAACTTTCCATCGACGCAGCTGTTTCAAGTGGCGCGTTATTTTTAAGTCCGCGCTCCGTTTGCCGCCGCCACCCTTGCCCCTCGAACGTCCTTACGTCAGCAACAACACGATGAGTCCGCGTGTTTTCTTTTCCGTATATTGAGGGAGGAACTATATTCCTCGCGGAGAACGCGCGGACCTTCCTCAATCGACCTTCGATCCCCCCGGCTTCTCTGCCGCCGATCACCCAGACGCGTCACGGCATTCCGCGACGAATTCCAACGTCCACCCTCTACCGAGGGTGGAGTGACCACCGGTGGTCGTACGTGAGATACGCGCGCATGCTCCTCGAAAAAAAATATGACCCGTGAATTACGGCGAAACTTGAACGATTACTTACATCCAATCCAGACACGTCACTTCGCGAACTATGTTTTCGCTCATCGCATCCTTATTCGGTCGACGTGGTAAACAGTCCACACTGAGAGAAAAATATAGTTATCTTTGGCGTCAACTATACTCTTTTGTGATTTTAATCACAAAAATAGTTAGAAAAACCATTATTTTAGTAAGTGTTATTAGAAAAATGGTTCTTCTAATTTTTTTTGGTTAAAATCACTAAAAGTATAGTTGACGCCGAAAGCAACTATATTTTTCTCTCAGTGCAAGTTAGGGAATAGAAAATATTATTGACGCCGTTGTAGGGGATGGAGCGGAAAAATTGAGCAAACGTCTAGGACATACGGATCGACTAACAACCTTAATATTTAGGGGAGAGTCGCCCAAATCTCCTGAATTGTCACCCTATTAGTTACCCTATTAATTGTTTTATATGTCTGTAGCACTCACAAAGTAAGATATAATATGACAATTCTTTTGCTCATATATTTCTCATTTTTACCTTTAGATGTCTTTCATATTATTATGAATAATGATAAAGAAATCAACGAGATATGACTTAAGAAACTATTTCGGTAACTCTCCGCTATCAGAGCCACCAGAATTTTTAAATTACTCGAATGATTATGTCGATTACTTATGGAAATAGCAGCGATAAATTCAGATGACCACAGACGTATTAAATATTATAATAATGAAATATGAAATATATTCAATACATATTAACAGCGCATAAAATATTAAGTGTAAAATAATATTGAATAATCTCTCTCTATACCTCATTATATAGATAAATATTATACTAAATATTATACTAAACATTTATATTATATATAAATATTATACTAAATATTTAGTGTGTAATATTTTATGATTATTGTTTAATATTAAATATATAATATTTGATGTTAAATATATTGTGCGCGTGAACATTAAAAATATTATTAAATTTATACTGACGTATAAAAGGAACTGTCGTACTGTCGTACTGTTTCATCGATGTCGGACGCATAAATTTTACAACTTTAAATAATTAAATTCACGAAATTCAGCAACATTGAGTTCCTTATAACTGATCGCACGCATATTTATCAAATGATGACATAAAAATACGGAAAAAAGATGAAAATTTTCCCCAAGCAATAGTAATGCTATTATGAAAATTCAAATGTATGTTTAGTAAATTTGTTGTTACATCAATACAATAAAAAGATTTATATTGTATAAATTTAATAACTGTTTCAATATATTGGGTGTACAACTTAGTTCGGTCCGTTTTCAAAAGATGGCTCTATGTGCTATAAATGGTTGACGGCGACAGCTGATTTTTGCCGTATCGTCAAGTGTCAACATCTGTCAACCAAATATTGTTTACAAGCCTTTGAGTTTTGCACAACAAGTTTAATTTTTACTGCGTTGAAAATGTCGAGTTTCGTTCCAAATAAGCACCATTTGCGGGAAGTTTTGATTTTCTGTTTCAATTGGAAGAAAAGTGCAGCTGAAGCGCATCGAATGCTTGTGGAAGTTTATGGTGAATCTGCACCGTCGGATAAATCTTGCAGAGAATGGTTTCGACGATTTCAAAGTGGTGATTTTAGTGTTGAAGACAAAGAGCGTTCGGGTCAACCGAAAAAGTTTGAAGATGAAGAATTAGAAACATTACTCGATCAAGATTCGTGTCAAACGCAAAAAGAGCTCGCAAGAACATTGGAAGTTACTCAACAAGCTATTTCGAAACGACTCAAAGCCGCGGGATACATCCAAAAGCAAGGAAATTGGGTCCCATACGAATTGAAACCGAGAGATATCGAACGACGATTTTGCATGTCCGAAATGTTGCTTGAACGGTACAAAAAGAAGTCTTTTCTGCATCGAATCATTACCGGGGACGAAAAATGGATTCACTACGACAACCCGAAACGCAAAAAATCGTATGTAAAGCCCGGCCAACCGGGAACATCAACGCCGAAGCCGAATATCCATGATGCCAAGGTAATGCTCTGTATTTGGTGGGATCAGAAGGGTGTGATCCACTATGAGCTGCTAAAACCTGGTCAAACCATCACGGGAGACTTCTACAGGCGACAATTGATCCGTTTAAAGCGAGCTATAGCCGAAAAACGTCCAGAATATGCGACCAGACACGAGTCCATAATCTTTCACCATGACAACGCTCGGCCTCATGTTGCTGTTCCGGTTAAAAACTATTTGGAAAATAGCGGATGGGAAGTTCTGGCTCACCCGCCTTATAGCCCAGACCTTGCCCCTTCCGACTACCATTTGTTTCGATCGATGCAGAACGCTTTGACTGGAATACACTTCACTTCAGAACAGGGTATCAAAAATTGGCTCGATTCATTCTTGGCTTCAAAAGATGAACGCTTCTTCCGCGACGGAATCCATAAATTGCCAGAAAGATGGGAAAAAGTAGTGGCTAGCGATGGACAATACTTTCAATAATGTATTAATTCATTTTATCATTCAAATAAATGCGTTTTTCAAGCAAAAAAACGGACCGAATTAAGTTGTACACCCAATAGTACATTTATTTCGCAAATGTAATTGAAACGACTGTCAAGTTTCCATGAAGGATTGTCTCACGTCGTGATAACCATAAAAGCTTATCCAGATACGAAATTCAGTTAGTTTCGCGGGCTGTCATCGAACCTGTGAACCACAACGACGGCACGGCGACGTATCGTCGACTTTGATACGCGCGTCGGACGTGAAACGCGACATCGATGAGGTCACTTTTATATATTCGCAAAGCACGATTGACTTCTCGTCCGGGGGATATACCGGCGCGGCAATGAGTTTGTTGACCTCTCAGCGGACAAGAATTACTCTTCCTCCCTCGCGCTCGATGATATAACATATATTGATTTTTCTTTCAATTTTCCCGTCTGCGGCAGACCGGTGCTCTGTCAAGCGGAGTGGTTCGTCATCCGCAAATGAAGCATCGTTCGAAGCGCAGCCGGTCGTTGTGAAAAAAAAGGAAAAATTTCCACGTACCATCTGACTAATTAGGCTTTAATCACGTCGTCTTGAGTTTCGATTACGGCATGATCACGAAATTTAACTCGCTCCGTAGCCGCGAGCTATGCGTTCGATCGGTATGCCCGTCGTCGTCGCGAATGCATTTTGAGAAATCAAACATCTCAGTGGCACTTTGAACCTTCAATATACACTGCATATCGACACAACACGTCGACGCGGGATAGAGAATTAATAGCATTAATACTTAATAATAATTGGAGTAAAAAGAAGATCCTTGATAATAATTGGGGAGGTTCTCAAGTTCCTCCCCACGACTTGATCGGCGCCGCCAGAGGAGTTTCGGCACTCGAAGGGTAAAGGTTCACGAATGGCTGAGAAAGCTCTCGCCGAAAGCGCATCCAAAGCTCACCCCAAAATCGCGCTGCCGAACGGCGACAAAGCCACAGCGGGGTAATCGCGATAAACGGGCGTGAAGGCGAACAGCAAAGGGTCAGCAGCATTACGGGGTGATAATCCGAGGACAGGCGTTCGCCGTCGTCGTCGTCGTCGTCGTCGGCAGCGAACTCGATCTATTTCGAGATCGGCCGGCGGGACGGGAGCGTGACGGAGGAGAGCGCCCATCGACCGACCCAGCGCCGGTGGTAGCCGTGCCTTCGCTAATTGAAACCGCCGGAGGCATCGACCAGAAAGCAAAACGGAAGCCTGTGCACCCGTTCGCTCGTTACACACGCCTCCGAGCGAAATTGCCCCCGGAGCCTGACGCGCGCGTCTCATACGGGCGTAATACCGCGACGATTTCTCGTTCTCGCGACCGACTACGGTTACGACTACGGTGGAGGATTGTCGGGTGTATGCGCGTCCGTGTCTGTCCATCGGCGTTTCTCGCCGCCAGAAAACACTCGACGCGACGCAAGAGACGACACGCGGTGCAAAATGCCTTCTCGTTGAAAGGCGGGTTCGTCGGCTCGAGTGCCAAACGCCTATTCCGAGAATTGAGAGGGACATGTTACTACGGTACACCGGTTCGCTGATACAACGATTTGACTCGAGAGTGCTAATGCGAGTATTTGTGAATTCCACGGGAGTGGAAGCTCACAGGCGATCGGAGGATGGATCTAGGGATCCAGAGGGAGGATTTTGGGTCGCGGGAACACGATCGCGGCGGGCCCGAGTCGAAATTTTGGTCCTACGTTGAGCCTGCAGATTCTGTGGAACTTGAAGGATCAACGGAGACTTCAAATAAAATACTTAGAGGGTACCACTTAGAGGCTACTATGGCCTATCTTGATAATTCAAATTATTGCATGGAAAGGATTTTATAGTAAAAATTATTTTGTTAACAAAACAAAACAAAGAAAAAGCCTTGGTAGATGTAAATAAGATCGAATTCATGGTTCACATAACATTATTAGACGTAAAATTCAATGCTTGTAAGATTTATATTAGATTTTCCAAGGATGGTATTCATAGTCGCAAATTATTTACAATTTTTGATTGAGAACATAATTAATTACATTGTAAAAGCTGATGTGTTATATTTAACACATTTCATGTGTCCCAAATTATCCACTCTCATTTATATGTAAATTTAACACAAAACAAATGTGTTAAAAAGTAACGCGCATAATATGGAAAAAATTAACACAAGAATTTAACACTTGAATACCGTTAGAAATCACAGGTTGTGTTAAATTGACATTTAATATGTTAAACATAGATTATGTCAATTTAACATTTTCATTTCATCAAAACCGTAGATAAATACTTCTCTCAAATGTTAAAGTAATGTTTTATTTTAGTTAATTCAACATTTTGTCAATTTAACACAAACTGTGATCCCTGACGGTATTCAAGTGTTAAATTCTTGTGTTAATTTTTTACATATTATGCGTGTTACTTTTTACCACATTTGTTTTGTGTTAAATTTACACATAAATGAGAGTGGATGATTTGGGACACATAAAATGTTAAATTTAACACATCAGTTTTTACAATGTACAAATTTATATTTATGGACTGTTGTTCAGTTGTTTAATTCGATATTTCTTGCATCAAATATGATAAATACAGGTAAAAAATAACGTATCTAATAAACAACATATAAAAATAATATATATAATAAAAATATATACAATAAACAATGTATAAAAATAATATATATATAATAAAAATATAAATAATGTATATAATAAACAACGTATAAAAATAAACAACGTATATAATAAAAGCTATAATTTGTTAACTGATGACAGACTATGAATGCCGGCCTAAATTTCGACTCAGGTATCTTTTCATTCTCGGTGTGTCGTCAAGCGCCCGTCAAAGACGGAAATTTCTCGCATAATAAATTATTTAACACACCTCGAGATATATGATGTACCACTGCCTGCGTTCCGGCGCCCTGCCCCTTTCCATCCTGGCTTCCCGTTTCAGCATCCTGGCTACTTCGTCGTGGCACTCACACTGACACCCAACTCGATTGTATGAATGAACACAATGCCGATAATTCGCGATTCGAAATATTGTAATATTTCAATCATCCCCGGTGAGAATTGTTACAGAAACACCGACACACGCAGCGCGCGTTAGCTCGGGACGTAATGACGCTTGGGGAGGGAGAGAGGGAGATACACAACGCGCGGAAGTATCGAAACAATGAGCAAGAAGAGGCTACGTCATCTTCCGCCAAACGGCGGCGCTCGCCGCCGAGAGGCCGTTGACAACGACTGTTAACAATAACAAAACAACCCAGAGTCTTCATTACAGTTCGGGCCGGCGAGAGTACACGGCGGAGAACGTGTATCGGCGCGTTTACTATCGCTTCCGTCACGTGATTAAAGTGTTTCGTTGACTTCAGAAGCTGCGTAATTGATACACAGCGCGTTAATTAATTAATATACGTTCTCGCAATCGGTTCTACGCGAGTGTCAGTGTCAGTGCCCCGACGGAGAAACTGGAAGCCAGGATGCTGACAGCCGAGGGCCGAGGGTGCTCCAGGATGCCAGACAGCGACGCATCGTATATTTCAAGGTATGCCAAACAACTTAGTGCACTGAGAGAAAAAGAAATGGTTAATTTAAGTAAAATTATAGTTATTTTTGGCTCTGAGGCCATATCTTTTGATTGTTCTAACACGAAAATGGTAGTAGTAACATTCACATAAGGCACAATGCTAATTACCATTAACGTTATAGTAGAATTTAATTAAAAAAAAAGTGAAAGAAAGATTTTCTTGGCCAAAATTTATGATAATTATTTCTCTATCTATGATTACAGTAATCAAACATTTTTCTCTCAGTGTACACGTGAGATTCGCGTTTTTAACGGACGTTTGGCGCATGTACCGAGAATAGAAATATACCCGAGTCGAAATTTTGAGCCGGTATTCATAGTCTGTCATCAATTAATGAATAATCATAGCTTCATAAATATCCAGCTAATATTGTCATACTCTAATTATTATCAACACGTCAGTATTGTATCTGTGCTTATTTCATACAACAAGAAATATCGATTCAAACAGCCGAATAACAATTTGTTAGTACGAACCTGCATTTGATAATGTTCTGCATCATAAATAATTTACAACTATGAGAACCGGCTTTAAAATATAATATAAATATCACAAGTGCTGTGTGAACGTCCAATAGTGCTCCTTGGGCTGCGAGCCCGGTCTTGTTTACATCTGCCAACGCTTTCTTTTTGCTTCTGTTCAGCCTTGTTATTTTGTGTACAGAATCCAAATTTAAACCTCCACTGGTAAACGGTAAACTATTGGACATATAATTGTCATCTTTGCTCTTACAGCTCGATATCAGCTCTTTTCAGAGCTTCATCAGTCTCGTCAAGATATTCATCGTCAAAAAAGAGAAAAAGAGAGATTGTGAGAATAGAAATGTGTTTTGTTTTTTTATTCACTCTTTTTTATTCACCCGTATTGATTATTTAAGATTCTATTATCTCACACACATATATTCTATTAATAAAAAACTATAAATTATATAATTAATATAAAATAAAAATAATAAAATTCCCAGACACGTACCTAATCCTGGACATTTTTATTATTTTGGTCTTTAACACGAATATTTAAATTTTTAACGTGGAATGTATGTATATACTCAATTTTTATATATATATATAATTTTTTTTTTTATGTTGAAAGTTTAAGCATTCGTGTTTAAAGACCAAACCAAAAAGATTGTCCAGGATTAGACACATGTCCGAGTATTGGTACTTTTATTTTACTTTGTTGGATTGTAATTAAAAATAAAAATTGAATAAAAGGTTAAATTAGAATAAGACAATCGAATCCAAATTCCAACTCGAATTTAAACGATTCTTCGACGAGTTGTAAGAGTTTCTTCAACGTGAATAAAACGGCAGTAAGCAGCCATCTGCAGCATCAAGGTAGGACAATAGTTTGTAGAGCATTAATCTTTCAAGATTCTCCATTGACCCTTCAAGTTTGACGGAACTTGCAGGATTAATGTGGAACCAAAATTTCGACTCGGAACGATTAGCCGCGTGAAAGATCTCTCGCGATGTTCAAGACCTCCGTCGATATCCCGCTGTCCAAAAATATTCGCCCGACCCTCGTGCGACGCCCCCTCGCTAAAAGGCGCGGCTGTCGGAGTGATTGCCAAACGTCCGTTCGCGAAAGATTGAAAGGGACACATCACCGACATATACTGATACGCTAATATAATAATCGATGGCGTAAGAGTCGCGCGATATTCATAGAACGTGATGTCTGAGTACTCCAGCCGTCTCCGACGGTTCGGAGATGGAAAGATGCCTAAGTTATACACAGAAAAATACATTCAAGTGAATGTTACCCGATTCAAATATTTCATAAATTTATGTATCCGCAAATCTATCATGATAAGCATCAAATTTGTTCAAAATACATTCCGAATCTTAGTAAGTTTAGCACACACATTTCACTGAAGAGTATTAAACAAAAATTCGTTTACTTACGCAGCTAAACAAACCTTTTCTTCGATAAAGTTTTATAATATTCTTGTAAAGAAAATATATTCTTCTTCTGAACATATGATAGTGAGCTTTTTTAAAATTTAGTATGAGCGTATTCTAGAACTACACTGGAAAAAATATTCGAAAACTTTTTATGGAATGTTCATTTCTATGAAATAAAGTTTATTTCAGTGAAATAAAATTTTCTTCTGTAAAAAATAAAATTTATATCTCACAAATAAATTCTCAGATTTTTTTCTCAGTGTATTACCAAGAAAAGTCTGATTTTGAGAAAATTAATATCCGACAATCCCTGCAGGGGTTTCGATGAGCCGATGTGAATCTAATATACAACTGTCGAAGTATATCAAAGCAACGTGTGACAATTCGACCAATAAGAGTCCGAGTCGCGAGAGTCGCGTGTAATTTTTCATCTGTCGGAAGGGCGGTGGAGCTTTCGCGCGAATAACATTTGTCTAATTGGTGGACGAAGCGAGAGAAGCTCAAACGCGGAGAGACGCGTCCGCGCTTCGGCGAGCGCACAAAGTATTCGTGAACGGCGTGCACGAGCAGGGCGACAAGCTAACGCGATTCTTGGCGTTAGCGTTACGACGTGTCACGTTATATCACGCCGCTGTAACTCCGCTCTATATGACGTTCACGCACGCGTTCGCTCAGAACGCATCGTAACGAGCTTTGCCAAGTGGCGCACTTCATTCAGAATTACTCTCGGCGAAGATCCCTCGCGCGCGTGAACGCGACTACTGAGAGTTCAACGAATTTACCTTCCCTTCAAGCAGTCCTACGGGAGGCAATAATCTCCGCGTAAAAAACAAAAAGCGCCGAACTGCTATCCGCGCAGCGAACATCGGAAACGAACGAGATGGACTTGCGAAGGAAAATGGGAGCTCGGTTATCTCTCACGAGCAATTTATTTTGCATAGAGGACAAATTATACAAATTGAAAATGTAGAGGATCTATCAGAGCAAGCATTAGGAGGAAGTACGCATAAATACAGCGAGAAAAAGTTCATTCTATAATTATGAAGTAAAACGTCTCGATCTTTCATTGAATCTTTATTAATGCGAGTTTACGGAAAGCATCTCTTATAATAAAGCGCGTGATGCTATTTATTGTGTTACATTATTGCTGTCACTCGCGCCATCCTTGTTTGAAGAAAAGCCAAAAATCAAAGCCAATGACAATACACAGTTTTGATTTTTGGCTTTTCTTCAAGCAAGGATGGCGTGAGTGGCACTAAAAATGTAACACAATAAATAACATCATGCGCTCTATTATAACGAGAGACGCTTTCCCTAAAGGCTAATTGATAAGGACTCAATCGAAAATATCATGGTTGAGAAAGAAGAAACTTGTCTCCGAGCTTTGAATCGTTAAGTTGATTGCGCCACTTCATTAGCTACTTCCCACAGCTTGAAGCTAAAGTTATTTTATTACCGCGAGAGAGCCTCGGATAAAGTAACACGCGAGCGGAGAGTGCCTAATAACTCTCCTGGCCGATTGAGAGAAAACAAAAGGAGAAAGAACACGACGAGAGAACGACGAGAGCCGCGGCAGTAAAGATCGCTATACTCGAGCTCGCCCGCGCGCTCGTCATTAATCCACCTGCCTGTCCGCCGCCGCTGCGGCACGTCGCGCGAGCGTGTCGGGCGCAATTTAAAAATATTTAGGCCATAAAGTGTAAACCACCGATTTATAACGTGCTGGCCGTTGCTAGCACATGTGCACTAATCGCGGCGGTTCACGCCCGCGCGGCAACTCTGACGTCGATCGCCAAATGTACCGGCTCTACGTCATCGTCGTCGGGTTATTTATACGCCCCCGCGACGATCGCGGGATCGCGGAGAGAGAGAGAGAGATTCGCGACTCTGCCGTTTCGACCTGTTGCACCCCGTCCGCGCGATTTACCTGGCGTCCGCCAAAATTTCGCTTTCCGCTTCGAAGCGCCGCGTTTGAAAAGCTAGACGGCTGATGACGACGACGACGACGACGATGGCGTGTCCCGCGAGTGAAATATTTTCGGAAGCACTCAGTCGGAAAAGCTCACCCACCCGGGCCAACGCGAGAAAACGAGGTGTCAGCTGCATCTACATCAGCCGGGTCTCGATAAATAGATTCTAGCGGTGTGGCGACGCGGCTTTGCGCGGATTCGATCGCGGAAGCTCATACCCTCGCACGTGGAGCACGCCTACGTAGCTGCATGATGTGTCTACGATGGTGTCGGCACGATCGCGTCAGAGACGCCGGGAACGCGCGGCGACTCGTCGCGAGCGAGAAAAGGGTACGCCCGGAACGCGTTCCTAGGGTGCGGATGGCGCGGATGCCTGGCATTTTATCGGTGCCGTTAATTGCGGACCGTAACGTCGTGTCGTCGCCTATCGCCTCGCGGCTGCAAGGTCGGCTGACCTGAGACAAGGAGGAATTTTTGTCAAGACCTGCGCGCGTGCGCGCGCGTGCCAAGAGCGCTCCGAGTTGCATACACGCGATGCTCCCCTTGGCCCTCTCGCTCTTCCGGTATCGTCTCCTTGTACTTTTCACGATGACGCTCATGAACATTAGGGCTAAGGCAAAGAACGAGACGTAAGCGTCGTAGTTGCAGACGTAAAGTAAGGCAAAGAAAAACGTATATTAAGAAAGGCTATTAGCCTTATGCTTACGTTTTTCTCTGCCTTACTTTACATCTGCGACTACGACGGTTACATCTCGTTCTCTGCCTTGGTCCTTATTCAAATGAACCGACTAAACTGCCGACTAGAAAGAGTGCGGCCAAGTTTAGCCCCATTTTTTGTAAGTTTGAAAATGGTCATAATTTTGGTTTTTTTTTAAAGCTTATTGCGAGTAAATTTCAAATATATAAGTATCAACGTGAAGCTCCATATCGTCTCAGAGAAAAATGGTCCAAAAGAGTTTCACTCCCAAAAGATGGCGCCATAGGTCAATGCATATAAAAATGGACAAAAAATGAGAAAAATAAAATATTTTATTAATTATTGTTAATTCTTATAGTAATATCGCAGATGTTTTCGTTTGGAATTACAAAACCATGCACGGAGAAAAATAATTTGCTGGCCCAACAAATTTTCTGCTTTCTAGCAAAATCTTTTCATTATTATATGGATAACAAAAAGATTTGCTAAGAGTACTAATTAACTACTTGCTGGATATAATTTGCTGAATCTATAAATTATTTTGCTATAAGAACCATGATGGGTTTATATAAGCAGTTGCAGTTTTGCTCCGATAGCAAATAAATTTGCTAAGGATACATTATTTTGCATAATAGCAGATTAACATGATTCTTAGTGACAAATACACTCAACAAATTTTTTCTATCCTGGCAACGAAACTACTTCTGTTCTAATAACGAATAATTTGTAAAATTAGTTACGTTAACTAAATCTTTTTAATGTCACTACGAATATGTAGTAGCAACGACAATTTTAATTATAATAAAAGAGCAAAATGATTTTTCTCCATATGGTTGTAACCATAGCTAAGATAAATGATGGTATAGAGCGCCACCTTGATACTTATTATATTTCGAATCCACTCGCAATAAGCTTTCAGAAAATACCAAAATTATGACCACTTTCAAACTTACAAAAAATGGAGCTAAATGCCTATGGCGGTTTGGCCGCACTCTTTATCTCGCACCGAAAAGGAAATATTTGAGAATTTATTTGTGGGACACAGAAAAATAAACTTTACTTCACAGAGACAAACTTTGTGTTTCTCAGAGATTAACTTTATGCCCCACAAATGGATTTTCCAGGATCTTTCTCCGAGTGACACGTCGCATGCAGTGATGCATCAGTTGCGCGTACGTGTGCGACGGTCATGTTTCACCGCGATGAAACGCCGATATATCCGTCGCGCGGAATGCTCTCGCGCTTTTCCCCATTTACACCTGCGCCTAGTTTGCACTGCGGCGTGTTTGCCGCGGGGACGGTTAACAATAGGCGGAGGTGGCGGAGGCCAAGTCGCGCGCGTATTCGCAGTGAAGAACAGCGGGCCGCGTGTAACTGTGAATGCGGCGGTTCACCCGTGAATGGAATTCAACAGGTATCCGTAGTAATCTCCAACACCGGCGGCCACGGGAGTCACAATGGGATGCCGGGCCGAAGTCGTGTTTCATTATCGGCGAGCGGCCCCCGCGATAAAGGCGACAGAAGATATTACACAGTAAGCACGTCGAACGACCTCGTCGGCTAAATCGCGTCAAATGCCAATGCCAGGCCTCGTCGGCACTCATTTCTTCGAGCGCTGAACCGCTTCTCCGCGAGAAGACGACGTTTCGATTGACCCTTTCCGGGCCGGCGAGCGTAGCGAGGCTCGTACTTGTCGCGACTCGGATGCGCTCAATCACTCGTAAATCTTTCTTTCTCCCTCGATCTGATCGCGGGCGATCGTCGGAGAACAATCGAGGATACTCTCGCGGTCCATTTCTCGGGTGAATGAAGCGGGAGAAATGCGGCGAGCGTTACTGCGACTGATGTTGCGCGCGCGAGGGGGAGAAGGAGACAGAGAATGAAATCTTTTATTGCGCGACTCATAATTTATATTTGTCGTGTATTACCCCGCTAGAGAGAGGTAGAGAAAGATCGCGTCTGTGTAAGTTTCACGAATCCCCAGTATATTCTCGTGTCAGATTTCACTCGATATTGACGTGGTCGAGAACAGCGGCGCGCCGAAAATCCAAGTGGGTTTTTCTCGCAAGTAAAAAAACACATCCGCGGATATTCTTATTCTTCCCAGCGGCTGCGTTTGCATGAATTATAGTGGATGGAGAGTGCTCATTCAGATCGCGGGCGGAGCTGTACAACTCGAAAATAATTCAGCGGCTGCCAGTACTGGTATCGTCTGCGCGAGCGGGGGTAACTTGGAATTACGATGATTAATTGGACGTCAGCAGCACGGCGAGTAATTTACGGGACGAATTCGCGGACTGCGAAAACACGTCGCCGAGTTTCTACGCGCGGCTCGTTTTCTCTTGCCTCGCTGTACCGCGACTTTCGTCCCTCTCGTTTCTTCCACGTTCGTCGCTCTAACTCTCTCTCTTCTCCGTTTTCAGGAGCCTTTCAGACTGCCGCTCCTTTTCGTCGGTCGCTCGTGAAGAGAAACGATTTAGTGCGACAACAATTCGAAAGTATCATTCCACTTAATCCGTCAATTTACAACGATGAACTCCTTGTTCGTTTGAAATTAACGTAAGAACATCGTGTAAGAAACGGAAGAAAGATTTAATAAAACTATTTTTTGCTAAATTGTGTTATAATGTTAGTGATAAAAATCTCGTGTGCACGCTAGTACTGGATATACTTTCGCGTGAGAACAAGCAAACAATGCGGTTGGAGCCAAAAATAACTCTGTAATTTTAGATAAATCGACCGTTCCTTTTTTCTCAGTGAGATCAAACCTTGATAATCAAATAACTTTGCGCTTACGTTCACGTGGGAATACATCTCGAAGCGTTTCCTCGACTCGGCTCTCGCGTAGAAAAGCGGCGCGCGGAAACTCAGAGGCTACGTTTCTTCCGAAACGAACGAGCCGGCTTCGAATGTTAATTGCAGTGACAAACGTCTCCGAAGTTCAGCGTGGCGCGCGCCGTTGAATTGATTCCGTTCGCGGCGCTGAATGATTTGACGACGTTCCCTCGCGTTTTGCGGAGGCAAACTCGCTTAACTTCCCTCGCTGCTTATTGGGCTCACTTTTCTCCGGCTTTCAGCGCGCCGGTTAAAACGCGTCCGTCCCGCATACACAATGCGTCGTCGAGAGGTGGCTCGCGTCGCACACAGCCTCGGTCTTTTGTCGTTAATAAACGTCGCCGGCGAATAACCGCTCGAGTCGCGTGAGTACGGTGACTGGAGGTGATGCATTCAGGAAATTTTGGACCGAGCGCGGATCTCCGTGCATTCAACTTTTCGCGAGAGCGTGCACATTCCCACGCGTTCCGTCCATTCGGACTCCGAATTTACACTTTTGCGATATATTTACATGTTTTCGCCTCCCTCTCCCTCTGTCTCTGTTTCTCTATCAATGCAGTCTTGCTTCGCTCCGGAAGCCAATCTCGCGGTTTCATAATCGGACGCGCCGATTTTCTATGTATTTATAAAAGCCCGCACCCGGCGCCAGCATCCGCGACTTAAAAGTAGCACGTCGATTCGAATCCGGCCACTTGTTCGATAAATCGTTACTCCCACCGCCGCCGCTGCAGAATAGAAACGCGATTGAACAGTTTACACTGTCGTACTTTTAAAATAGCGCCGAGGTCGGGACGACAGCTCGACGGTGTCTGTTTCGCCGTGCGATCATCGAACAGACCGTAGATCATTCGCGGAGTATTATTGCCGGCGCAGGTCGCCTTGGATCGCACGATTCCGCCTGGAGGCGTCTGGAAATACACGCGGACGCGATCAAGGCTCCTCTCCGAATCGTCCCCGAGCGCGGCGCGTAAACAGAAGCCTTGATACCACGATAACGCGAGTCACGGCGACGCGGACAACGTCGTCGTGCGCGCAAAATATTGCGGGCATGATTTATGCGGATCTAACGCTAAGGCGCGCGCGCAAGTCCAAAAATACACGTTCCACGGATATTTATATGCGCGCGCGCGCGCACACACACACGTGTCTTGCGCGTGGCGTATGCTGTTTTATCGCGTGTTGTGTCGCGAGCTCGCCAACGCGAATACTACCAAATTTGATATTGCAAATCGCCGTGGAAGATACACTTGGCAGAAAACACATGCCACCACCGAATTAGCAGCGCGCGGGATTAAGTTTCTTCGGCGCTGTCGCAACAGGGTGTTCGGAAAACGGGTGTCTTCATCAACTGCGGCGGGAACAGATCGCCGCTTTCACGGCAGCAGATCGCCGGTGAAATTATTGCCGTCACGTGCCGTCCCGCGACAAAGTGGACCGGCAATTTAGCCGGGGCCGGCGCTTTAACGAAGCTCTGCCGTGGTCCTCGCGTTTAAATGCAGAATCGCGCAGGGCGACCTCGCGAATCACTAATTGCCGCCACAAAGGCGTCCGCCAATCGCCAACTTCACGACGCGATCTCGCTGGGAGATCGTTCGCGCGGGTTCCGTTTAAATTCTCTTTCCTCGCGACCCTTTTCGACCTTCGCGAGACTGTCGCGGCTAATTTTCACGATTATCGCGTGTCCCGCACGGATGTTGATCCTAGAGATGGGCGATTCCTCAATTTAATTCGATTCTTGAATCGATTGTGAATTGTAATAACTGAAATCCATTTGCTATGTAAGTCGAATGAAAAGATCGGTGCGCACGTGCCTCCAATCGAATTTACTAAAGATTTACGATAAATATATATTTCTGTAAATCGATGAAATTCTTCCGGTAAGTTCGATAGCAAGCGCCGTAATTTACACTTGACGAGTCCTCTGATTAATTCGGCGGAATACTCAAGCCAAGAATCTTGTAATTTTCACCGGTATGCGAACGGTATTCTCCGTCGCTCCTGTGTATCGATGCACAGCTATCTGCCTGTCTCCGACACAATTCCGAATGTTCACTTGGCGACAATCGTCAGCGTCGATAAACGACAAGCTCTTCTCGAGTCGAAATTTTAACCTTACTTTGCCTCCTCCGTCCTGGATTTTTCTGAACATCCGGGGCTGTATTCTTGAGAAATATCGCATACAATGTTCGTTTTTCCTGGTTTGAAGTGCGCCTTCTTTGTCTGGTTGCGACGTTTTCATGAATGTTTATTTCTTCAGAAAGCAGATTGACTTGAAACTGCGTTGTAGAATGCAAAGTTTAACATAGGGACAAAATTTCGACTCGGGAAGACTGCTGTATATTCCGAAGTGCAGTCGCGGATCTCGAATCCGAAAGACGGGGGCGTGTGTGTTTCCTCGCGTCGATTTGGCGCACGAATAATACTCGCGAAACGTCGGAAGACGCAAATCATCCGGCGAACGAGTTGCCGCTCATCGGAACCGTCCCGATCGCGAACGGACGGCGGTCGTCAGCCGCTCGTTTGCCGAATTTACGCGCCGCTCGTTTCTGCGTTCGAAGGGAGTTCGTTGCCAGTTCTAAAACCGTCGTCCTGACAATGACGTAGAGACCCGCGCCGAAGCGCGGCCGTTTGTTTCGGCCGAGGCGATGGACCGCCGATCGCGAGCGCGCTCTCACTTGGACGAGCGGAAAAGCGTTCCGGAACGACGCCCTGCGTAGAATCGTGCGGACTTCGGCGATTTTTCGAGCTTCGCAAGCGCAACGCGCGCACGCCACGTAATAAGCGGCTTTATGTGAGTCACGGCGCGGTGGGCGCGGGACGATAAATAAACAATGGCCACTGTTTCGGCGAATTGTGCGTGCGCGGCCACTCTTGCGCGTTCGGCCGATGAGAATTTTGCGCGCTCGCTTCGATTAGATACACGAATAATAAACAGCCACACGGGGTAATCCACCGGGCTCGCAATCCGAGACAATTCGCGCGTTCACGGTGCGGGTCGATCGATAAGTCGCTGTGTGATCGCGAATAAATCGCAAATGCGATCAAAACGGATCGGCGAATAACTCGCAGCAGCGAAGGCTATCAAAGTGCGCCGAGAGAATGCCTGCTCATCCCCATTTTCGTCCACTTGCTCCGCAATCCTTTGTCAGATTCGGGGAATTCTCGAGCGGTTTCACTCTTCAAATTTGCACGGCAAAATCTTCATTAGATTCGCGATTTGATTTTCGGTGGTAGGTCAGGTGTTTGAGATATTCAGAATTCTATCCAAATTTTTCAGTTCAATCATAATATATGAGATATTCTATCTGTAATCGCGATTCGATTGAAAAATTCTCATCTAAGTATCTCACTCGAGATAATTTCAAATAATAACTATTAAGATCGTAATGTCTCAGGCACTGATTGATTAAAGCTTTTTTTATCAAAATAATCGACATATGAATAATCAAAATTAATCAATCTTCATATTTAAAGTCACAAATAATTTCACCGGTTGATGATACTAATTATTAATCAAACTTTGATGTGATTGCTTAGAGTAAGCGAACCTTTTTCGGAACAGCACCTATTTCGAAACACTTTAATTTTTTCCTGTATTAGCCGTCAAATTAAAGTGTACCGAAATAGGTTCACTTACTCTATACGTTGATTAATAATTAATTTCATCAATTGATTGAATTATTCCTGATTACATATAAGAATTGAATAATTTTGATTATCGATGTGTTTGATTTATTTTAGCAGAAAAGAAAAAAATTACAATCAATTAATACCCAACGCACTGCTGTAGATCTTCAAGATCTCGAGTTTTCATATGAAGAAAATATTATAGTAAAAATTACAATGCAACTTTAGTAATCCAGGGATAAACTATTACGAAAATTATAATAAAACATAAAATAAAAATGACTATAAATGTAGTAAGAGTTATCATGTTTACTATAGTCACTGTTTGCTATGTTTTATTATAATTCTCGCGAGTCTCGTAATAGTGTCAGTCTATTCCTGGACTACTAAAATTACACTGTAATTTTTACTACAATATTCTCTCCGTGCACTTTCTCGATATCTCCAATTTCTAATGTCTCATAAAATTTCTCCAATGTCCTCTCAATTAAATATCTAATTCCAACTTCTGTTAGACATCTGGTATCTCGGCTACGCTCTCGTAGATCAAAGGAAACACAACGCATTTTGTGTTACAAGCGGCCGACGAGCTCGCGCTCTCGTCTGCTCGCGAGCCCGTCGAGCTCCGTTCGGGCTCCCACATCGTCCCCTCGAAGTCTCCCGCATACGATCAGCCGGATAAACGCCCACGCGTCATGGCGCTGACGAAAACTCGGCTCGGTTACGGTGATCATACGGACATCGTGTATACATAGGCCGCCGGACGGCTTACCTCTTGGATTTTGTAGCTAGTGCGGACAGTCTTGCGTCTGGTGGTGGTGACCTCGTAACTCTCCTCGACGGTGGGCGCCTCATCGTCGACGGCGCGATGATCTCCGCTGTTCATCACGCCATCGCTTGTCCTCACCAACGTGTCCGTCTCGTCCATCGCGGCGTTTCGCGCGCGCTATTCGCCTCCGAGGATCGTCGACTCGCGTAGGAGACTCTCTGGTAGATCGCAGGGCTCTCGGTCGACGCGGTCTCTACCTCGCCTCAGCTGAAAATCGAAGATCTCGCTTGCTAGCGACGCAACACTAGCCCGATGCGGTTGTCCGTTTTTCCTTCGCGCTCGTCCGGCCGTCTGATTTCGGTGCGCGAGCGGAAAACTTTTACTGCCGTGAGAGACAGAACTATTCCGGGCGTGTAAGTTCCGCGCGAGGCGGAGAGGCTGGCGGTACTAAAGCACCGCGCGCATCGGGGAAACCCGCGACGGGCAAGAACCCGCGCGCGCCTTTCCACGGCGAAAATAGAACCTCGTGTTCTTTCTCCCGCAGGAACCACGAAACGTCGCGGCGGCGGCGGCGGCGGCAGCGAGATCTCGGGCTATCGGCGAACTACGACCTTCGACAGCGTCGATGTTAGATCGCCGATAAATCGCCCGCCTATGGCCGCACACCACGGCATTTATGATGCGACACGCAAATCGGATGCAGACGCCGCGAGAGATAACGCAGATCTGTACGCTTGAGGGATTGTCAAGTGGACGGATCGACACCTTCGAGGATGGATAGGATGTTCGAGGATCGAGTCGAGAGTGGATTCGACGGTACGAGGATCTACAATCGCGGGAAATTGTGGATCCAGATACTCGGTAATTCGAAAGTGAGGGAATTACTAAGTTTAACGCGCGCTTTCTCGCGGCTCACTTTGACGTGAAATCCTCTCAAATCCGCCGAAAACGTGCGATAACAAGTCGTGAAACGCATCCTGCACATCGTCATCACACATCCACGAAGGTGCGTAATAAAATCTATTTATTCAATAAAATACAAATCTCTGAAAATCCGTCGACACACAACCAACAGCATAGTGTAACAATCGTGTATATATAACAGTAGTGCAATAGCGTACCTGATTATCCTTAGAAGTTGAAAAAATCGCGATACAAAATTACGCGGGCATTGAGATATCGCAGCTCCAAAGCACTACGACGATTTTCTCCGATATTAGCCTCTCTCACCGATCGATTTAATTGATTTCCCTGAGTTTTCTACTTCGCACGCAAGCTTTCTTCTAGAAAATGGCACCGTGTTCAGGAGATTAGATCAAAGCAGTCTTGCATCCCTTATATTACTTCTCGATTTGGTATTAATCCCGTGTGTGTAAATGCGTTTGAATATAAAAAGAAAGAAATAGTAGAGAAAAGGGAACGGTTGACATACGAGTCTAAAAAGTTTATGAAATTCTTGTCCGTTCCAAGCTTTCCTCCGCTCTCAGTCGTATGAGTTCTTCCGGCCGATAAACACCCACTTCGGTGATTATGCCGGCGATAAGATGCGCCGGTGTCACGTCGAACGCCGGATTCCAGCACTGTATACCCGGCGCCGCGATCCTTTGGTCCTTGATGTGCGTCATCTCCTTTTCAGGTCGCTCCTCGATGACGATCTGATCGCCGCTGGCTATCGTAAAGTCTATGGAAGTGCGTGGCGCGGCCACGTAGAAAGGAACACTGTGGTATTTCGCGAGGATCGCGATCTGCAACGGGACGGTTCGTACGGTGAACCGAATACTTCACAAACGATGTTACTTTCGCGCGCTTGCGATACTCACCTGATAAGTGCCGATCTTGTTGGCGGTGTCGCCGTTCGCGGAGACCCGATCAGCCCCCACGACCACCGCCGTGATCTGCTTGCTCTTCAATAGCGCAGCAACCATGTTATCACAAATTAGGGTGGCCGGTATCTTATCGTGCACCAGTTCGTAGGCAGTCAGACGGGCGCCTTGATTGTACGGTCTCGTTTCAGTGCAGTACACATGATCTGAAAACAGATAACGAGGTAAAGAAACGCATTCTAGAGAATTAGAAATGTGAGTAGGGTCTAAGATAAGTGTTTTGTGGACACGTCCTTAATTCTGGACGTTCTTATTGTTCTGGTCTTAAAATACGAATGTTGAAATTTTCAGCGTAAAAAATATATATATATATATATTTTTTTTTTTTTAATATTTAAAAGCCAAAACAATACGAATATGTAGGATTAGAATGCCCAGGTTAAAGCGTTGATATTTTTATTTGAATAACTAAAAACAGATATTTACCGAGTTTCTTCCTCTTGCGAAGAGATCTGATGACACCTAAAGCGGTACCGTATCCCGCGGTGGCGAGACTGCCGGTGTTGCAGTGTGTGAGGATCCTGATGAAGCTGTCTCCGGACACGCTACGTAGGATCTCGTCCGCGCCGTAATTGCCGATCGCCTGGTTGTCCGCCACGTCTTTCTCCAGCATGGCAACTATGGTATTTATGAATCTATAATGGAGATTTTCATGCTGGAGTTTAAGAGTGCCATTCCTCTCTCTCCCCCCCTCTCCGTCTGTAACCCTCGGCACATCGGGGGATTACGCGGATCCGCGGACGCGTCTGTACATACCTGTCTTTCATCTCGCACGCTGTGACTTTGTCGTTCTTGCTAAGGCTATTGACCAGAGTGATGAGCTCGTCGGCTGCCGTCTTCATGTTAACGGCGGTCGGACGCGCCGACACCAGGTAGTTGAGCTTACCCTCGATCTCATGGCGAAAGCGTTTCTTATCTGTGATATCTTCGGGCAGTATCTCAGCCGCTAGGCTGAGACAGCCCACGATAGCGATGGCTGGTGCGCCTCGTACCTACGCATAAGTTCATCACGTCGGCCATGAGAGATGAACGCGCGCGACCGTGTCAATGCGAATTCATACAGTCAGGAGCGGCAACACTCGACAGTCTTCAAACTTCGCGACATATCCAATAGGAGAATTTCTTTGCTAATGGTTGCGTTCAGCAGAGAAAGCTGCTTTGCAACTGTTGTAAAATTCGTGAATCTGATTGGTACGTGCTCTCAATCAAAATTAAGAGCATACTCCAATCAGATTCACGAATTTTACAACCGTTGCAAAGCAGCTTTCTCTGCTGAACATAGCCAATGCTTACTTTTGAGACGAATTTTCCTATTGGTCGCCGGATATGCTCTAAAGTTTGCGACGGTTAGAACGTCGCAGCTTTTCTTGTACTGTCTCTCTCTCTCTCTCTCTCTCTCTTTCTCTAGAATCGTGCTGTTTCGTTACGCGATTATTTATTTTCGATATTAGGATGAATTGTACATACAATCGTACAACAGCTCGTTCCGAAGCTCGACAAATTAAGAAGCGTTACAAGCTTCCCGCGATTGTATACGTCATGCGTTACACACGCCACACACACCATACACGCAGCACGCATACCGCTATATTTCCACATGTACCTGTACAATCACGCAGTCATGTAAAGTAACAATAAATTTCGTGCGGGTAAGCTAGATGATAAAAAGATGCAAAGTCATTATACAATGGCAAATATTGATTGTATCGAGAGACTTGATTAAGGCGGAGGAGTAGGGGAAAGAGAAGGAGGGGTACACGGGAGCAGCATGCCGTATCGATGGAGTTCGCGGTGCGAACGTGTCGCAATGCTCGCAAAGCCACTAATAATGACGCGGGAGTCCAACAACGCAAGTGAGATCGAGCCGTTACCTGCATCTTGTTGATCGCGTGCCAGCCGTCCTCCACGCCGCTGATGAGGACGGAGCGCGTGGTCTCCGGCAGCAGCGTCTGGTCCAAGATCTCCAGCCTGCCGTTGTCCCAGGTGATCGCCTGCAGCGTCATCGCCGAGATGCCGAGATCGTGCCGTGGGCCGCGCGAAAACGACGAGAAGAGAGGAGACTCGAACCGGCGGAAACGGGAAAACGACGCGACGTGACGAGACGCGCCGACGGCCCTGATATTTTAAAGGACGGAGCCGCTATGACGGACGGCATTGATCGGAGAGAGCCGAGGAAAACATTCTAGCGCCGGCTCTCGATTTACTTGGGCGACGCGCCGCCATCTGCCGGCGTCGAGTCGCAACTACGCGCAGCCGTCTCTCCCGTGCCGCTCGAGATCCCCGACTACGTCTCCGTTATCTCGGGCCACGGTGGGCATACGAGACAACGGCTAAGTTCAGGCAGTTTTAGAAAATCGACCAATCACAATCGATGGCTCGAGACCGTGAGAAGAATCGTCGGCTGTGATTGGTCGATTCGCTTACTCCTCAAGTTTCACCGCTTGCATTTCTAGTGTTTGTATGCTCCCGGCTTAATCTTCGCGGCTTCCTTTTTCTCGTCGCAATCGCGCGCGTCGGAGTCTGCGTGTCAGAGACGCGGGTAACGTTATCTCGTCGGGAACATTGCGTAATGACTGCTGATAACGGACGGATGGCGGACAGGAGGCGATTGCCAGAATGTTTTGAGGATTCGTTCCAGCACGAGGCTGTAATAGTCACGAAGGCTGCGAGGCAATCGCGCGACGCGTTCGATAAATATGCTCGATTCCGTAAGAAAGAAACGGAAAGATACAGGTTATTCTTTGGATAGTTACCTGCGTCAACACACGCGTTCATTCCTCCCCTTTTCTCTCTCTCTGTCTCTCTCTCTCTCTCTTTGTTTCTCTCTACAAGACGAGTCGCGTTCATTGAACGAATATTAGAGTCGACAATAAATTAAAACCAATAGATCTTTCTCGAGCATTCGAATAAACATGGCGCGCATCGCGCTGTAATAGACTGATTAAGAAACTCTTCTCCTTACCTAAATAAAACGCTGGAGCAGGGGAAGGCGTCTCTCCTTTGACCGCTTTACCAGAAGTAAAATTTAAGTACCAATGCCCGGACATGTATCTAATTCTAAACATTTTTATTGTTTTAGTCTTAAAATATAAATATTTAAACTTTCCACATAAAATATACGTACAAGTATTGAGTATAAATACATTCTAGGTTGAAAGTTTAAATATTCGTATTTAAAGACCAAAATAATTTAAGAATATTCAGGATTAGGTACGTGTCTGGGAATCCTCTATCTTAATTTTGTTAACACGAACCCCAGTTTGTCTCTCAAGTTAATTATCGTTTAGTTAATTATCGCGTCTCTCTCATCTTGAAAATCGATGCGAGCGTCACATCGATTACTGCACGTTCTCGCGAATTAAGAGCATCACAAAATTAGTTTGCCCTAAAACAAAAACGAACCATCGCGTAGAATTCACACCGATATTACACTCAACAAATATTTTGCCGGTCTAGACATTCTAAATGTCACAGTTAAAATTCGTCGCTGTTTCTCGTGTCTGCCAGACAATTATTTGCACCACGTAGAATTTACAGCAGCAGCATTCTAGCAATATTTGCAAGTAAATTTAGGTGGATATGAGGATTATATATTCACTTGTTTTTTTTTATCTACTACAGATAATTTTTATAAAAAATGTAACCCCTCGGCTCTAATCTGAAATACGGGTGATACAGAAAAACAGAAAGACTTTCTTGCCAAATTTCACAAATAGTTCAAATACAAATTTTACCTCTGTCATTTATTCATTAAATGCAAAACATATTCGATGTCGCGGTATTTGCTACTTATTTATTCATCTTGGTTAATTTCTTTGGATCATTTCTTCAGATTATTTTGACTGTAAGACCATCCATTTGAATGGTACCATCGTCGGCGAATGCGGGAAATCTGGAAGAATCGGCCCAAGTGCGAGCGCGATTCGCAGCAGTTGTCGAATTGGCGCGCGCTCGCGGAACGTTCGCGACTTATTTTCGCTATTATTTTGGGCGAAATTGCAAATTCGCGTGTAACGCACGTAGAACGGCGCCCGCAGCATATCCGATAGGCCCTGTCGATCGCTTTACTTCCAGCTCACGTGCGCCGTAAAGTCTGGCGAGGATAGCGAAGAGGTGCGCGCAGGAAGACGGCGCGAAAACGTCGTACATTCGAGCATCCGCGCACTACATCTTTCTATCTCCCCCGTTCTTTTTCTACCGGCGGCGGCGGCGGCGGAAGTCGAAATCGCCCGTAGTCGTAATTTCATTTAACGGACGCGGCGAAATTCCAAAGTGCAAAGTGTCGCGCGCGAAACGCGATCGTGAGAGAGACGCTTTGCAAATCGCGCTCTGCATGATCCTTGTTTCTTAGCAAGATAAATCTTACACGAAGAAAAGAATGTGCATTTCCGAGTGACTGAATTCTTCTTTTGAGTACATGATAATGTGACATTTTTCCACGCGCACTGACAGTCTATGCCTGCGCTACTAGAAACAGTGGGAAGAATTTATATGGAAAATAAAAAATGCGCGCGATATTCTCTCCGCGAACAGAAGGAATTCTTAAGAAGACACAGAAGGTCGCCGGCTGTCTATACTTTCGTCTTGGGAAAATATTCGCGCAGCCGACTGTCTCCTGCTGGTCTTACCTTTTTCGTTCCGCTCACCGGCTGCGCGTTGTTTGCATATTTCGCATATGCGCGAACGTTATCTGGCGCGGACGTCACAGCCATTAAGCGGGTTTCTTTCAACAATACACGTTACGAGGACAGCGCAAACAGTGGGAGATTCGACGTGTCTGGAGTGTCTCTCTGTCGCAAGAGAGAGAGAGAGAGAGAGAGAGAGAGAGAGAGAGAGAGAGAGAAAGATACGGATCGCGAGACCCGACGTCAAGCTTTATCGCGCCGAATATAGAAACCGGGATCGCGCGTCGATGTGTATCTCGAGTTAACGCGAGAAATTCATGAGCCGCGAGGAGCAGCGCTCTCTCGCCCCCTCGGGAGATTAATTTCGCATCTGCCCTCGCATTTGCGTACCCGAATTCCCGGCAAAGTCGACGAATTCGCTTTGCATCACCGGGCTCCGGCGAGTCACGCGCAAGTGAAAACGTGGTGAATGAAATTAATCAGCGCGCATCCGAGGATCAAGATGGGTCCTCTCGCGGGGAGATACTATTCGGAATATCCGCGGGGCCGCGGTAGGGAACAGGGGGGAGGGAAGGGGAGAACGGTGGGCGAATAGAGAGCATCCCGAGAGCTACACAAATTCATATTCACTTTAATTAAATATATCTATGTACATTATAGATACATCATCATAGTACATTTATACCGTGTGTGATAACTGTACAACAGTAGCACTTTCAATACTGTTCACAAAAATACATCGCATATAAACGAGCAATGAGTTTATACGCGAGGTCGGCTCACGCGACTCGCGACGTAACATAGTGCGTTACCATCGGGGGATCGTCATCACCTTCTCGCGCATCGTAGCCGCGAACTCGCGCGGCTCGCTTGTGTGTGTGTGTGTGTGTGTGTGAGTGTGTATCGTATATAATGTCATTGTATTATGTACAAAAGAAGAAAATGACTCGCGTGCTCGAGAGTCATGGGCACGCTCACGGGCCAAGAGGAGGAACGTGTGCTACGAGAGAAGAATCTTTATATTCATACTTTTTTTCTTCCTGCTATATATTTTTCTTGTTTTTTTCTCCTTCTTCGCTTTTTATTCTTTTTATTAACTTACTGCGCATAAAGAACATTATTGAGGCCGCGCCGCTGTGGAGCGCGGCGGCGGCTGCGGCCCCTCCGAGGGGGCCGTTTCTTTTTAAGTACCATCAAGAGACACGAGACTGACAGATTGATATCGATATTAATATGTAGTTACATCGAGTGTGTGCAATAACTGGCAATCCGAGTCCTAACCGTCGTGACGAGAATACGCGTTGCCCAGTAGGTTCCAAAACTTACTAAGCCGATCGCACGACGCGGTAGGATGGAAAGGACGAGGGGGTAGGCTCGGGTAGGAGGATGATTCGTAAATTCGTCAGCCACTTGAACCAGTCGCATTTTATTATTTATTTATGCAAGCGCGCACACACGATGCAGCGGACGCGATTCCGTCGCGATGTGCTTGCGAAGCGCTTGCAGAAAGATCTCGAAATCTTTGGACTAAAAGGGAAGAACCGAGAAGGTCCCGACGAGTCACACAGGTTAAGGGTAGGTTCTAGCTTAGAGACAGCTGCGAAAAATAGGAAGTTTCTATTTGTTTTTCAAAGATACCAATAAAGGATCAATATAGGATTTTGGACATAATATTCGCCTTTGTTTCAAATATAAAAACTTATTTTAAAAAATTGAAATTTTTTTCAAGTTTTTGTACTGGGCGCCGAGCTCGTCCTTAACTGGCGGACAACATCACAGCTCGTGTAATAATCTGAAACGAATGGAACATGAAAATTTAAGGAGTGTATTAAATTTGTTGAACTCTTTGAAAAATTTTCAAAATTAGTATTTTTTCCAGAAGACACTCTAAACAGAAAGGAAATAGAAAAATGACTCGTAACTTCAAAGTACCGCCATTTCATTACATTTCGACTGTCTGCACACAACAAAGGTTTATCCTTCGACAAATTCAATAGTTTTTGGATTTTCTGGTCGCATTCGTGTCAGATTATTACACAAGTGTTGCGATGTTGCTCATCAATTAGAAGTCCTCGACGATATTGCACAAAAAGTCTAAATGAAATTTTGATCTCCTTAAATAACTTTTTATACTTGCAACAATGATAAATAATACGGTCAAGACTCTGTATTAATATCTTTGTTAATTTCTTTGAAAAAGTCCTAAGACTCCTAATTTTCTATCTAAACCAGAAGCTTCCCTTAGGAAAGGGATTTTCTTATAAACATTTCTCCTCCTCTATCTCTCCCTCCTGAAATAAGGGCGATAACGTAAAGGGCAAATTAAAAAGAAAAGAATCCCTCTAAACTTAGTACACCTTGGAACCTTATCGCGGTGATCGACAGAGCTCGCTGCGCGCTCTCCGTTTTGAACAGCTTATCACAATTGAATTCGACCTCACCTCGCTCGCGATTCGCACGCGCTTTATCGGTTATCGACGTTGACTATATACAGGAGTATTCTCGCGAAAAAACAACAAGGAACATTTGGTATCGAGGGCGATAATTCGGTGAGTTGTGGTGTCGGTGGCCAGGTGCGGGAGATCGCGCCGCTCGGCGTCTAGGAACTTGTGTAGCGTATGTGTGAATGTAGCGCAAGCGGTAGCGTAGTCGTCGACAGGGAACAGGTACACCCGATTGTTTCGTGGCCCCGCGAGGGTCGCAAGGCGCAAACACCGAGTAATCGCACAGGGTAGCGCGAGGGTGGGACGACGTCTTTCGTCGTCCTCGTGGAGAGTTGTCCGAAGATGAACGAGACGAAATGAGACTCGGTTTCTCCCTGCGAGTCGTTGTCTGTGACCAATGCCTGTTTCTGCCAGCCTCGATTAAAGCCCAGGCCGAGTTGAAACTCCATTCAGACTTAAACTCGGATCAATCGACGCTGGTAGAAATGGGCGTGTAAGGGAAACGCGCGGAACCAAGGAACGTGCGCGGAAGACAGGGAACAACTACGTGGTTGCTGCATCGGAAGGAAGCGACGAGTCGCGTCGGAGAGACATGCAGTCGGCTGCAACGGCCGCGTCGCGTCGCGCCGCTCTGCATGTTTGACGAAGCCAATATTTGTCTCGCGACACTTCGCGCGCAGCGGATCGATCGAAAAGTCGGCAGCCTCAGCAAATTAAACAGCCGTCCTCGAAGTCCCCATTTTCGTTACACCGGACCACCAACACGGAGACACGTGTACGGGGCGTTTCACAAAGAGCGTGTAACGATCAACGGAGGCTGTCTCGCGCGCGCGTATTACTCCTCGAGAGAGTTCAATCCGGGAGATCCTAACAATTTTTTTTTTCAATTCGGGAACGTCGAAACGGGAAAAGGAAAGCAGAAAAATTCAACGGGAAAACAAAACGGGAAAAGGAAAGCAGAAAAATTCAAGACAGTCGGTTAATCAACTGGCAATCTTAAATTTTTGAGTCAACATTCATAGTCGGATCTTGTATCTAACCCTAAAACCCTAAACATTAAAAAGTTATGTTAACTCTAAACACATGAGTAAATTTTGCTCATTCTGAGAAAAAAGTACTTCAAAATTTATTTATGGAATATAAAGTTTATCTCTGTAAAATAAAGTCTACTTTTGTGAAACAAAACTTATTTTTGCGAATAAACTTAATATCTAACTAATAAATTTTCAAGTGTTTTTTTTTTCAATGCAGCACATCTTTTACTCATAACTTTCAGAAAAATTAACGAAATTTAATGTTTCCTTTTTTTTAATTAGAGTAGAAAGCATCGGAAACTATGATTCTATTTGATTTGTACTTTTGCAATTCAATAAAGTTGAGAAAAGTTATAATAAAAAAAGCAAATGCATGTTTTTAACCAAGCGCGGTAACATTTGAAAAATTGGTCTGGATAAATTTTACCCTTAGTCAGATGGTCTCAAGTTTATTTTGAGACACTGCACTTTCATTGATTACGAAGAATTTAAAGGTGAACTTAAGACGATCTTAAATATAAGATTAAGCTATGAATACCAGCCTGAAATGTTTTGATTCTTAAAAGTCGGTATTCATTTTATATGTAAGATCGTTTAAAGTTCATCTTTATATGTTTTGTAGTCGATAAATTGGGGTATAGCGTGTCAAATGTGCGAGGATAATTCTAAGACGATCTTAGATACAAGATCTGGCTCTATGAATACCGCCGGCCGATTCGATTACAGACTTTCTAACTCTCTTTTGGAAACGTCCGTTTCTATCGCGACGAAGTAATCAGTATCGGAGTTTCGAAATAATCGGATTTGTAAAGCCCAACCGTCGACGATCTCGAGGTCCCGACGAGTGAAACTGGAAGGTAGGATCGAGCCCTCGTGGAGGAAACGTTCGGCGCGAAAGTCCTCGCGGTCAGAGTGAGGGGAGGTAATCCTTACCGTCGGTAAGCACACTTTTTGGGACGTACGCCCTGTACACTCATGTACAGCTATCTATGTATTATGTATTACATAATATATGTATGCACGTGTATGCATATGTATATGTACTACCTAGCTCCATTTGAGTTGTGTGGAGGATTCCGATGGGATCGACATGACGTATCTGCGCTGATCGAGGAAACGTCACAATTCCATTTGGACGTATCACCGAGATGACACCACTCCAGTCTCGCGGTATACCCTATTTACAATGTAGTGAGAGCGGGTGTGTACGTCCATGTACTCTGTGTGTATGTGGGTGTGGGTATGTGTGTGTGTCCTTTTCATCCGCACCCTCGCCGAAGCGAGAAGAGCGAAGCGGACGATCCCGTCTCGAACAGCTCAGACCCGATAATTTGGTCGGACACGGAACTTTTTAAATCGAGCGCAAACCGTCGAGCCCGCGATTGAAAAAGTGTACGTCGCGCGAGTCTCTCACTCACTCACGCTCTCTCTCTCTCTCTCTCTCTCTCTCTCTCTCTCTCTCTCTCTCTCTCTCTCTCTTTCCTTCT
>NW_022639453.1:1638641-1643250 GCF_010583005.1 Odontomachus brunneus
CTCTCTCTCTCTCTCTCTCTCTCTCTCTCTCTCTCTCTCTCTCTCTCTCTCTCTCTCTCTCTCCCTCTACTGCCTCATTCCTCTCCACCCTTCTTCTGTCTCTCGTTATCGGTGACGTGCAGCCCACCGTGGAGAGTCCGGCGAGAGCCGCGCGATTTAACCCTTTCCGAGACCCGACTCTATTTTCAGTTATCCGCGCGGAATTAATGCGACGACGACGACGACGACGACGACGACAACTCGCTTCCAAGATCGTTGGTCGTGGGAGCGAGGACTGCGCGCGCGCGCGAGATCTGACTTCCACCCTTATCACAATGCCGTTGCCCGAAAGCCGAGGATACACCCTTGAGAGGTAAAACTACAAAGACAAGATACAAAAAGTGTGATGCAGGAGGGGAAGAGCTCGAAACGAAAATGCCGCTACAACTATTATCACTATAAAGAGGAGCGAGTGTTCGAGAATGTATGTAACGCTGAGCGAATTCCCATGACGACTAGCTAAAAAGTTTCAGAGCCGCGAGAGCGGATACCCGGTCCGCCGACGCTCGCGTCCAGTATGTACTGCGCCCAGAAAAACAGTCTGAAGCGAGCCCCTAACGTTACGCTTGCGTTGTTGTAAAATAAAAAAAAAGGGGCAGAGAGGAGGGAAAGAGGATTGAAAAGTAGAGGAAGAGCCCGGTACAGTAGACAGCATCGATCGCCCCGCCGTCAGTTTCCGCGATATTTACACTCGATTTTATAACGAAGGTCCGCGACTGAAGCGACTCTCGTCTTCTCCCTCGCGATTGGGGAACCGCATCCCCGACGACGTCGCGAAGAAGAAGGCAGGCACGCGCGCTCGCCATCCCGACACGCACACTTAGAAAAACATTAGTTTACACGCAACGCGTTAGTCAACACGAACGGACTGGCCGACGTACGACCGAAGTGTCTGATTGACCGATCGATCGGTCGGTCGAAGAAACGAGAACTTTCGTTTCCCAATAAAATATGGGGATAAATACACCGCGCGGAAAAGTATTCAACGTGTACGGGAAATACACACGCGGCCGGATCTCGCGGCTGTACCTCGCTTTGCGCGAGGTCTTCACCTGGCCATTGCGTCTCCTGATACGTACTCACCTCCGGCTTTCGCGTGCACGTCATTTAACCTTTGGATTTTGATCGCCTCGTTGTAATTTTGAGGTCTATTCATTTTAGTTGAACAAGCCTGCGTTTTTACATCAACATGTAACCAAATCTTGAAGTGAAACAAAGTTCCAGTCAAAGTTGTGCCATTTATTTTAAGCCATTTAAGTTTTGGAACCATTTCGGTCAAAATGATTAAAATATTGCTTGCTCAAAAATTAATTAAGAGAAGAGTTTATATTTTTATTTAATTTTCCGAAAAAATCCTGACTAAAGTACGATCAGGAGTGGCCCAGATTTATGGTTAAAATGAAAAATTTCGGCGAAATGGTTTCAAAACTTAAAATAAATGGTTTAAAATAAATTTTATTTTAAACCTAAATTGGTTTTTTCAGAACCTTTTGGCCATAAACCTGAACCTATAAGCATTCTTTACAAATGTTTCCTAGACAAGTTAGAATCCATAGAATTCTTCCATCAAAATGGCTTCAAAATTTTTTGACCATGAATCTAGACCACTCTTGACCGCACTCTTTACGTCAGGATTTTCGTCGAAAAATTAAATAAAAATATAAACTCTTCTTAATTAATTTTTGAGCAAGCGAATCCATAGATCACTCATTGTCTGCATGAATGACATTTCATTCGTAGTTTGCGCTGTCTACATACATTGGATGGATTTTGAATATCATAATTGAATATCATAATTTACATGCAAACGCCCAACCCTAGTTCTCAAGTACAGTACAAATGGAAGTAAAAAGAACAGGCTTTGGACGATCACGCGAGGCCATGGACGAAAGTTTTCCTAAAATCGATCTTCCCGACACGATGAATTTTCGCATCCCGGCGAAAAGCTCGGCTGCGATCGTTGATGCACGAGTGAACGTTCCGGCTAATTAATTTTCCCCCTTTCTCTCTTTCGTTCACTCGCCGCGAGACAATGATCGAGCCAGTCCGTCCCTGCGAGTAATTAGTCTTAGTATAATACCGTCCCTAATATATCACATAACTCCCATTGTGACTTGGCTTGCTGCTATGAGTAAAACTTAGGAACCACACGGTCAAAAACTCTCATCTCGGCGTGAGGTTTACTTAGGTACTTTACGAGCCTCGACAGCGATTACAATCGTTCATTACACGAAGAGTATTGGTCCAAAGAGAAATGTTCTGGTATATCTGAAGTGATCCGCCGTCTCTTGAGAGACGTCGTTTCGTTGCGGACAGTGATCTAAGACGGGGCTCCTCAAATAGCGCAACGCTATTCCCAGATGGATTGCGCGTAATTCGGAGAGAGAAATGGAGAGAAAGAGAGAGAGAGAGAGAGTGTGTGTGTGAGAGCGCGGAAGAAAGGAAAATGGTTGCATCGCAATCTTTTATACTAAATATTAACGCATTCTCCGTGCCGCCCGAGCGACCTAGTGGATTTACAGTTCGTTACTCGATATTTACAGTTCCAAGACATTCGGAGCGGGCTAGTCTCGAGTGCGAGTAACAAAGTGTCGAGGAGATTCCAAGCTCTCGTGGAGTGAGGATCACGAGTCGACAAACAGAGCTCATTCGTTCAGTTTTCCCGCACTTAATCTGACGAAGATTCGAGGGAGCCCGATTTGCGGTTCTTGTTCATTATCGGAACTCTCTCTCTCTCTCTCTCTCTCTTTCTCTCTTTCTCTCTCCTGATAACGCGGTTATCAAAAACCGCGCGCGGGAGCTTGTGCCGTCTTTTTGTGGATCGAAGGTCGCTCTTGTCAGCACAATAACGGTATTACAGCGCGAAACGCGCGCTCGGGCGCCAATTCGTTATCGTTTATCACCGTACGGCCGCGCGACGGACAAAACGTGAATCCGAGCGGCTCGATGTGACATTCGCTGTTTCCTCCCTGCGGCGAGAACCGAGGGAAGGCTCGCACCCGTCGCGGAGAGAGCGCTCGAACTTACTACCCCGCGACGGAAAACCACCTCCTTTCGCGTCGTGACCCGCTGTGGCGTGGGGTTTCGTTTCACCACCATCATCACCGCTGCCGCCGAAAGATTCGTGTTTTCTCTCTTCCTCATATACGGAACAAATCTGCACACGTACACGTAATACTGTCGCGGACATGTGGAGCACATTTCTGTCGTGCGTTTCGCGCACCATCGCACCATCCTCGGTTTACGACGACGACGACCACGCAGGGGTTCTCGATTAATTAAAAAAAAAAAAACACTCCCAGATGTATTTCGATATTTCCCTGCTCTATCTCGCGGTCTCGTAATTTACTCAATAAACGAGACAGAGAACGCGCAAAGGGGTGTATGAATAAAAAAGAATACCGTTTCCTTTCGGGACTCCCTTGCGGTCCGAATGATTCGGATCATTCTCAATTTTTCGACTAGGTCTTCCGGGCCCAATTTTCGAATACGTCAGAGTCCAAAGTATCAATTAACTAATTAAAACGCGAGAACAAGAGGGGGTGAGCAGCTCGTTTTCGTGCACCGAGGATCGCCGGTGTGCGTGTCCACACACACAGAGTAAAACGCTCGATTATTAACACCCAGTGATTGACCTCCCCTTAATTATTGACACTGTAGAAGCAGACACTGTAGAAGCAGACGCTGTAGAAGCAGACGCTGCTTTTGCTTGCGAACCAGTGGCGGTTCAACTTCATTTTTCAATTGCGAAATTCTCTCGTGGAATGATATTTCGTAGAGCGCAGGCGACAAGCCTCAATCGCAATGCCGGTGACAGGAAGAAACAGATTTTTTTCTGGAGCGTCACAATGACTAGAGGCACGTCAATAATTGGGTGTGCTTTTTGCCTTATCTCTCTCTCTCTCTCTCTCTCTCTCTCTCTCTCTCTCTCTCTCTCATTCACTCTCGCTCACTCACACACGTAGACCGCTTGCATCTGCCAACACGCAGGTTTCTCGCGACCGTGAGAAATGATCGTAATATAATAATGCGCGATCGCACGTAGCGAAAATAATATTAAAATTAATAGGATACTCTTTCTCTTCCTCTTTCTTTCTCTCCTTTTCTCTCTCTATCTCTCTTGTAACAGTGATAATGGTCGCTATCACGATAATAATTCGTAGTACCCTTTGAAAGAATTTTTGCTTTTTCTTTCAATTTTTTTCGGTGTTCGAAGATCACAGCGCGCGTTTCAGCCTTCCATTGCATATAATTAGAACCGTTTGACATCGAGGCATGAGCGTCACGTGGCCCACGCCTCGACGTTCTCTGCGTGCATTCTTTCCTCACTTTCGCGTTCACCTCTTTGCTCCTCTTCCACCGTCGCTTTGTCGCATCGCCTTGCCTTGCCTTGCCTTACCTTACTCGACTGCACCGTCGAATTGTCGACAAACGTGGAGACGGTTCTCGATCGAAATTAACAATCAACGAAGCGGAATCGCCGATCTCAGCGGCGATCGTGACATGTGCGCAATACGTTGTGTAACGTCTTCTTTCGCTGGGGGAAGAGGCAGAGCGAGGGGGGGGGGGG
>NW_022639453.1:1643260-1645284 GCF_010583005.1 Odontomachus brunneus
GGGGGGGGGGGGGGGGGGGGGGGGGGGGGCTGAAGATGGGGGCGGACGCCGTCGGAAAACGCAAGGGAGATCGTAACCGGAAATCGCGGCGCGACGCGTTATTACTCGTAATCGGTGCGCGATGATTACGAAGCGCTTTCGTCGAATTCTCAGCGAGAGACGCGCTCGTCTTCCTGTCGCAACCGCTGATCGTGCTAATAGTTTCCGCTTTCCGGAAGCGTTTCGCAAGCGGCGGTTGACTTTACGAATGATGACTCGACGACGACTCGAATAGAGATCGCGAGATGTTGCGCCGTGAAGAAAAAAAGGGGCCGCGATTCGGCTAAGTCGTTCTTTCTCTCTCTCTCTCTCTCTCTCTCTCTCTCTCTCTCTCTCTCTGTCGCGAAATTTGGGAAATACTTGTCGGAAAACGGAGAGATAAAGCACGTCTCGACGCTCTGCGTTCGCGCTGGCTGCGGACTCCTGGGCGAGCCCCGCCGCGATTTCTCACGCCGTCCGCCCCCTCCCGCCTTCCCCTTCCCTTCTTCCTCGCCCGACGAGAGAGAACCGAACGGGAAGCGCACCTCACACGCCGTCTTCGCGAAAACTATTCGAAGCGTTACCCATCGATCGATTGTCCTCGCAAAATTCTGACTTCGTGCCAGCCATACACCGCCGCCCGGCCGTCAGCGCGTGAGCACGTCGTCGATAGATCTCCTGCCCTATTTATTTCGCCCCCGCCCGCTCGTCCGTCCGTCCGTCCGTCCGCCCGCCCGCCCGCCCGCCCGCCGCGTCGCCCTTTCGTTCGCGCGTTTCACGTTTCACGAGAGAGAGATGTGACGGAAGTTTCGAGGGCGCGGTGATCGATAACCGTCCTTTCTCTCACCCTCGCGCGCCTTTCCGCTCCCTGGCGGCGTGGCGGTGTCCAAAGACGTCGTCATCGGTGGCGGCGGCGGTGGCGACAAACGTGATTATTATAACCGGCAAACAATTATCGCTAATGAGGCCATTGGTCGAACGGATTCGCCCCGCGAATCGATTACACCATCTCGCGCCGGATCACCCCGGTGATCCAGCCGCTGTTGCTGCTGCTGCTGCTGCCGTCGTGAATTCAAGAGGGTGTACGCGCACTCTCTCTCTCTCTCTCTCTCTCTCTCTCTCTCTCTCTCTCTCTAATCTCTCCGACCACACTCACCCCCTGGGAAGAACGATGCTCGGTCTTGGAAGCCGCGAGATCGTTTGTGGATCCTCCGGATGCTAGAATCGTCGTCGGCTGCGCGCGAGTCGGAACCCGCGTCCGCCGACTTCACCGGGATACGCGATTCGGATTCTAGCGTACCGCGAGATTCCGAGAGCGTCTCGCATTTACGAGAGCGAAGCACTCTCCGAAGCCGAAGAGCTCGAGTCCGCGCTCACCTCCACGTTCAGGACGCTTCACCATTCGGGCCTCCGGCACCTCGTCGGCTCGTCGACGAAGAGGGACGGTCAAGGTAAGCCGGAGCCGAAGAAGGGCGCGATCGGGCGCTCATGGAGCAGACGCGGCGGCGGAAGTGGCGGCGGCCGCTTCCTTCGCGGGGCAATCACCGTCCTCTACAAGGACCCCTTCCCGGCGAACAGCATGTCCCTGTGCTTGGTGCGTATGTGCGAGCGCAGAGTGTCGATCCTGCTGTAGGTGGCCGGGCAATAAGGGCACAGCGAGCGCTGCGCGGTGTGTATGTGGAAGTGGTGCCAACGATTGGTCACCTGCTTCCCGCAGGCGCGGCATCTCCACAGCGCCGGGCTGCCAAGCGACACGGCGAACATCTCGTGATAAGAGAGGCCGACCGGCACGCTCGGCATCGTACCTGCAAACCCAACAGCATCTACATGCCCTTCGTGCACACCAGTGCGAGCAGCACGACTCCGTCGTTTCGCGTTTAACCGCGGGGATTCCTCCCGTGACTCCGTGCAGGAGCCGCGGGACCCCGAGATCCGGGGATTCCGCATGTCCGGAATCCACGGAGACCCTCGGGCCTTGGATACTCGGATAACCTTACGGGGGGGGG
>NW_022639453.1:1645345-1647879 GCF_010583005.1 Odontomachus brunneus
GGGGGGGGGGGAGTGGGAAGGTGGGACACGTCGAGTCTCGGGATCGCCGCACCCTGAAAACCGAAGATTCTCTCGACGAAGCTCTGGAATCCTCTGGAGTCTTCGTGCTTGAAGCCTTCAGGATATCTCAGACTCATCAAGTCCTTTTCGGTTTCCCACGCGATTCCTCGCGGCCGCGTGATCCTGAAACTCTCAGTCCAGTCGTGACATCTCGAGATCCTCGGACCCTTCTGCGTGATGAGTGGTGCTTGTGCGTGTTTTGTGTGTGTGTGTGTGTGTGTGTGTGTGTGTGTTATGTTTGGGAGCTGGTTTGGCGCGGTGTCCGGGTGTCAGTGTCCTTGTGAGAACGGTCTGGTGTGCTTGCGGAGCGCGGCCAGTGACGTCCTCTCGTGATGTAACCCAATGTCATCAATAGTCGTACACAGCGAGCTTCGGAGAATCATGCCGATGTGTCACGGGAGAATGCACGAGCGTATCCAGACGCCACGGAACATGAGACGCGGTCCGTGCGACTCCTCGCGGACCGCGCGACGCAAATTTTGGATTTGGAGTTGGAGGTCGATACTTTCGCGGCGAGAATCCAACGGGGATCCAGAGATTCGACCACAACTTGTCGTCCGTTCGAATTTGTCGAATTTCGCCGGAGAATCGAGCGCGCGGACGCGCTGCTCGCAAAATTCTCCGTGGAAATTCTCGTCTATTCGCGAAGAAAGAATGGGAGAAACGTCACAAAGCAAGACTCTCGGGTGAGGCGAAAGCGATCGAGGGGCTGTGTCCGGTTATGTGTGAACGCAATCCACACGCACGATCACCATTCACCTTCTCTCTTTCACAGCCTCCAACAAGCGCAGATATTCCACAAGCGTCCCGGGATATATACTCACGTTCTGGTGCCCGCCGTGGAAGTACGAAGAACACGTCGACGGGGATGGCGGAGGGTTGGGGGAGGGAGGAGAAGGTGCAAAGGTAAAAATAGCGCGCCTCTGCGTCCCGAGTGAGATACCTGAGAGTCTCTCTCTCTCTCTCTTTCTCTACACTTTTCTATCTCTCAGGTACTCTCCGAATCCTCGAGTACATCGAGTATGTACGCGCACGCGTTCTCTCGGATATCCGCGAGTCGTATCACTTTATAAAGCCCGCGGAAGATCGCCGAATCGTCGGATTGCGGTATCCTTTTCGGCTCTTAAGCGCTCACGGGAGCTCCTTCGAGATATGCTCGGCGGCGCGATGGCGACGTAACGCCTTGCAAGGTGTGTAAGTAGGTAGTAGGTGGATGAGATACACACAGTGAACACGGAAGGGAAAAATACTTAACCGAACGTTTGCCGATGTTATTGCGGGATTATCCGCGACGGCGGAGCTCGTCGCCTCCGATAATCCGTGCCGGGCGATGCAGGAAGTTCGCACGCTCGGTAGTGGTTGTCTCGTCTTGTCGTCGTCGTCGTTGTCGTCGTCGTCGTCGTCGTTGTCGGTGTGTCGGTGCGACGGGAACTTGGCATACCCGTCTCTCGTGCGCACCGCGTACAACAATGTGACCAAAAAGTCACGACCGGGTATATCGCGACGTTTGAACTGATTTGGCATCTGCAGAAACAACTGCCCGAATGTGTCGATACCTGTTCTCACCTCGAGTCCTTGTCGGAAATTCTAGCACGAGTTCTCCATCGCGCGACCTTCTAATCGCCGCGCAAGCAATTTGCATGTACAGCTATTAACACAAATTCTGCACCGTGGATAATTGGCGATAGTGATTCCCGGAGCTGCGAATTTCATGATCTTTCGAGATTCCCAACAAGGGTAGGGTGTGAATCAAATAAGGAAATTTAGAATCGATACGCAAGCAATTTGCGTAACCACACCGACTCAAATTCAACATCGTGGATAATCAATAGTAATTTTTCGAGGTGTAAATTTCACGAACCTTTGAAGATCCCGGGCGAGAGGGAACGGATGAAAGCAAACAAGGAGCTTTTGAATCCCCTAATCCACGCGACACATACGATGCAAATGGACCGGCAAATATTTCTGAAAGACACCATATCCTACAGACACACACATCCCCTTAATATGCAGAGGGTGGGCGCGGGCGAGGCTTGAACTTCGTTACTTTGCATATAGATCAGCCCTTTATTCGATGCAGCGTGATATCGCTCTGGAGCGCACGCACCTCAGGATAGCCGGTCTGACTAGATGTTGCGGTTCCATCAAATACCAATTCACCCCCCAAAGGTACGCCGCGCGTATCGATTATCGAAACGGATTACCTGCGAACGAAGCATCCGATAATCCACACTGCGGACTGAGTCTATAGGACAGTCGCTTCTGTCGAACGGCGGTCGATATTGCGAAATTATCGAGAATGTTCGAGTGCTGTGCGCGGCGCGTTGCTCTTCTCTCGCTCCTTCGAAAAGAAATTCTCCAAAATCCTCGGTCACAATGCCGATTCTCCTTTATTTTATCGTACAATGTGTGTGTGTGTATGTGTATGTGTATATATATATATATATATATATATATATATATATATATATATA
>NW_022639453.1:1649017-1656180 GCF_010583005.1 Odontomachus brunneus
TATATATATATATATATATATATATATATATATATATATATATATAATATATGTATATATTACATCTCTCTTAAAGTGAATAGCCTCATAAAACGTCTACATTTAGGAGAGAAAACTTGATCCTCCTTAACTCTAATTGGCCATTAGTCGCGCAGCCTAAACTGCACGTACGCGCGCGCCGAAGCTGATTTGTATCACGTTCCCATCGCGCGCGAATACGCGAGCGTTATTATTCATACGATCGTTAAAAAGCGGAAGACCCGTTGCTGCTTGCGCTCTCGAGTGTTTCGATCCGTTCGTTCATATTGTCGGGTCTTCCTCGCTCTTCAAGCTCGCCCCACGGGAAGATGACGCGAATCCTCGCAGTCGGTCTCGCGCGAACAGGTCGCGGAATGAATGAAGAACGACTCGGTGAAACGGGGAATCCCCACGCGAGAACCCGATCTTGCTCGAAGGGGTCGAAGGTACACGTAGTAGTAGAAGAGTGAAGTGTTAGACTACTCTTTGGAAAATATCCAACGCGTTCGCTCACGCACCACGTAACGTTACGTAACGCGGCATTACGTAACGTAACGGTACACCTCCGCCGAACTGTCTTTGGCATTTCGACGGCGGAAGAATGCACACTCGGGGCCACACGTCGCCGATGTGTATGCGCGCGTATGCGTCTGTTTAACTACAGAGTCGCGAAGCTGCGAATCTCTACGATGTGTTTACATGCCTACGCGAAACCTACGGGGACCTACTCTCATGCGTCCGCGCGAGTCGTGAACTTGACAGCTTATTGATCCGCGAATCCGGAATGACTCGGTGACAGGTGCACACTCGGTGTGCCGGGTATTCCTCGTCGAAGATCGAGGCGTTTCTCGCTTATCAGCGGCCATCGTATCATGTTGCCATTCTGAGAGATGAGAATTAATGTTAATTTCGCTAGAATCTTTAGTCATGTTTTACGCCAATCATGTCTTCTTCACGGAAAAGAAAAGTTTGCAGCAAGAATCTGCGTGTGCTAAATTCTCTAAATTCTTTGGACTGAAATTTCACTAAAAAAAATAAGTCTAACGATTCGCTTAAATTCGTTTAAATTGGTTTTTTTCCTCATACAGAGTAAATTCTCAGAAGGATAGAGTTTAGAATATCGCGTATGAGAACGATATAGTATCTCCGTTGAGTGAAATAGGAAAGTATAATTAGACATGATAGATAAGAGAAAGGTGTAAGTGTAAAGATTAGGTGAAAATGGATGAGATTGTGAAAAGAGATTACAAAATTAGATATTTAGGTAACGAGGATGATATTGTAAAGTCAATTAAAGAAAGGCAATCTAACTATCGGGACATTAATAACTAGATGGGTAGGAATGAGGAGTGAGTGATTAAGGAATATAGTTGTAAACCAAGTCCGTTTCTTGGCTATGCAAGCTGAAGGAAATAAAACAACGATGCGGCAGTAACAGTAGCCAAAGTTCAAGCAACAAGAGATACACTTTCAGCAAACCACGATTAGCCGCGGCAGTGAAATCTTTTGTTCTCCAAACGTTGTTCCAACAAACAGGTACCAGCAATATGCTATACGCGAGATCTTCGTCGAGGAATACTCGTAACCGGTGCACGGTGCAGGAGTGTCGCCACGTGCAACAAATAACGTACGCTCAATACGGTAAACTGTCGTATCAGCTCCCTCTGTATGTTAGCCTACGCGGAAAGCTAATAACGTGCCGTACATTAGACGCAGACCGATGGGTCTGTAATCGCGCGACTACTTGTCTGCGCAGGTCGTTCCCGCGAACATCAATTAAGCCAAAGCGAGGTTTAATTGCCATCCCGTGCTGAACCTCAAGAAAATCGTAGTCGGGCCACCAGCTTGGCGCCGAATAACGTTTACGGGAACGGCCCTGCGATGGTCGCTGCGCGACCCGGTCGTTTGTCTCCCCCCGTTCCTCGTCACATTCACTTGGAACCGGAGGCCCCGAGCATAATCGTGATTGCGGAAGAGGAGAGTGCAGAGCACGACGAGTATCGTCGCCGTCGTCCTCGCCCACCTCGCTCCACGACTTCCTCCCGCGTTCCAGCCGAATCGCGCGATCCTGACGCGCGTTGAGCGAATAATGAGTGCGGAAAATTTAAAAGCGCGGTCGTGTAAACACGACTAGGCGCGAATCCCCGAGCGAACCGTCGTCGCTCCAGGGAGCCGGAAGAGAGAAGAGCCCGGAGCGAGAGTCCGGACACTCGTTGGTGTCTGAGAACGACGTCGACGACGATGACGATGGAAGAAAAGAGAGAAGGAAGAAGGGGGAGAAACAGACAGCCGGGCGGCAAGAGGGCGGCTAGGGCTAATATTTACACGGTGAAATCACACGGTTCTTACGATTACCGAAGTGCGCCCCCGACCGACGGAGGGCTGGGGGTTGGGGGAGACTCGCGACGGTGGTGCTAAATGCAACGTCGATTATCGACCGCTTGGAAGAGATAGACAGAGGAGCGAGAGAGACAGGCGGACATGGCTTCCTGAGCTCCGTCGTGTCGCGAGCGCAATCGCTCTGACGTCCTCCGAAGCGTCCCTAATGGAGCGACGACTCGCATATCCTCGAGCGTCTCGATCCTCGCGGAATTTCAAGACGCCATCGTCGTCTTCGTCCGGAGAATGTCCTCGGATACTAAAACTTCCGTTGACCTTTGGGCGACGACGACAGTTCGCGTAGACTCGTCTCGCAACCGGAGAACTTTCGACTACGTCTTGGTAACGGTCGCCGCGGTCCCCTCGGATCTCCTTCGCTGAAGGATTCCTTTATACATCCATCAGGTGCCTTTCAACGAGCACGTAATCTTGTTAATCTAATGACGAGATCAATGGAACGAGCCGTTGCTCGTTCCCGATGCACGGCGTCGGGTTTGACGGCCAACTTGAAGGATCCTGTCGCGAAGCCGCGATGGCCAAGACGCGGCGGAGGATGACGACAACGACGACGACGACGACGACGACGACGACGACGACGACGACGACGACGACGACGATGATGATGATGATGAAGATGAAGAAAAAGAGGAGGGAGCGCAGACACCAAGAACAACGGTCCAACGCGCTGACGACTCCGCTAGATCTGCAGCTTCACGTACGCGGCTCGGTAATACGCGTGCATACGTTATTGCGCGTTCGCGTGCTTGGTGCGCGTGTGCGTGAGCAGGGTGTCGCTGCGCGTGTACACCGCCGGGCAGAGCGAGCAGGCGTACTTCCCAGGGAAATGCACGTAATAGTGATTACGCACGTTCGTCACGACCTTACCGCACAACGAGCACCGCCTCCTCTCGTCGCTGTTACTCTGTCTCTCAAATATCTGTGATATCCGCCAATTTTTCAGCTCTGCAACAACAGAAACCACAGTGTCAGCAAAGCACCCCAATTAACTTCCAACCCTCCTCCGCTCTCCTCCTCTCCTCCTCCTGCTCCTCCTCCATAATCATCATCATCATCATCATCTCCTCTTCCTTCTCTTAGCAGCGCGTGTCATCGCTCTATTTCCGCTTCTGTTTTTCTCTGTCTCTCCCTCGCAAATTTTTCCTTCTTTTCCGTTTGTTTTCTCTCTCATCGCCCGAAAAATTCCTCCCTCCCCTCCCCCGTCAGCATGGACTCTAAGATTGCTTTCAAACTGTTGGTCTTCTGGTCTATCCGTTTCCCCTGGTGTGTGCGTGTAAGGATGCGTGAGCGGTTCAGCGACAATCCGATTACGCGCGTGCGACTCGGACGGTGAGGCTTGAGCCGCGACTCAAGGGTGCGCGAGATCAAAGGTCGTCGGAGTAATCGAAGATGTCGTGGTCCAGCGAAGAGGAAGATCGGTATATTCACGGGCTCGAGCACACAGAGAGCGTACTCGAGTCCGCTCGAAGGTCTGAGCAAGTCTGAGACTTCGTGGGGGAGGGTTGACAACTTGAAAACCACGGTCAGAATGGGCGGTCACTTGGCGACAAGGTCGAAGGGCGTCGTTCAGAAGATCGGCAGTCCACAGAGGTACGAGGAAACCGACCTCCGACAAGATCGCTTCACTAGATTTCTCGAGCGCGGTCGGAGATCGAGAAGAGCAGAACCGACGCGGTCGCGATACCGTTAAGATCTGCACAGCTCTCTACGCACATCCGTGGGGAAACCGTGGCGACACGTTCTCGCGAAGAAATCCATTCGCGCTCGCATGAATCCTCGGAAACGAGCCGTGTCGGGAAGCATAACCGCAAACTTCAGGGACCGTATAAACCTGCAGTCTCTCTCTCTCTCTCTCTCTCTCTCTCTCTCTCTCTCTCTCTCTCTTTCTCTCTCTCTCTCTCTGTGACACGAGAAGAAAGGAGGACAACCACGACGACGACATCGACCATGCCTAGTAAGAGAAGGAGGAAGAAGAAGAAAACTATATTGTCAAGCTTGGCGCGCGTCGCTACATAACAACTTGTACATACATATCGACACGCTGACATAAAATTGGAGCCCTGATAAGATCGCACACGTGACTCGGAAATATAAGCGGCCGCTCTCTATCGTCGCGTCTAACCGCCTTCTCTTGCTCTGACGAGCATCGACGCTCGGCGATAAGCCAACATCGACGTGATAGAGGAGGATCCACTGAGGCAAGACTCGCGGATTCCCGCAGCCGCGAATCCAATCAATCATATCCGGCTGGTCTGGCAGCTCGGAAACACGAGAAAGTAGCCCGGGAATCCGAAGACGCTAGAGCCCCAAGTCCCGGGACTGCCCTGATTTCTTTAAGAAGAGAAAAGAGGAAGAAAATTTCTTTAAAAAATTCTATTCTTTCTTCCGACGGCACGCTCTTAGATTCGCACTTTCAGCTATCAGTCAGCTATCGATGAGACGTTTCTTTTTTCGGCAGATCCCCGACAGCTCCGGCTGCGTCGGAGTATAAAATGTACTTTCAGAACTCGTCAGTTCATTCAGATTCTGTTCGTATCTCCCTCCGCCTTCTCTTATCCAGAATGTGGGCACGGTCATACACACAGAGTTACATACACAAAAGTCGCAAAAAGTCGCCGAAACGTCGCATAGATCGGAGGCGGAAAGTCGCTCTCGCGTATCGACGCGATGAGAATCGGCCCGATCGCAAGGACCGGCGAACGGGAATAGATAACGATTAGCCCGTTAACGTCACTGCAAATTATTCCGCGCTAATAATAGCGTTACCGCAGGCGGCAGTCGATGGTGGTAATTCCCGGCGCAGCTCGAATGATCAGGTGTCGTCGTGTCTCTTCTCGCCGACTTGAATTGAACGTGATTCCTGAGGCGGCGCGACGCTTCGTTAGACTCGCCTGCGATCAAGTAGCTGTCACTGCACGCCGCAAGTAGAGACCGGCAACGGGCATGTCGCGCGAATTATTCCTCGCACTCGCGAAAATAAACGCCAGAATACGCGGCTGCTCTTAGTGTCTACGTGCTCGCGCGCGAAAGGTCGTTCCTTCGTTCTCGAGGATCGAGTGATGACCTCGTCGCAGCGCGTAACAGCACACGGCGTGTCTCTCTCCGTTGGGGGATATATAAGGAGGCAAGACGCGAGATGCACTAGAGGCTTCAATAAAGCCTTAACAGTTATCACACTAAGAAAAGAAAAAAACGATCAACTCTTAACTAAAATTATAGTTATTCTTGGCCCCAACCATAGTTTCTGCCATTTTAAAATGGTGATAGTTTCATGCATACAAGATGATTAACGCTAACATTACAATAGAATTTAATAAGAAAAATTGTTTTCTTGACCATAACTTGTAGCATCTTATCTTTCTAAGTAATTTTATAGTTACACAAATACCAAACATTTTTTACTCAGTGTAGACGAAAGATGTCACTGTCTCTTTGCTAAGTCATTCGAAAAAGTCTTTCTGATCGTACTATTCGCGTCTGGATATACATGTACATTATGACTCTTGATTGTCCGGCGAATCTATCATTTCGACAGTCTAGCATGCCGCACCGTATCATATCGTATCCAGACACGAAAGGACTAGCGATTTCTGACAAGACAAATGTTAAGACTTCACTGGTGCGCTTAGTGCGCATTCGCGTCGATATCGCGAAAAATTATCAACGGAGAGAAAGAAAACGGATGAGCACGCGCGATCTACGAGCGCGCGCATCGCGCCAAAAGGGAGAAAAATGATCTGGAAGAAAAAAGAAAGGTAGACGGCTCGGTTAACACACAATTATGTTTAATCAAAAAATTAGTATGAAATACATTAAATGCACATGTGATTAATTCTCCATTTTTTTGTTTATCATCTCATTCTCATCATTATCATCATCATCGTTTTCATCATCATCATCATCATCATCATCATCATCATCATCATCATCATCATCATCATCAGCCATATTATCTACACTACAATTAAAGATGTATATAATAATGCAATTGTAAACATAAAAGACTTTATGTTAGAATATAATCATAAGGATAAGAATATAATCGTAATAACAATAAGAAGTAGTAGTAAGAATAATTTCTCGTAATAAAATCGGTTACGCCTTAACTATTTTTCTTTTTTTTCACTCCCACGATCGGCATGGTCAGAAGTTTCCCTGCGAAATTTCCCCTTTATCCGTTTTTTTCCGCTAAATATACGCCTATTGTACGTTTCCACTGTTTTTTTCTCTCGAGCCAAACACTTCCCTCTCGTATATATGTATAATAAAAGGATATCTCAACTCTCGCGCGAGAGCATCCCCGTCGCGCTCCGAGTCCCCGGCGTCGCTGGCCATCGACGTCATCTCGCGATCTGTCGTTCCGTTTCGCGTCGTTCCCCGCATCCGGAAAACAACGATAACGGCGACGACGATGACGACAATGATGACGGCGACGACGACGACGACGACGACGACGATGACAACGACGACGACGATCGTGCGGACGCAATCGAAACGGCAACCCTCCCGTTTCGTTTGTTCGCAAAATCTCTTCCTCTTTCTCCCTCTCCCTCCCTCTCTCTTTCTCTCTCTCTTTCTATTCGTAAACACGGACGAACCTAAAGCACGGCGGATTTTTGCTCCCTTTTTGCTCGAGTGTTTATAATCGGTCGGCTTTTATGTGAGATATCTCTATATATTTATATATATATATATATATATATATATATATATATATATATATATATATATATATATATATATATATA
>NW_022639453.1:1656642-1672645 GCF_010583005.1 Odontomachus brunneus
TATATATATATATATATATATATATATATATATATATATATATATATATATATATATAGATATAGATATATAGTGCCGCGGCGGTGTCCCCATAAGTAACTGCACTGTCGGAAAGCTTTCGAACCTGCGAAACGCGGGTGACAACGGTGAAAGGAAAGAAAAGGCCGGAAATAAGAGTTCGAAACCGCAGTCCGGAAAGAAAGAAAGGCCGAGAGGAAAGGGATGGTGGGGGAGGAAGCGGGTCATACAGCTTGAGACCGACAATGTATGATCAGGAAAAAGAAGAAGAAGAAAGGGAGACGTGGGGAGGAGTACAAACGAACGACGCGCACACGTCGACGAGACGTTTTGCGCGCGATCTCTCTCGATCGGAATCGACCGCACGCACGCACGCACGTCCGGTGGTCGCGCGAGGGTAAAAAGTTCCCGTCCGAAGGAGCCGTTCGTAAGCTGCGCAATTTTCGCCCCGTTCTGTCGCCGCCTCTGTCTGTTCTTACGACGGGAACTCGTCGCGTTTGCCGATTAAATTTTCACAGACAAAGATCAATGCGATTATTTTTTGAACACCCTTCCCCCCGGCTCCACCCTCGGCGAAGAAAAGAAGACCGACCGAGTGAAATGACCCTGTGCGACCACACAGAGAGAACGACGGTGGCTCGTGCAACCGACGGCTATGCAAATTTGCCCGTGCGACGTGCGCCGAAAGAGGAGCGAGGCGCGACGTCTTCGGGGGAGCGGGGAAAAAGGAAGGACGCTGATCGCGGTTTGGTTCCTTCTTTTCTCGCACGCACGTGTCCACCCACTCACGCACTCATTCACTTTCTCGTTCTCCACCTGTTTTTCTCTTTCTATCTCTCTCTCTCTCTCTCTCTCTCCTCCGTCATCTCTCACTTCTCTCACACTTCTCTCTCACACTGGCTTACGTGTTCGCTTGTTTTCCCCTCTCTCTCTCTCTCTCTCTCTATGCGTTTACGACACACGGAAAATGCAACGAATAACGATTCTCTTTTCTTCTCGCCGTTCGTTCATAACGTCGAATCTACTTTTAGAGGCTCGTTTTTTTTCTATATTTACACGCGCCGTGTAAAATCACAACTTTCAGTCTGACAGTCGCGCCGATTCATTTTTAATTAATTTTATTTTATTTTTAGTTCTTTTCTTCCTTTTTTTTTTAATGACGAGTAGAACACGCTCAGTATTCTCGCGGGTAACCACTGATCCCCTATATTGTGTTACGATTTACAATTATTACAGTTTATTTATTCATCCCCCGAGAAAAATAACAAAATGTATATATATATATATATATATATATATATATATATATATGAAGATAGATATATATATATACATATATCGTGTGTGTATATACATATATATCATTAGTTTTATATAATCCATAATCTGTATATATTATTATATAAAGAGATAATTAATAATAGTACTTTTTTTATTTAGTTTAATAATGTACAAAAGGGACGTGGGGCTGTCGCTCGGTGGCAAAGAAAACAACGAAACGCCTAAAAACACGCTCCTTATCCCTATCAGCTAAGCCTAATCCCTAGGTAACACCTACGCCTATTTAACTACACTCATAATGTTCACTTGCACAGCCATAGTTTCTTTCTTCGCTCGTTTCGCATTCAATCCTCGTGAGAACGTCGTTCCTCGTTCGCCGGCAGCTCGGTTCACGCGACACGCCCGGCGATACGCGGATCGTACGCGTGCCTCGCCACTTCGGCGTAGCTGAGTAAAGTCGAGGCACTACCTCTTGGTGTGTATGCGCGCGGTTAATAGTCGAGCGAGAAAAAAGAAAGCACACGGCAGCGCCGCTCTTTAAACATTCGAAGCGGAACTCCGAGCGGGCGAGTCCGCGGAGAGCGATGCATTGGCGCGCGGCTCAGGTTGAAATTAACCGCGACAATCTGTCGCAATTGAACGTACAGACCTCGTCGAGGGTAACCACGACTGAAGGTCCCGAGACAAACGATAAAAGACGCGATAAGGGAAAGTTGCCTGAATCGCGCCTCGTCAATCGTATCTGATGTTTTTAAACGTTTATAACGCACGCACGAAATAGGATACAATCTGAAAATTTCATACCTCTCACTGCTCGTTTATTATTCATTTTTAGATGTCGTTCATACTCAGTAATAATAAAGAAATCGATGAAACGTGATTTTTAGGAGACCGATTTCAGAGTACGATTTTCGGCAACTCTTCTCTATTTCGCAAAGTGTAACCAAATGTTTCGTGGATTCGAGTCAAAGTCCTGAAGGAAGTGAGGACTCTAGAATTTAAAAAAAAAGAAAATAGAAATTCAAGATCAAATATTCGGTGTTGTCAGCCGCGTTCTACTCGACTCGGTAAAGCTCGATCCATCCCGACGGTTTTACTCTAGGGTGAATGCATTCTCGCATATCCGAATAATTGACGCCGCGAGCTCGCATCGCCGTCGAGTCATCGCATTCCGTGGATCGCACCGTCGAAATTTGATCGTTACCGAACGTTGTGCACAGACACACACACACGCGCGCGCGCGCGCGCGTACACACACACGCACACACACACACACATCCATCGGCCCGAGTGAACCGGCCGGCGCAAAACGAGGATTTCGAAAATTCAATAGAAACGTTATCCACTCGTTCACCTTATCCGCTCGTTCCCGCCACTGAAAAGTACCCGGAGAACGTAATTTATCCGTCGCGCGACAGCGCCACGCCCCCGCACTTTTACTATCGCAATATTGCACGATTTTTTTTTTTTCTTTAAATTCATCTCAATTTCAATAAGGTGTTAGCACCAATCTATTATATCACAATGTTCCACTCCACACCACGCAGTTGTAAATATATAAATACCTATATATAGTAATAATAGTAGTAATAGTGGTAGTAGTAGTAATAGTAGTAATAATAATAGTAGTGGTAGTTGTAATAGTAATAGTAGTAGTTGTAGTAGTAATTGTAATAGCAGTAGCAGTAGTGGTAATAATAATAGCATATCGTAATAATTTCCGTTTAATTAATAAAGGTTTCGATATAACAGCCAGGCGACCCGCGGCCGCCAAATCGGACGACTACGCGGGTCGATTCAATATTTTGTGAAACTGTGTGTGTCGAGTATTTCTCCCACTCTCCCCCTCTGTCTGTCTGTCTGTCTGCTGTCTTACATCCCCACCCCCTCCCCTGGCGTATGTTCTTCTCTTTCGACGTTTCGTACATGTCGGTATACGTACGGTATGTGTATGTGTGTGTATGCGTGGGTGTTTTTCATTTATTTCTTTTTCTACCTGAAGAGATATACACATAATAGGACACATGTGTCGGTGTGTGCGAGCTTCTACACGTGTAAGTATCGGGCGCCCTAAGAGAGATATAAATCACCAACCGGGAGATTTTTCCTTCCTTAAATCATTTACGATGAATTGTTCCCTACCTATGATTTATCCTAAGGATTAATTACACAGAGAGAGAATTTCGTACATCTAGAGTCTGAAATTTATCGGAGTCTCTCGCGTATTACGTTAGGTACATACATGAATGTGTATATATATGTATATATTTATTTATATATATATATGATAAAACGCGCGCGGATGGTCAATTGTCAAGAAGTTATTCGTCGATCTCTCTTGCAAAAATCTCAACGTTATCTCTCTCGAGCGACGAGAAATATTGCCAAGGGGCACACCCGTTGCTAGTGATATATATGTCGTATCGGGACACCCTGTGTGTACGAGGTTTCTCTCTTTCTCTCTCTCTCTCTCTCTCTCTCTCTCTCTCTCTGTGCATCCGTCTTTCTCGTAATATTTCGTCCGCTCCGATGCTCCGTCCGCAGAAAACGAACGTGGGAAGTTTCGGCGTATAGTTCGCGGGTAAAAAGAAATTCCGCGAGCGGCGTACAAAAGTCACGGGATTTAGAAAAAGAAGTCCTTTATAGAAATCTGTCTTGTTCGTTTTCCCGCGCGCGCGCGCGTCACGCCACTCCCAGGAAAATAAACTTTCCGCCAAAGGTTATTGCCTCGCGCGCTTCCATAACGCCGTTATCGTCGCGGCGAGCTTTCCCCGGGACCTTCCTCCTCGAGAATCACATGTCGATACTGCGAGAGACCGTGGCAGGACGTGGAAACGCCGGGCTTCCGAGGACCCGGCTGCTGGAAACGAAATACGACGTTGCGTCGCGTCGCGTCGCGTCGCCCCTCGTCAAGCAGCATCGACGGCGAATCCTTGCGTTCTCCAAACGCGGACAGTTACTTATTAACGAAGATTATATCGGGATCTCCTCTCCTTCCCCTCATATATGAAAGCGCGCGATATCCTGTCAGATTCTCGAGATCGGGGCGAAACGGCCGGCGACGAAAATAATTTAGAGCCGCGCGCGAGATCGGCGATGCGATCGACTCGAGGGAGCCGTTTTTGCTCTAAAATCAGCGACTACGTGTATCAGAATCCGGTTTAAGTTCGTCATCGGCCGGGGATCGCGCTTGAAATCTGTCATCGTGTCAGTAATCGTATTCCTCTTATTTTCCGCGGCGCATAGTTAACGCGAGCTGTCAGATTTTCTCGCCGCGACGAAAGACGCTTCGCGGCGCGTTCCCCCTGGGGGTGATTTTTAGCGTCGCGATTTATTTGGCTCTCGCAACACTTGGACGAAAGATTTGACGGGTCGTTTATATTGGATCGCGCCGCTCCGAGTTGGCTTTTTATCGGCGGATTCGTTTTACTCGGTACGCCGACGTTCCGACAGTACTTGTGCAGCTTCTATTGTTGCCCGATTCGTGGCGGCTGCTGCTGCTGCTGCTGCTACTGCCGTTGCTACGGCATCCTGGGTTCGCAGTTCTCCGTCGACTTTTCACGTTCGCGTCGCTCCACTTGCCGACGAGTTCGCTGCGAGTTTCGCTTTTTCGTCCCGCCTCCCCCCGCGGCGCGTTTTAATTTTCTAATGGCCTTTTGAGGCGATACGTGCCTCGCTACGTGTCGGCACGTTTGCCAATCTGAGCAAAAACAAGAGGTATCGTGTGACGTGCCAAAATTTCAACAAGCATTTTCCGCGCCCTTGCACTCTTTCGGGTCGCTTCACCTAACGTCTCCGCTGCGAAACATCTCCAAAGCGCGCGAGAGGACGTCAAGTGTACGGGATGAGTATCGAAAATTTTCGGATAGAAGTCACTAAGATGCCTGGACATTCTTGTTGTTTTGGCTTTTAAATGCGAATATTTAAACCTAAAACTATGAACATCAAAAAGTCACGTAAACCCTAAACATGGGTAAATTTTACTCAACACTTAGTTTCACTTGCTTATAATTTTCGTAAAAATGATCGCAATTCAATCCTCTTATTCTCCTCTTATTTCTCTTATTCTCTTATCTTATTCCTGCATTCCGATGCAGGAAACATCGAGAAATATAAATCTGTAAGTGTCTTTGCGAATCAGTGAAGCTGAAAAAGCTGATAACAAAGAAAAGGAACACATGTTTTTAAGGAAATACTTAATGTTGATCTGAGTGAATTTTACCCACGTTTGGAGTTCTGGAGTTCAATTTTCAGCGTAGAATATGTGCATATATTCCTTACACACTGGAAGCTTAAATAGTTCTATCTAGAGACCAAAACAATAGGAATATCTAAGCACCAACGTTATTAGCAGCAGGTCAATTTACCTTAAAAATTCAAGAACTCGCTGGTGGAGCGATCGCGACGCGCCAACTCGCGGCCCAAACTGCATCGCGATGTGACCGAATAATTACCATCCCGTGACGCGGAAAGTCCACACGCGCCGGCAAGTCTTCCCCGGGGGAGGTCTCGCGCTTAAATTTCGCACCGGGCGGTTTTTAACATTTGGTCCGTCGCGCCGCCACCCTGTGTCCGTCGTATATTCAAATTTCGTGCGGTGTGAAATGCAAAGTCGCGAAAGAGGGTTCCCCGGCCGTCGCGGACGCGGCAAAGGAGAGGCGCGGCCGGGAGGGGAACGGAGAGAGCGTCAGAAAGCAAATCGCGCGTCGGTACGATATAAAGCACCGCGAATAAATTAGTCCGCGAACACGCTCGCGCGATAATGCAACGTGGGACCGCGAGCGCGGCGAAGGTAATGAAAAACGGCGATGTAAAAACCGCCCCCCTTGCGTGTCACGTGTGTGTACGCACGCACACGTGCGTGTGCGTGTGTAGAGGAGCTATGTGCGGCGCACATAGAGGGGTGATGTCGCTGCGTTACGCCCGCACCGCATGAGGGAGGACGGCGATGCGGGTGGCGGAAAGTTCATTCATCTGGTTTCGACGCGCGGACAGAACAATCCGCGCCGATTACGTCTCCCAGTCGACGGCGACTTCATTCGCGGCAGTTTCCCCGATTTCGCGCGCGTCCGCCTCCACGACATCGGGGGGGTTGTTCTCGCACCAGTGTTTTTCAAACCGCATTTTCCGCAACTCTCTCTCTCTCCCTTTTCTTTCTCTCTTTCTCATTCTCACTCTTTCTCTCGGTCGTTCTCTCTTTCTTTCTCTTCCCCCCCCCCCTCTCTCTCTTTCTCTCATTCTTTCTTTTACTCGATCATCTCTCGCTCGCTCTCTCTTTCTCTCTTTCTGCGCGATACATTAAAACAAATTGGAAAGGTGCGAGCGGGAACAACGGTAAGCCGCGGCGGGTATCAAAGGAGTCAATCAGTCTGGAAAGTTAAAAGAACATTCCTCTCCGCTGAGAGGAAATGACTGTACGTGCGATCAATTCGCGATGCAGCAAAGGATATTACGCGATGTGCGAATCGATTCTTTTTTTTCCAAGAGGTTCGCTCTTCGAGAAACTTTGAAAAACGCTGGTCCACGATAGCATACGCGCCTTTCGCGATACGTTTACCACGTGCTTTCACGATGCTCTCTCTCTTCCTTCACTCTCTTTCTGGATAAGATCTGTTTGGGGCTGAAAAACGCTTTGGAGCGCGTGAAGAAAGATCGTGATTGGTCAGTAGTGCGCTTCCTCGAAGCGTTCGTAGCGTCAAATAGCTCCTGGCCTCTCGCTTCCGATCGAGACTATCTCTGCCCCAGCCGCGTCTGTCCAGCTATTTATCCGCGAACGTTTCAAATACGCAACATGCCAAACCTGCCACGCGTATGCACGTGCGTGCAATCGGCGAGCACTCCCGATCCGCTCGTGTACGGCGACTCGATCGATACGAACGCGAAAGTGCGCGCCGGATTTCTGCTCGGCCGTGTGCGCTCCCGCGATGAAACGTGGATTATGATGCACTCAGAGAGAAAGTACGGTGGTGGCAACTGTGCAAGTGACAACTATACGAGAGTTTTGCATGTAGAACTCGTGTGTACAATTTAATAAGCTATTTTGCGGCTTTTGCAACCGACCGAGAATTATCCCTGATCATTCAGTATCTCACTTTAGCTCTTAATTAGTTTTAGCCCCTAAATTGGTATACTTACGCTGTAAAAACTGATGTGTGGAATTTAACATTTCGTGTGTCCCAAATCATCCACTCTCATTTATGTGTAAATATAACACAAAACAAATGTAGTAAAAAGTAACATAATATATAAAAAATTAACACAAGAATTTAACACTCGAATATTGTCAGGAGTCACAATTTGTGTTAAATATGTATAATGTTAAATTAACTAAAATAAAACGATACTTTAACATTTGAGAAAGTATTAATCTACGATTTTGAAATGAAAATGTTAAATTGACATAATTTATGTCTGACATATTAAATGTGTTAATTTAACACAACCTGTGATTCAACGGTATTCAAGTGTTAAATTCTTGTATTAATTTTTATTATGCGTCTTATTTTTTAACATATTTGTTTTGTGTTAAATTTACATATAAATGAGAGTGGATTATTTCGGACACATGAAATGTGTTAAATTTAACACATCAGTTTTTACCGTGTATGTGTGTGTGTGTGTGTGTGTGGAGGGGGGAAAGTGTTTCGCGGCAAAATATTAAATTCCTTTCAATTTACTATTGTATTCTTTTTAACTCGTAGTAGAAGTGTGATATACTTTGTATTCTATTTCTCAAAATTCTTTAAAGAAAACAGCAATGAAGAGAAAACAAATCTAGACACGTTTATATTTAACAAGAAAACTCTAAAGGAAATCGCGCAATTGTCTTAAATCATTACTGAGAAGATTATTTAGGGTAGAGAATTGTACAATTCTCGGTAACTACCGAGCCTTACAATTGCAATGATCATCAAATAGTTTAGCAAACTATATATATAAATTTTCTATGCACAGAGCTTGTGTAGTTGTCACCATCATGTTTTTTTCGCAGAGTGCAACTGACAGCTGAGCCCGCTGGGACTCCTCGGCAGTGCGTTTTCGACATACCGAATATTTCTATCTAAAGGGAAATCAAATTAAAAAAACGCGTAGAGCTTCGAGGAGCGTGAATTTTATACTTCGAAAGTCTTGAAAATCTGAGAAAACTGAAGATTCGTAGGGATCGAACACGATTTCGCGCACGAAAGTCTCGAGATTTCCAGGAGCGCGTTGCCTTTCGGAAATTCTTGCTCCCGGCTCCCGTGAGACGCATCCCGCCGACGTCCTGTTCTTTCCCTCCCTCCCGCCCTTCCTCCTCGCCAGGGGCTTTTCACGGCGAGGATAATGACTTTTCGCGCGAGAAATTCGCGCTGTCGACGGTCTCATCGACGATCCCCCGCAGCGCTTTCGCGCGAAACGCTGCCTACGTGTAATGGATTGTCGCGTGCACGACGGCTGTCGGACGGCTTTGTACGTCCGCGGCCATTTGACAGTTTGCGTATACGGGCAATTCCGGAAATTGACAGTGGCGGCGGTCGACGGACGTTCAAACCGCGTATGTAAATAGCGAATAAGTGAAAAGTCACGCGCATCGAGCGTCGTGTGCAATAATAATCGTGCGCACGTATGCACACACACACCCACACACACACACACACACACACACACACATACACACGAGAGCGTACGTCACTGCAGCTTCGCGTAAATATCGGGCAATGTTGCGAAAATCAAGCGTTTGTTTCGCGCACACCGTATTGCACTCATGTTTCATGTGACACTCGCGGCCGGCGTATTGTAACAATTAACGATCAAATATCGCGGATAAACAATCATTTGCATTCGCAACGAGACTACGGCCGCGTCTCCGCGCAGGGACTGAGGGTTTCAGCACGAAGATTGCACAAAGCTTTGCGACAGAAACAATTGCAATGCTCGGGCATGTACCTAATCCTGGGCATTCTTACTGTTCTGGTCTTTAAACACGAGTATTTAAATTTTCAACATAAAATATATGTATACTATATACTGAATGTATACATACGTTCTATGTTGCGTTGAAATTGAAATACTCATACGTAAAGATCAAAGCAATACGGATATCCAGGATTAGGTACGTGTGTCCGGGAATTGGTACTTCTACTCTGCTTCTCGAATGACAACGCGGAAAAGAGAGCGGCGACGTAGAATCGCGATTGAACTCACGTTATACTGCCCGTTAAAACGCGATAGCGTAACGATTACGCAAGCCGTTTATTTTAATATCCAGCCGTAACACATTGCGTGACTTTCTCATCAATCTGTACAATTGCACGGTGTCTATCTGTGCGCACTATCTATCACTTGTGCCGTGACGTTTGACTATTTAAAAAATTAAAAACACCGATGCTTCAAGAGCAATTTCGCTCGCTCGCTCTCTCTCTCTCTCTCTCTCCCCTCTCCTCACTCTTTCGACGGCGTCTATTCACATATTGGCAAGAGTGACAAAAACGAAAGTTTCTCTGGGACGAAGCTTCTCTCTCGTCAGTCAGCCAACCAGCCGGCTGGCTGGCTGGCTGGTTTGCTGGCTAACGGCGGCGAACTGCATTCTAATGGCGACGCCGGCGAGAGGGGAGTTGACTTTCGCAATATTAGGATGAAAGATGAAAAGCAAACTGCGGCATTAAACTTTGTCGCGGTCAACCAATTAAGTAGAACCGCGCGTCCCGACTGCGGGCGACGGTAATTCCGCGCGGCGCACGGCGGAGCATCGATCCCGGCAGCCGCTCCTCGTTCGTCCGTTCGTTCGTTCCCTCATTCCCTCCTTTTCACGCCGTCTTTCTCGAGGAGAGCTCGCCCGCAATGCATCCCCTCGTCGTTCAGGGGTGCTGTGCAGCAACGACGACGGCGGCGACGGAGGCGGTGGTCGCCGGCTTGGGCTCTCCGCGGGAAAGAGAGAGAGAGAGAGAGAGAGAGAGAGAGAGAGAGAGAGAGAGGGGGAGAGAAAGAACAAGTCACGTGTGGAAGCGCGCACACACGCGGCCAAAATCCACGCCAGCCCGCGTCTGCAACCATCGCTCATCGTTTATCCGAGTTTGACGTATCGAGAGCATCGTGGAGGCACGCGGAAAAATATCGCGCTGACGTTTCCGCACAGGGGTTCTCACGCCTGCACGGCGCCTCGCGCGGCACTCTTCCCCGGAGACGCTCTTGCTCGAGGAACTTCGCGGATTGTGGCCTCTTCCCTCCTGGAGAAAACGTTCCTTCGACGTCAGAGTTCAAAAATTTCGATAATTGTTTTTCCTTTTTTATATTATCCAGTGCTCTTACAAAGGCTAAAAGTGATCTTCTGGGCAGTGATCTTGAGCTTAATTACAAAACACGGATACCTTTACATATGATTCGCGCGATTAATTGAAAAAACAATTTATATTAGCACGTTACTACGTTGATTATTTTAATGAAACGCCGACACACCGTGCGGAATATGAGGACCCCTGTTTCCGTGCAGACGGAATTGCCGGGAAATTCGGCACTGCTCGTAAAAGTCGCTTCCCTCTTGTTCCGCTCCAAACTCTTGCTTCTTCCGCGCTTCGATTCTCTCACACTCTTTCTCTCTCGTCTCTTTCACACACACATACACACACACATTCTCTTTCTCTCTATGCAGAAGAAGCGCGACTCGTCTCATGTTACTAATCCTTCTGGCTCTGACGAGGGAATTGTAATCGACTCCTTGGATTAACACAACGGTGGGTACATTGGGCTGACTTTCACCTTTCTAATAATAGAGAATTAGATTTCACGTGTTTCGAAAAAATTTCACCTGTCGGCTGACGTTTCCAGGCGAATCCTCCGCAGGGAATATCCGTGAATGTTCGCATCAGGAGAAACGTTCAAGAAACACTCTGTCAGAGCCAAAGAAGAGGTTAGTATCAATTCGTTCGCGGTCCAGCCGAGCACCGACGGATGCTCCAACATCGACGCGAACCGTTCGCACTGTCAAACACGTCGCGCGAGGAGATGACGAAGGAGAAGGAGAAAAAAAAGAACAAGAACTATAGAAGGAAAGTTGAGAAAAGCAAGGTGAAGAGAGAAAGAAGAGAAGTCGATCGGCGTGCGATCTCTCAGCCAAGGAGGTAGGCCTGCAAAGTGCATCTTGACACATTTTTCTCCCCGCCCTGTCAATAAATAATAATAATCTTGCGTGCGTCGCATATTGCAATATAATGTTTGCGTTGTATATATAAACACAGTGAATAACATATATATAAAATCATAAAACGATAAAACAAAATAAAATAAATTATCCAATATATTAATATATATACTTAATAAATCTGCGTAATATATTAATATTCTGGTTATTTATATATTATTATCATCATCATTATCATTATCATTAAATATAGGTATGCGTGTTCGGTGGCCTTAACTATGCAAAGTGCCCCTTCTTTTTTGCAAAAAAGAGAGAAGATCGACGGTAATATCATTTCATCACAATATTGCGGTTTGGCTCTTTGAATAGCTAGCGGATTCGGTGTATGCGTGTGTAGTCACGTGTGTATGTGCATACATGAGTGTGTCTGTCTGGCTATGTGTGTGCGTGTGTATTTCTTGTCCATGTACGTGTTTTTCTAAGCGACCCCCGCGACGTAGACGATTATTGTCGCGATTTGCCGCGTCTGCAACTCGCGAGAACGGCGCGTTGAAAGTGTCGACAGGCAGATCTTGTTCAATTTAGTGCGCCCGACGAAAGCCCGGTCGGGCTTTCGCGGCAGAAAAACCGAAAGAGGGAGACAGCTTTGTACCAAAGGGCTCGCTCACGCTTTTATTTCTATTATCAACGTTACAGTGCGCGAAGTGTCTCGGGTCGACTCGATCCTTCCTCCATCCGCTTCAGCTCCAATTTCGCGGATTGGCAAACCGTTTCGGTTACGAGGCATTCCGCCTCGTCTGCAGAATGTTAAACGCTACGTCGGGGGTCGCGCTACGCGCTTCCGTATCAGGCAGGAAGGCTTTCCCTCTCTATCTGCCACTGTCGTGTGTCACGAGCCTACCTGCGAGAGGTGGCTCTCCTCTCTTCAATTCGTGTGCATGTGTGTTGTACAGATGTATGAGTGTGTATATATATACATACGTACATATATATATATATATATATATATATATATATATACATATATATATATATATATACATATATATATATATATATATATATATATATATACATATATATATACATATATATATATATATATATATATATATATACATATATGTATACACACCGCTCGAAATCATGAAGGGGGCAGATCATCTCCACGAACGGTTCTGGAACGATCAGAAATACTATCTGCCGCGTGGACGCGTTCAGGAAGTCGAATTTAGACACTGCGGAAGGACATGGTTAAGCACGTACGGACGTATTTCAGAAGACGATTTCCGCTGCCCCCTCGTCTCGAGCGATGCGCGTTTGTCCGTGTTCTTAAAAAAAAAAAGAAAAAAAAAACGAAAAAGGAAATGAAAACAAAAAAAAAGAAAGAAACCCTCTATCGTAATAAACGTAAATTTCATGATGTGCGGAGGAAAAACCAACCAACAAACGAAGTAAGAAAGTAGAACGAACAGATTGCACCCCCAACCAATTAAATATCAATGTGCAAAAACGACGATGCAAGTATCGTGAGACCATCCCTTGGATAAAATTGCTCTTTATATAAACGCAACTATCTCTCTCCAACCGATGCATAAGATATTATTTAGCGGGTAGGTAAGGTTATATAAAGTATAAAATATAGTACTATATAAATCATCCAATACAATAAAACCTTATTTGTTGCCTACGCACTTAAGTCCCGAATCGTGGAATGTCTCCGTGATTTCCACTATATTTCGCGTCGCGTCGCGCGCTCGCGCGCCCTCATCAATTACACGCGCGGCGCGCAATCATACGATCATTTAATTATCATAGACTTTAGGTGTTAATTAACAAGTAACGTACGTTTTATAGTCAAAGTTCATATTAGGACTGTAAAGGACCGCGTCACGCCGTATTCATATCGAAAGACTGCTTCCTCTCCTTTCACCCTCTCCCTCCCTCCCTTTCTCTTTCTCTCTTTCTTTATCTCTCTTTCGCGAACGTACGGCTTGGACAGAAATTTCGTTGTTGCTCGATTCGCGTTGCATGTTTTACTTGCGCGTACGTGTTTCCTGCTGCTGCTGCGTGCGTGTCTGTTCTGTGTGTGTGTTTATCTATGCACGTGTCGCGAATACGTGAAGCGTACGCCTCTCTCTTCCGCCAACGCTTCGTGAGAGTGCGTGCGCGCGTGTGTGTGTGTGGGGATGGATATACTCGTCGTTTGTGATGTTTATGTGTGTGTGTGTGTGTGTGTGTATGTCTCACGCGTAAAGTGACTCCGGGACACGTACGTGCGTAAGTGTGCACGCGTATGCAATATTGCTACTGATTTCCCGAAGGCTGTTTAAATATATTACGATTACAATCTAATATGAAGTCCAACTATAAACTCTTCAACAACTATACGACTCACCCTGCGTATCGAATGAATTACTCCCAGCGACTCAGCTTTAATTAATATATTATAATTAATTAATTAATTAATTCTCAATGATTCATTAATATTCTTTCCGGCTGCCACCTCGCCATCTCGGCCGGGCGGCAGCAACATCTACGGGAGGAAATTGGCACCACGTTTGCTCCCCTTTTATATGTATTTATAATATGTATATATATATATATGTATATATATATATATATATATTTAATTATGTAATTAAACCGCGCGCGCGTGCACACACGCTAACCGTGCGAGACGCGCTTCGTAGTCGCGCGAATTTTCCCCCGAGCACTTTCTACTTAAAAGTATCGTCGATCGGCGCAGCGCTCGTTCTCTCACCACGAAAAAAATAAAGCTGCCCGGTCTTTGGACATCGTCGCGGCGCGGACGCGGTCGTGCGCGATGCGTGGCGGACAAGTCGGCGAGAATTTCGCGACTCTCTCTCGGTGACGAGAAAGGTAACGAATATAAACGAAGCGTCGCGACGCTCCGCGTGAGAGAGACGGAGGAACGACGACGACGACGACGACGACGACGATCTGCTGTACGATCGCCAGAGTCCCTGTGTGCGTATGTGTCTATTAGAATTCCTCTCGCGAGACAGAGGCTCCGCTAAAGCGACCCGCGCTAAAAATACAAATCGTGTCTCGGATCGATCGATCGACTGATGGGACGAACAAACGATCAGCGACGTGGCTCAGCCTCGTGCGTCCGCGAGACTTGCGAGGATCCGGCGCGGACGAAAGTGAGGAGGACAAGGTGCTTTGTCGCGCGACTCATTCGGTCGAACCACCGGCTCAACGTTCCCCAGAGAAGAGCTAGACGTCCCCGTCGTCGTCGCGCTTCCCACACAAGCTACTTTCGTCCGGCGAGACCAAAATCAGACTAAATCTCGTCGCGCAGTCTCTCGGCTCGACGAGAAGGATTCTTGCTGTTCTCATCTTTTCTGTTATCTAACTCTCTTTCTCCCCCCCCTCCATCTTCTCTCTCTCTCTCTCTCTCTCTCGCCAAACGTCATCGTCGTCGTCGGCCTTGCATGATCCCAATCGCGCCCTGCGACTCCGCTCTTCGCGCTCGCGCACGCCCGCGTGACCTCGGTGACCCCTAATAATAGCTTAGAACAGCCCTCACAGCTTCGACGTTAGCTACAACAAAGCCCACTCCCAAGTCACCGCACGCTAAACTGTACACATCGCACGTATGTATATTAATCTTTTTCTGCTTAAATTCACTCGCTTTCTCCTGCTCTCTTCTCCTGTTCTTTTCTTCTTTTTTTTTTTTTTGCTATTTTCGCGATTTTCGTCTGTTTTAAAAAAGACCCCTATAGGAGAATTTCTCGATCCCTTAAGCGTAGAAACTACAAAAGATTTGGTGTTCGAGAAAGAAGAAAGCCGAGAGAGGCCGGCCCTTTTCCCCCCATGGCCGTGGCGGCGTACAGGGCCGTATTTATCGCCGCAGTTTCACGCGGAATACTCCCCTGCGGCCGCGGCCACCCCCCCTGCGCTCTCAGTGTTTATATTATTATAATTCTTGGGGCGCGTACGTTATATGTATATATATATTATGTTTGTAATATGTATATATATGTATATTCATATTTAAATATATATTTAGATATATATATTAAATATACATATTAAATATATATTTAAATATATATTAAATATATATATATCTCTCTTTCTCTCTCACACACATGGGCATTTCTTTTTACTGCGTTCTTTTCTCATCCGGCGTCTTTAGGATAGCGTGTTCATGGCGTCGTTGCTCGTCGAGAGTGCCAACGAGCCCGCCATGAAATCGTTTAGATCGATCTTTCTTGCTTCGGGGTGTTTGAATTTAAAGTGCGTGCGCAGGTTGTCGCTACGTGTGTACGTGGCACGACAGAGAGGACACTCAAACCTGCCGGGGAAGTGGACGTGGTAGTGGTTCCTGATGTGCGTCACGACCTTGCCGCACAGCTTGCACCTGTGAAGGTTGCAGCCGCCTGGCACCCGGTCAAAGGTCAGCCGCATGTGCCAGGCTTTTGAACCTGCAACATCAACACAAGACAAGTCACTTTCAACTGTTGGTCTCCCAACATGAACTACGCGGGCGAGCCGCCCGCGTCGTCGGCGGCTCGTTTGTTCGTTCGTTTTTTTTTTTTTTTTTTTTTTTTTTTT
>NW_022639453.1:1672695-1708993 GCF_010583005.1 Odontomachus brunneus
TTTTTTTTTTTTTTTTCATTTCTTTTTCCTCCCTTTACTTTTTTCCTGATTGAATTTTCGGTTTGTTTTGGTTTTTGGGTTCCGTCCGTCGTTCGTTACTCCGGTATTTTTTTTTTAACGTTTACTGCTACTTCCGACGCCGAATTCCGTGTTTTGCGCTTTCGCTTTTTTTTTCCGTGGTATACTTTACTTCGGTTCGTTTCTCGATTTAGGTTTCTCGCTTACTGGCCTCGATTCGATTTGACTTTTTTTGGTTTCGGTTCTGCGATCGGTAATAGAGCGATCTCTCGAAGGGTCGCCGGATCCTTGGATACTCGGATGGCAGGTAGAGCACGGTCGACTCGAGTTACTCTCCCGTGGATCTTTGGGCCCGTGGATTCCGTGGGGGGCGGAAGTCCCTCGGATTCCAGGATCGTCGAATCCTCGAATCCTCGGACCAACACAACTGCGACGGATCCCGGAGGGGTTGGGCCCTCGAATCTTTGGATTCTCGAATTCTCGGATTCCGAGATCCCCGAGTCCTACGATCTCCTTTGAGCGATCTTCGGAATCTTGAACCTACGGATTCCCGGCCTCTCGAATCCTCGGATTCTAAGATCCCCGAGGAGGTCCTGAGTCCACACATGAGGGGTCGTCGGATTTCCTCGCAGACGCGAGCAAGATTTGTCTCTTTCTCTCTTTCTTTGTCCCTCTTTTTCGTTCTCTCTCTCCCTCTCTCTCTCTTTCTCTTTCTCTCTCTCTCTTTCTCTCTGTCGTCCTGTATCCACGAATCCTCCGATCCTGATCTCGCTCTCGTTAATTTCGCGCGTTTCCTTGTCCCTGAGTTCGCTTTTTAGTCGTTCGCTTGTCCCTACCTTTCCTACGTCTCTTTCCCCTCATTCAAAAGTCCTCCCTCGCCATTGAGATCCCTCCTTTTCCCCCGAAATGTACAGTGTGTGCATATATAATGTACATGTATATTATTTCGTGTCCTATAGAGTTCGCGTTTATCCGGTCGCCGGAGACAGACAGAATGTAGGGCAGATGTGCACATTTAATTGGATGCACAATGGAAAAGGAGTAAAGAAGAAAAAAAAAACGAAACCGTCGCTTTCGTCGCGCGTTAATCGCGAATTATTATTGTCGTCGCGATTTCGTCGTAATTCGATAGAGTAGATACGAGCTAAGTCGAGGCTTTCCTCTTGAAAAATGATAAAGCGTACTTTGCCACGCCGTTTTTAGAAACAAACAAATTATTGCGCAACGGACTTCGTTCGAAGATATTTCGCACGATAAACGCGACGAGCCTTGATTAAAAATCGATCGCTTGTTACCTCCGAGGCGCCGAGACTCTTCGCGCGTTACAAGACATAGTATCGTTTAAATAAATTTAAATAAATTTAGCCACACAGCGCTCATATCTCGAATAACTCCGTCGCTCGAGAGGCGCTTTCCTCTCTTTCTCTTTCTTTCTCTCTCTTTCTCTCTGTATGCAAGAAGCGTGCTCGCTCGCGCGCGCTTAATAATTCCGTATTTAAAAACATGGAATTTCGCTTTGTGAGAGCGCGAGCTCTTACGGGCCATTTTCGCAAATACCTGATATAAAAACGCGGCGGTAACGAAGGAATAAATATTAAATCAAGCGGCGTCTCTCTTTCTCTCGCTCTTTCTCTATCCCGGCCAAACGAGTTAAACGAGCGCCGCCGTGGCTCTCGGAAACTGCGCGTATAAAGCTAAAATTTCGCACCGTCTACGTGTATTACAAACGACAATGGCCTACGTTATCGCTGCAAATGGTGGAAACTTTCGCGAATTCATCATCAATGCCTGCTTGTTCCGACTAGAAAATTCGTCGTCCATGATATAAACAACGCATCGAGACAAAAAAATCTAAAAAGATATTTATTCGATGTTTGCCAATTACTTATATATTGAGATACTTATACCAATAAAAAAATACGCTTCAAATAAGAAAATATACATTTTCTTGAAACCTTACACGAAAAAAAAAAAATTTTATGGGATTAAAGAGATATCTGATGAAATATAAACGAACAGAATTCCGTGCCCAAGTTAACAAGATCCTGGTTAACCAGAAATCTTGTAACTGAATCTGGTGACTTTAACTGGAATTCCTGCTTCGTTTATGTTTCATCAAACATCTGATTAACTCAACTAATTTTTTTCTTAATATAGCGCTCCGTGAAAGCAAAAAGTTTTTATTTTATTATAAATATAATATTATATATATATATATATATATATATATATATATATATATATATATATATATGTATATGTATATATGTATGTGTGTGTATATATATAATATAAAAAATACTATATGTAATACAGAAAAAATTATAATTGCAAGAATTTGAATTTAAATAAATATATTATCAGAATACCCATCAAATAAATATTTTATTTTTATTTAGATATTTTTTTCTCAGTGCACGCACGACAAATATAATCTGCGTCAATCATGCTATTCGTATTTTTGCTCTCTGAATTTTATTTTCAAAAAATTATTTTCTCACACCTTACTTATTATGGAAGAACATTATTACGAAATTGTTTTCTTTTTTAATCTTAGAACTGTCCGAATTTTCACTCGCATGATTACGTAATCATCGGAGTTTCTTTAATATTCACGACATAAGACTCTTCGCGCGCTATCAAGTAACAACACAGATAAAAAGAGCGAGAGAAAGAGAGTCGCGTCGGGGAGATATGTCTTCGAACGAAGTGCAAATATCAAGACTACGCGAGATTGAAACGCGAAACGCACGACGTAGAACGCGGCAGCACGTGCGATCAAAGCGCAGGACACGTGAGCTCTCTTGAAACATCGATCAAACTCCAAACCAGTGCGATTAATCAAGTGAAAAGCGTAAAACGGACGGCGTACAAGTTTTGTGCGTAGGCAAAGCGAGCTGATCGTGGAGGATACCTCGCGTTCTCCCAGAATTTTCGCGTTGGCTCCTAAAGTACCCGATATTAACCCTCCGGCGGGTACGTAGCAGCATTGAGTGTTTTAGTTCGTGAGTTATCAGACAGATAACGTTGCAGTTTGGCAGCTGTAGATCTAAATAGAGAAATCAGTTGTTTTCATTCTTAAAAATGATTTTAACTTATTCATCGCACTTGTAAGACGGCCTTAGCTCATTTAAGTTCATTGATACGTTAATTTTGGAAGGTGCGCACTGAGTGCCGTGAGTGTGCTAAAGACGCGTTCGCCGCAAAGTTAATGAATCAAGCGTTATGAGTGGAACAATCGATACACGTCACCTTCGCGAAAGCCAAAACAATTAATAATCCCGCTGCCGAGACTGCGGGTCGATCATGAATCTTTTCCTCTAGCGTAAACTGGTGAGAGGTCAAAGTCCAAGAATAGACTGTCATCTTACAAAGGAACACGTTCCGTTGGAAAGATGGCGAATTCCGCTAGGAAGATTTTAATAGCACACTTTAATTCCCAAAATATATATAACACGTGTGCAAAATGGAAGCCAGTTGAATGGTGACTTATTTCTTTTATAAGATATCACAGTTTTGCCTCTGAATTTTTACTCATAATGACAGTTTTATTTTTACTATGAGACCTTGCCCGCGTGTAGAGGAAAGAATACATGATTAACCCGGGCTGATCGCCGCGGATCTCCGTCTGGCGTCGCGACGTTTCCGTGAAATCTAACGCTAACGCGTGTTCGCGGAAACCGGCCGGAAGTTCATACGGTGACGCGAGACGTTTTGTCCAACGAAATTAGCAGCGGTGCCCTGCGTGTCCGACGTTATAACGGGCGGGTCGGAATTAACTATTGAAACGTGTGTGCATATACATACATACACAGCGCGAGAAGACGACCGAAACAATTACAGCCCCATATCCTAATGCACGTGAAACGAGGTCGATATATTATTCAAGTGCGCCAAATGGTTCTGTCTGTCTCGTGCTATAAGTGCCCGCTTCCGAAATCACAAACGCGGCTAGAGACGGATCTAAAACGTGATGGAACACTCGAGCGAGCGCTCGCGAGTATGCGCGCTGCGCTGCGCTGTACGTACGAGGCGGCTGTGCTGGCGCAAACCTGTTAATGTTGCGTGTCGTGAAATCCCGCACAGGCGAGACGCACGGAACACCTCGGAGCGTGACGTCGGATCCCTGTCTACAAGTATCGACAGTCACTCTTATCAGGCGCGTCTCTCCATTTTCTATGGACTTATCATTCGTCATAGCGCGCGATATCTGCGTCCGCGTGCGAGTCTGCGCGGCCGCTCGAAAATGTGAGAGAAAAATGATCGTCTCGGTTCTGTTGTCGACTCGCGCGAGTCGAGAGTAGACTCGACGCGTCAGAATCGCAAAGAGAGATTCAGTAAACGCGAGAGACGGAGTTTACAATTCAAAAGACGCCCGAATCCGAGAAAGCGGAGCGTGAATTTTCCGACGGGATCGCGCCAAGAGACGACGCGACGGAAATTTGATTTTTGCCAGATTTTACATTCGCGTAATGAAGCTCACGCCGAGGAGAGGCGACGCGCGTCCCGTGACGATGCGTCGTCGCATGAAAAACTACTTTAATTTATTTTGACGCGAGGGAAAGAGAGGCAAGAGAGAGAGAGATTCACTGAATGCGAATCGAAAGTGATTTACTCCTCGACGGGCTTCGAAAACGCGACAGGGAAATGACACTCGAGGTGCTCCGTGATCTGGAAAAATGGAGTCCCTGAAAGCTCGGCCGCTGCCGCCGTTCCAACTGATCAATATTCGTTTTTACGTGCCTCACTTAGCGTATTTGCACATATATCCGGCATATCCGCCGACAATCATAACGGTGCACAGGGTGCGAGGGACGAGAGGGACGTATGCCAGCGCGGGTGACAATTCATTTTTTATTTTCATTGACTCAACATTTTCCGTAGGATCACCTAGCCACTTTTCATACGTCGGAATGTAGACACTTTTCCCCGTCCTCGACAGAGGACATTGGTGTTTTCTTCGATCACTTGAGGCGCTAGAACATTCTCGAATTGCTCGCGTGAATTAAAATGAAATTTCTATTGGGGAAATATCTCTCCCTTCCACGCGGAATACGTTACTACTGGCACATACTACCCCCGCGTCACGCAGGACACCCTGTAGACTGCCTTTTACTTTTGTCGGGGCGAGACCATCTCGTGGCTCCGAGTAGGCTGAGTGAACTCTCGCAGGAGACTCCATTCCGGCGATACCCCAAGCATGATATCGCGTGTTAACCCTCCGCAAACCGACTTATTTTCACGATGGCCAACCGTCACGTGCCACTTTATTTCGCCGCGAAGTCGGCGCCGTCAAGCAAAGCGCATTTGCAGATTGTGAATGTAAGGAGAAGCCGTCGCGGAGAACGAGATTTTACTTTCTCAAGAGAAGAGAAACAGAATCTCCGCAGACATATTAGTCGCGTGTGCGAGACTCCCGCATGGGAATGGATTTTATGAATCTCGGGAATCGACGTCTACGTGACAGGGCAGGAAATTATGGACAAAACGATCGAGAGACTTGGCTTCTAGCGATTATCTGTCCTGCGTATTACTAAGCTCCCCGATTAATCATCGCAGAAGATTATCGCTAATTAGAGCGACGCGCGCGTCGTATTTACACGCGTGTTCGTGTGTGAATTATATAGTACATCTGGTCGCGCTCTCTCCCGATCTCCCCCTGTGCGCGCGTATATGTATACGTGTATCTGCGTGTCTGCGTATGTGTGTGTGCGTGTGTGTCTGTATGTGTCCAAGCGTCACTCTAAAGCACTTCTCGCGGAAATGGCGGGCCGCAAAGGGTTAAATCGCTGTCTACCCCTCTTCAACGAGCCGCGGTGTATCGTCGCATCGATCGACTGCATTCACGCTAGCTTCCGTTCTCGATTAATGCGCGATTTAAATAATATTCGCGTGACGGCGCGGCGAAGAAAGAAGGTGAAAGGTCACTCCGCTTCCGATCGATCAGAGGAAGAGAGAAAGAGAGAGAGGTGGAAGGGTGGGAGGGAGAAAGAGAGAGAAAGGGGAGTTGAGGAGGAGGAGGAGGAGGAGCAACGCCGGAAAAGGGTTCGAGAAAGGAGCGTGGCAGAGGGAGACGGGGTGAGACGACCGGACGACGGTTGAAGGAAGTTAAAAACTTTCGTCGTACCATCGACCGTTCGATTTTCAATGAAACCCGATCGCCCCGATCGCCGCCCCCCGTCTACTTTTTCATTTCCACTCTTCCGGAGTTTCCGTGACTAGCGCGCGGAATGCAGTCGCGCGAGCACGACGCTGTAAAACAGGCTTTGTACACTGTCGCACTTTTTATACATGTACACAAAGTCGGGGGTGATATTTTGTGTATACAGGGTGTTCCGGTGAAGGCGTGGTCTGCTAAGACCGCAGGAATCAGAGGTGACAATAAGCCCACAAGTTTCTATAAATATTTTTCCCACAACGCACCCCCGCTGAGACATTCGTCCCCGAAGTTGGGATCTACGGCAGCATCTTCTAAACATAACTTTTATATTGCTTGGCAGATTGTGCCATTTTTATACGCAGCGAACGTCGTCTAGATAGTATGATATATTCTTTGGTATCAGATTTCACCGCTCAAATACGCTTTCCTCGAAAATAAATCGTCTCATCGAAATCAAATAAGAATACCTTTCCTTGAGAAAAAGGTTCTAAGAAAGCGTTTTAAAATTAAAAAAAACCCTACACTGAGAAAAAAATATTTGGCACTTATATCACATATAGAGAAAAAATTACTATGTTATGGTCAAGAAAACAATTTTTTTTCTATTAAATTCGATTATAATGTTAGTGAAAATAAACTTATATACATGTTACTACTACCATTTCCGTGTTAAAACAACAAAAAAATAGTTGGGACTAAAAATAACTATAATTTTTAGTTAGACCAAGGATTTCTTTCTCTCAGTGTACTCGTTTCGAAGTTTAAGGGTTAAAACACTTAGGGGTAGTTAGGATTTATTAATATCAAAAAGTATATTAAATTAACCTAACCTAACGACCTTGGCTTAATATAAAAATGACACAAAAATTACCAGAATCTGCTAAAGCAACGTAAGAAAGTTATTTTTAGGAAATGCTTTTCAGATCCCACAACTTCATAGGCAAATGTCTCAGTAAGAGTGCGTTATAGAGAAAAAAGGATGTATCAACTTATGAGGTTATTTACATTTGATCCACATAACCCTAGGAGATTGTCTATCTTTACTGAAACACCCTGTATGTATATATATATTATATATATATATATATATATATATGTATGTATGATATGTATATATATATATACATAAATTATTTATGCATGTATACATAAATATGTATATGTACGTATATGTGAGTACCTCTTCTCTTTGGTTAGTGAAGTAGCCTCGGTTAGATTCGGTTAGATTCGGTTAGAATCAGTGTTTTTCAACCCTTTTTCTGCGTGACAGAAACGCCCTTGTGAAACGAGCGTGAGGGACGGCAGTGGTGCATCACGGAGAAATGCGATGGCGCCCTTTTTTACAATGCCGGGGTCCGCGTAGCGATAGCAGGCGAGACTCGATTGCGACTTCGCGATGAGATGACCCGCGATTTAATTACCGATCCTCCGCAAAAAAAAGCGGATTACATGAAAGAAGAAGAAAAAACGACGCGGTCAACAAGACAAGCACAAAAATATCATTCCCTCGAAGTGGAACGTCGATTTCGAGTCTCTTCCGCTGCTGCTATCGATATGCCTCGCCCGCGAAAAGTCACGGCGCACTCTTTCCCTCTCTCCCTCTCTCTGCAGTCCCTTTGATCTTGATTTCGCGTAACATGACAGGTATTCTACGGATGTACAACGAGATTAGCTACCCCGCGAGTCATCTCGTGAAACGCCCGAGAGACGGGCTACTCCGCAAATCCCTTTCTCGAACACCTTGAGAACACCTTTCTCTCTATTCGCTTGAAGAAGAATTCGTCTGGATTTGAGCATCGGACGAAGGCTGAAAGTGTCTCCAAAGGCGGAGGAACGGATTGAACTCACTCGCGAATTTGTCATCGTCCAACTGTCTACACGCTGAGCCGCGGAACAGAGGTTGAAAAACACCGGGTTAGAATACGTCCCTTGTGAAGAACGGAGGGTGTCAGTTGCTGTTACGATTACATCTTCGTGGTTCGCATAATTCAGGCGAGACCGATGTAAGGCCTTGAGTGGAGAAAGAAAAAGGAAAGAAGAGAGATGTAGAGAAAAGTAGGAAAGAGAGAAAAGACAAACAACGAGAAACCAGATGAAAATATGTGTAAAAGAGAGAGAGAGAGAGAGAGAAAAAGAGGGGAATAGGAAAGATGTGAGTTATAGAGAGACAGAAAGAGAAAAGGGGATGGAAAATAGCGGAGGCATAAAGCACCTGTGCATCGAAAGACGATAAACTCTCCAGGATAAATTTCAAGTAAACGAGAATCTGTCCCTCTTTTCCGCAGGAAAAAATAATACGATGCGCCACCCCTTTCGCGCGCGCGCGCGCGCGCGCACTGCGAGACCACACATGGCCGTTCCGCTGCGCGGGCGAGCAACGAAAGAAAAGGAAAAAAGAAAACAAGAAAAAAAGATTAGAGAGAGAGAACCACGACGAAGCACGCGTTTTTGTTTCTAGAGGCGGAAAAGGGAGACCACCCCACCTCGGCTGCTCCCTGAAAAATAATCCGACTCGACCGAGGTGCTCGAATATCGAATCGCAAGAGTATCGGCTGCCGCGACAAAACGATAAAGCACAAAACACATACGCACGCACGCACGTACACATACACACATACACGCACAAAACACCCATACGGATTCACACGGACAGACAGCATACATCCCGCGTAGTCCACGATGGGTTGGATTATACAATCACTGTTTATTATTTCACAAATCTCTTCGTACAAAAATATTACAGTATTATTTGCGTAGTGAATCTCGTTTATATTTTCATTCATTTGCTCGCTTAAATCTTAATAGTTGGTGCGCCCACCAAGAAAAATTTCCCGCGACGATCCGTGAAATGATACGAGATAACTCCAAAAATGGGACTTTTCTCCGGTTTTGGGAGTGGCAAGTATATTTCGATAAATGAAAAAAATCCGGGATCTTAGAGTCAACGTCTATGAAAGCGCGATTCAATATGCTAACATCAAGAGCCCTTTGCGCGTTCGAGTAAATTTAATTAATGTTAAATTTGATGCACGAAATGGATCGTTCATTAGCGTGTTCGCGTAAGACGACATTTCGCTTCGTTACAAAATTATTGCAGTATCCGGTTCGCGCGTTCGGGAACAGGAAGAAACTGAAGAAAATCACGTAGAAACAAGACGATGGGAATTTTTGCTTGGCGCACGCACGTGAGTGGAAATTCTAATATCTAAGTACACAAACGTATAGCCTCGAAAGCGATTAAATAATTAAGACAATTGCTCATTAATCTACGGCGCATAGGCAGGCATTACGATACGATTTTTGGTGTTCATTGGGGATGTGGGATAAGAAGAATCAGACAAGCGCGATGGTCAACGCAATTTTAGCCCTGAAACGGTGGTTATCTATCTATCGTACATATTTCTGCCTTTGGCAAGAGGTGACATCGCGGTGATGAACGCTGAATCCACCAGACGAAGGTGAACGAACGAAACGAGCGATTCCAGCGGGGAGTCGTCCGCGCGAACGCGACGATCTTTAGAACATTGCACCTGCAATGCGTCTTACAACAAAACTGAAAAGAAACTCCTTTAACTCATCGCGCAATTCGCTTGCTTCTTGCCCAGAGGCAATCTCTAATCTCTCGCAACACGTCGTTTTGTACTGCAAGTTATCGCGCGAATTGAGGTTTAGAGTACCAAAGAGTCGAAGATCTGATGATTCGCCAATAGAGCGGTTCCGCAATCGAAAGAGATCGGGGAAAAACCTGTCTGAGTTAATCAAATATAATTAATCAAATATCTGATGAAATATGAACGAACCAGAATTCCGTCTAAAGTTAACAAAATTCTATTCAAGTTGACAAGTTTCTGATCAACTAAATCAGATCTTCTGGTTAATTAGATCTTGTCTAAGTTTTCTGATTATAAGAATTCATATAAGTGACCAGAATTCTGATAAATTCAATCAGAGTTCTGGTTCGTTTCTGCAGATATTTGATTAATCCAACAAAATTTCTCCTTTTTCGTGTGTATCTTGTTACACGAATTGTCTGTCTACTTTCTAAGGTACAATCGATGCATTCTTCACTGAAATGTGTTATGTTTGTAACTAGTGGTTCAGTCAGAAGTACAGTACTGCAATCAGGACTTGGAGGTTAGATGGTGTGCAAGTGTGTGGACGAAATGATTGTATCGAGTTAAGTATGGGGGATAGAGAAAATGTTGAAGGAATGAGTATGTGGATAATGTGTAAGTGAAGGCGAAACAAGGCGTTAAATAGGAAAGTAGGATTCAGGGCAGAGAATGTACATAGAAAATAAAGGTTATGACGTCATAAGGAACGGGGTAGTTAGGGGGTAGTGTAGGTAATACAGGTAAGCTTAAATTAGTATGGTAATGCAGAGGAAATTGTCGATAGAGGAAATATATAATAAATGGTAATAGGAGACAGAAATATAAGGGAGGAGGGAAAAAAGAGGAAATACAAGAAATGAAAAGTCTAATCTAAGTTTTGTTATTTTATATAGTTAATTTCATCGTCACGCAAACGCAGAAAGTTAGATTTGGTAAAATGAGTAACGAATTTATGTATTATAGATTTTGCAATCTTACTTCCACTGATCAAAATCAGTGAGAGTGCACTAAAGTTTTTTCACTTAAAATCAGTGAATATTCACTGATGTTATCGGTGAAATAGCCCTCCTCCTACTGATTCAATCAGAAACATTTTCACTGATACATTTTCACCTTTAAGAGAATATCCCCCTCTCTCTTTCCCCGTTTCTCTGTCATGCACGCTCGTGATGTTAATCAGAAGTACGTGACTTTTCAGAAGCGAAATTCGCCGTCACTCGGAGGTTCACCGTATTTTCGCGTGGTTGTCAACGTCGCGCGATTGGAACGTCGAAAAATATTCAGCCGACTATCTCGCGGCTGATACACATACATACATACACACGCTATCATGTGCACGCGGTATGAATCGTGCTCGCGCATCGGTGGCGTGACACCGGTTATATTTTAGTTATCGGGCAGGGAATCGATGCCGACAATGCCAATATTTCCCCTCGCGAAATAGCCCCGGACTATTCTCGAGCTGCGAAATTAACGTCCGGAAATGAAGTTCGATGGCGCAATCTTGATTCGGCCATCGATGCGGCGATCTTGACTCAACGCGACACGACGCGACGTGACCGACAGTGACGTTGACCGATGAACGTCGAAAGTGACACTTTGCCATCGGCGTGTTACGTCACGCTATGTTGTGTTCTCCATCACCGATATTATGTCATGTCGGACGAATACGCGAAATTACACCGGAAGAGCGCGTCGCCGTTGTGGCGCCGTTATTGCATTAAAACACAGACACATGTGTCGCGCGTGTAGACATGGACATGGAGGAATCTTCCTTCCGTTCGCGCGTTCGCGGGTTTATAAATGCATAAATATATAGCGCGCGCCTCTACACCAGCCGTCCGCAAAGTGTTAATTAACCGCAGCGCCCTGCGACACGGCGATTAAAATCGCGCGACTGAAACGGCCGCTCCGGCGGAACTTGGGCCAGAAAACAGGAGGTACCGAGAGGCGTGTGAGCGAATAAATAAGCCGAAAATAGCCGGCCGACCAAGGCCGCCGCTTCATAGCTTTTACCATAAACGACGGCCACCGACGGTATGCGCGTGTCGGCGTGCAGTATTGACAGGTTTCGGATAGAAAGCCGAGGGGGAAACACTCCGTTGTCGATCTATCGATCGCGGCTGCTCTCATTGGCGTTCTTCGCGACATCGCGACATCGCGTATCGGCCGGAATCGCTTCTGAATCGCGCGCGCGCGCGCGCGTACACTTCTTCTCCGCGGCGTCCGAGAACTTTCGCTCCCCGGCATAATACCTGCTATTTGGTATTTCCCTGGTATTTCTTTCTCCATTCTTTTTTAGTATGCACTTTTACGTATGCAGTAGATACACGAAGGGGCGCATGCCAGACACGCGCCCGCATTTCCGGGAGCACGTGCGACTTCTGATCCTCTTTGGCAACTCATGTGGCAGTCCGATATTTCGCGTAGGACTCATAAAAAGGGAGGGACCCGTTGGAGTGGAGTGCGCCCCGTTGCTCTCTCTCTACTCTGAATTTTTACTCTCTCCTCCTCGCCAACGCGAGAGATTATTTACGATTTCCACAGGCGCGTTGCTCGCGCAAATATCGGAAAAATTCAAAGCGACGGCGGTAACTATCCCCGGTCTCTTGAGACGCGACCTTAAACGATGCACTCGTGAACCCTAAACGAGCGTGATGAAAAAGATGTTTGGATCGATCAAATTTCTAATAAAGTGTGAACGAGCCAGAAAATTGCGGTTAAAGTTACCAAACAGTTCTGTTCGAGTTAATCACAAATCTTGTTAACTTGAACAGAATTCTAATAACTTTGATCGAAAATTCTGTCTCGTTCATGCTCCACCAGAGATTTAGTTAGTCAAACCAGACCTTTCTGGAAGACTCTGAGAAAGCAAGCGCATGTGAAATAAGAAACGCAACCTAGTCCGACGAACGAGTCGGCGTATTAAGAGGAAATTGTCAATTTCTCAATCGGCCCCGCAGACATCGACCTGCATTCGGCGAAATTCATTCGCCGCGGCTTGTATCGTGTCGCTATCGGAAGGTACGGCGCCAGAAGGTTGAGGGAACGGGCATGAGAAACGATCGCAGAAGATGGACGGCCGGCGCGTATTAGTGTAACAAGCAAGCGTCATTCGCCAGCGTGATTATTTCCGAGACTTCGAAACTGATCTTATCAGTGGACGTAACACGACCCTCACAATCACCGGTGGGGTGCGCTCACTCGCTCGCCCGCTCGCTCGCTCTAGCCAGGCTCGCATGATGATTTATATCGGAATCGCGAGGCACGAACGTATTCAAATGCTCGGCGGGCCGACGGTGGGCGTCGCACGGAAGTGCAAGCCAGTCGGAAGTGGAAGTATTCCTGCAGAGCGCGCCAAGACAGAGACGAATGAGGCGGATGTGTGGGATCTGCTGGAAATTACGGGGCCCGATGTTTGTACAGCGACGCGAGCCGTCTGTAAATGAGACGCCAATTTTCTCGGCCCTGGGAGAACCGGGCGGAATCACGAGAGCTAACTCTATCTTGTATCGCGACGAAAAGGGGGTAGAGGGGAGGAGGGGGGCCGTATATATGGGTATGTAGTGCACTCTCTTGCATCGGAACGCAAGCACAACGCCGCGGGCGCGACGGAGAGAGATCGTATATCGGAGCGTGGAGGAGTAGTATACACGTAGAGATTTATGAATAAGGGAACCACCACACCACTACCACCACCACCACTCGGAGGACGGCGCGCCGCCGTCGAGTCACTCGAACCGTTTCAAAGCGTTCCAAAACTTTACGAGTAGGTGCTCTACGCGCTTCCTGTCGTCTAGCGCTCGTTCCGCATCGATCCGGAACGCATACCACCCCTGCACAACTTAGCTCCAGCCCGGTTAACTCACTCCTTCTCAACCCACTCCCTCTCTAGATCTCTCTCTCTCTTTCTCTCTCTCTCTCTCTCTCTCTCTCCCTTTCCCTCTCCTTGTCGAGATACATATATCCCGCTAACAAGACTCGACGAGATTTACCGAAGGATCAACGTCGCGCGCTCTCGTCCGAGAGTTTGCCTAGCCAGGGAACTAGAAGACTCTCTCTCTCTCTCTCTCTCTCTCCCTTTCTCCTCTCCCCTGTCTCTCTCTCTCTCTCTCTCTCTCTCTCTCTCTGTCTCCCGGTTCTTTATCTCTCTCTCACATTTCGCCGGTTCTTCTCAAGTGAATAACGATTGCTCGAAGGAGGAGCACCTCCGACGTGCTTGTCCCTAATGTGCACCTTTAGATTGTCACTGCGCGTGAACACGCAGTTGCAGTAGGGACACCGGCAGTTCTGCGACTGGTGGGATCTTATGTGGTGCCATCGGTTACTGACCGACTTGCCACAATAGAGGCAGCTGTACAGCTTGCGACCGTCCCCGAGTATCCTTACAAACATATCGTACTGATGGCCGCCACCGCCGGCACCGCCGCCCGTCACCCTTGCGCAAGCATCCCCTGACTCGGAGGGATGCAAGGGCGGAGGCATCCGGCGGGGCAGCTGGAGCTCCGCTGCCTGACCTTGCGGGCCAACCCTCTCTCTCTTCAGTGAAACATCACTAGCCAACACTGCAACAGAGAGAGAGCCAGAGGAAGAGAGAGAGAGTGAGTGAGTGAGCGAGTGAAACGCGGAGGTGCATAGGAGAAAAAGAGAGAGCGAGGGAGAAAGAGAGATGGGAAGAGAAAGAGAAATAGAGGGAGAGCGAGAAGGGAGGCGAGTCTGAGGGAAGGACAGAATGGCGGAGGGGTCGCTCGAGAAGATTTATTATGCGGAGGAGAACGGGAGAAACGGGTGAGCCCTTTCGGAGCTTAACACACTTTGTACCGAGCGTTGCACACGTAAGCTGTCTCTATTTTTCGGGCCGCAACGTTGATATACGCGCGAAGGGAGTATATGCCGGTGGTTTATATTCTGAATAATAGATCCGAATTTTCCTTGAAGGAACTTTCCTCTCTTTTCTCTTGTTATCCGGGCTTTCGCTCGTAGACAGTGCAGTTCGTCGCGCGCACTCTCTCTTATTCGTCCAACAGTTGAAATACGCGACGATACAATTATCACTACGTCCTTCCTCGTTCTCATTAATATACTTCTATTATTTCTACGTCAGAATCCAGAGTGGAAGCAAAACTCGCGCGGTTAGTTTTAATCAACGTCCGAAAGGACCCACGTCTGTCGTCGAAGCACAATCTCTCGGGATCCAGCGACACGCGAGTCGTCAGGTCTATAAAATCGCGCGCGCACGTTAACAACGCCCAATCTTTGCAGCGTGCAGCCCGATGTTCGCATACACCGGCATCGATCACCGCGCTGCCGCTGTGCCAGAAAGAGCCGTTAAGGAGGGTGGGATGCAAGAGGGGTGCTGGAGGAGCGAGAGAGAAAGAGGGAAGACGCAGGAGTAACGTGGCGAAGACGAGGGGCGACGAGGGGAAACGGCGAGGAACGACAGAGAGAGAGAGAGAGAGAGGAAGGGAGGGAGACACACACATCTATACACACACATACACAGTGTATTTCCCAACCTCTATTGTGTGCGCGTCTCCTCCCGAGGTACATTCGACTAAACTGCATATATGCTGAGGACTGTAGCCGCATGATCTATGTACCGGTGAATTCAACACAGCGACCCGCGTCGCGCGTTACAGGATTTCGCGTCTCCCCACGGCGAAATGACGATCATACGGCGACGCGGGAAACGACCTCCCGTATCCCCATCCATTCGTCCTCCTTCTTCCGCTCTATCTGTCTCCCCATTTACCTTTCTTTTTTTTTATTCTTTTCGCTCGAGAACCAGGTGCCGCGCACCTAAATTCACACGTGGCTGTCGCGAGCGGCGTGGCTGCCCGGAATGCATTTCCATCGAGCAAGGAGCTTTTCTCAAATCCGAGGCGGAATCGCGCGACCGCGGCGGACTCCAGCCGAAGGAGTGCGATTTTCTCCACGACAACAACGTGTGGCGTAATAGCGGTAGATCGTGTAATGATTTGCCCGTGCGAGTTCGCGAATCGTCATGACTGAGAAGTCATGACGCGCGTGAGACACCGAAGAGATCGCGGCTTCTGGCACACAAGAGCATCGTGAGTTTATCGCAGGAAATATTAGTAAATTTTCTATATGTCTTTCTCTCTCTCTCTCTCCCCCTCCCTTTCTCTCTCTTTCTCTCTTTTATAAAATATACTGCTATTCAATATATATTACATTAATATATATAACTTTTTTTTATATTAATATAATATATTATATTCTTTGGAATATATGTTAAAGTATGTGGATTAATATATTGGTAGAGAAATGTATATATACTATACATATATATTATACTGTGAAAATATATAAAAATATAAATATTATATATATATAATCTAAATTATATCAATAAGTTATATTGATTATTATTATTGTTGAACTAGGACGAAGGATATGAGGCTATCATCGACATATTTTCCAGCTCGTAGAAATTTACCAAAGAAATCCCATGATCTCAAGCGACGCTGGAGCTCCGTGAATGTAGGATGCGCGATTATTCGCAATTTAACCGCGAGGAGATCGTTCGCGCGAATTGCATCGCGAGTTTGGAGAAACGACGAAATTCCGTCGCGCGCAAACTTTCCCGATGCGGTTGATTCCCCGAGTACTCGTAAGGTCGAAGCGCTGGAACTTCATTTCGAGTACTCCTGTCAGTAGACGTATATATGTATAGCGCTTTGCCTGGGTCTGAGTGGTACGTGCCGCTTGTTCTCGAAGACAATACCGCCGTTCCCCCGAACATGTAACCTCTCAAGACATAAGGAGAGTGAGGGCCGATTGAACTGCTCGGAAACAACGATAACAAGGACATCGCGATGTACGCGAGGAGAACAGCGGCTCTACATTCAATTGATTATTCGATGTTAATAATGTCCGAGTGCTGCGCGATTATTCGACAACTATTATCGATGGGAACGCTCTTTCTAAGAATACTGTCGAAGACACCCACGACTACACAAAATACGAATATAAATACACGAATAATTTAATATACCTAATCAATAGGAACACATCACACGCGCAAAATAATACGAATGAAGGGGGGAAACCAACTGAACGCCTTCGGCGAAGAGAAACGGAAAGCCGCAGATGCATGTCCACCATTTTCCAAAAATCCGCATTGGACAATTGCAACCGTGCACGGGAAAAGAAAAATTTAGTTGGATCAATTGAATATCTAATGAATTATGAACGAACTAAAATTCCGAGATCGAAATGAATTCTGTTCAAGTTAACCCTCTAGAACCCTAAACATGGATAAAATTCATTCAGACCAGCTTTTCAAATGTTTTTTAAAAAAACGTGTTTTATTTTTTCATTATAACTTCTTTCAACTTCACTGAATTGCAAAGATATTAATAGATTCGTACTCCTCATTGTTTTCTACGTCAATTAAGAAAAGAGGCATTACAATTTTGACTATTTATAGAAGTGTAACAAGTAAATAAGATTTCTAGTTAAACAGAAATTCCATTTGGTTAACCAAAATCTTGTTAATTCGAACAGAATTCTGGCAACTTTAACTTTAATTCGTTCATGTTTCACTATATACATTTTGGCCAATCCAACCAAATTTCTTTTTCCATGTGAATAAGAAAAATCGCATAGGCGCAAATCTGGTCGAGAGAAATCGAGTTCTTTTAATCGACATATATAAATACGCAGGTAAAATAAGATAGCAATAAAAAGAAGGAACTTGAGTTCGCTCGCTCGGACTACGGAAGAGCCGATCGTACGAAAAATCCCACAGTTAAGTGGTTAATGGCTGAATGCGATCCGCGGAGTTTCGCGTGGGCCAGCGGAGATCACGGCGGACCAAGTTTCTGCTGCTTCGAGTGCGCTCTCGGGGACGTATCGGCGGAAACCGGCAACGGTTTCTCCTCCATTGGCTAAGCCACCAAGTTTAAAGTAAGCGGGCACGAGCGCGAAAGACGAAAGCCTCTTGTCGTGTGCTCGAGAAACGAAACTCTTTGCGACGCGGCGGGGTACGCACGTTTCCTTCTACCCTGTGATCCTCTTATTGAGGACACCCACCACTATCGCGACCCTCCTCCCGCTCTTCCTCATCCTGAAAACCACCGCATCCGTCCGACCGTCAGACGCGTGCTCGTCGTGTAATAAGGGCGAGAAGATATGCCGGTAAGGAGCTTATCGCTCGAGAAAAGACCTCGTCGCATCCTTGGACCGAGTCGCTCGCTCGTTTGCTCGCTCCGTTGCTGTTCGCGCATGAGAATATTAAACAAGCCGATATGTTTCGGGGGGAGGAGGAAGGGCAAAGAAAGCTATAATGTGTATCGTTTCGCCGGGAGACGCCGCTTTGTTCGGGGGGAGAGATCGATCGTCGCGATCGGGAGACTAAGTATCGGTCCCGGAGTAGTGATTTCAGAGAGGCGACTGCGGGATCAAGGAATTACGGGGGCGCGAAGGGGTAAGAGAGAACGAGCCAGAGAGGTGCTTAAAGTGAAGAAGACAAGCGGGAAGACGCTGTCGAAAGAAAAACCGATTAGAGGAGCGACTGCCTCGTGAGTCGCGCGCGCGTCGTAATTAGGACGCTCGCGCCGATCCGAAGATCGCATTCGTTGGGAAAAAGAGGGCAAAAGAAAATAAGACCGATAAGCCACGTGCTCGCGACGATCGGAAGCAAAGTAATACCCCGTGACACTTTAATTAATCGGTCGCGACTTCCTGAGCCTGAGAATTATGAGAGCGACGGAGCGGTGCGCAGCTGCTTCAGAGTATTTTGTGAAAATGCAGCAGAGTTCCCGGGAAATATAGTGAGAATCATTGGCGCGATTATTAACTCTCCGCGTACAATCGCGTCTTTTGGAACACACAAGCTGGGTCTGTCAGATCCGAGTAACTTGAATCGCTATAACTTTATTGGAAATCTGTATTTTTCGACACTCTTTTTTTCAGAGACATACGGAGAAAAAAGTTTGGTCATACATTGAGAAAAAAAACACTTGAAAATTTCGATTGTAGGAACCCTGAGAAATAAAGCTTTTTTTCTCTGTGGAATAAAATTCTTTTCTGTGAATAAACTTTACTATATGTAAATAAATTTTTAAGTATTTTTTTCAGTGTATTATCCCGTAACAGATACCATGGGGTCCCAACTAATTTTATTTTCGTGATAATTCCTAAACTATTCACTGTATGGCCCTAATATGTTCAGTATCTTTCGAATAACAGTTTTCAGTATGACAGAAGAAAAGATTATCGAGTTATTTGTAAGTAGCTGTGAATTATATGCATTTGTTTTTCATCTGGGGTCACAGTGATCCCATTGTACTGTTAACGTTACTTTTATAAAAATAATTTTCTTAATCTTCAGCTCAATATGACTCATTCTTCACGCAAAAGAGTAAAAACTCTTGCCTTTCAGTTAGTAGAACCTGAACTTAAGAGACATCTTACAACTCAATATATTTATAAACCATTGCGTTTAATAATTTCATCTATTTTAAAAATTGAAGAAACTGAAAGATCTAAAATTATTTTGCCATCTAGAATAAGATGTAATAAATGACCTAGAAATAAAAATATGAAATCCAAAGAAGTATATGTTAGATTCAATGAACCAGTATGTACCAAATATACAAGCACTATCCGAAACAATTGCATCTAAAAATCCTCTAAGATTTTAATATTGTATTTAATTTAACAATACTTGTTTATATTTTTTATATAATCTATAATTTGTGGACTTAAATTAAAATATAAATTTTTTTCTTTTTCTGATTATTTGTCTTTCAGTGTATTTTATTTCAACACTGTCCACATTGTGTTCATTTTATAATCAGTTAACGTTTTCTTTTAGATTACTGAAAAACTGAAACTGTTATTATATATGTCTAGTTGTAATATAATGTTCGTAAAGTATTATTTTCGAATTATAAAGCGTTTTTCTTTCTACTTTTTATTATCATTAAATAGTTAAAAATAGCAAAAATTTATTGGGGTCCACCGGATCCCACTGTACCTATAGTTTGATTAAAAAGGCATCGTACCTGTTACGGGTTAAACATGAAGAGTTTGGTTGTAATGGACGACGCGTTTTAGTTGAAAGAAACAAAATTTCTGGTACTTAGAATCAAATTTGGGTCATAAAAACCCTAGAAATTCTATATTTTTCAAATAAAACGGTTCGTCCATGAAAGCCAAGCTTCATGTCAATACACCCAAATATTTTTCGCTGTGTAGAAAAGCCGTAAAATAGCAACGCACAATAAAATCAAAATCTGCAAACATATTTGCGCTATTTCGAAATTTTCCCGAATACTTTAAGAAAGCTAATGAATAGATATTCGTTCGATAGAATATTCGTTCGGGTCTCACAGATCCAACGCAGAGGGTTAACATAGAGCGAGAGAGAAAAGACGATGCAATGCACACCAGATCGCCCTCGCGTCCACGAGTATTTTAATTTATAAAAATACGTCCGCGATCACTCCGATCGAAGTGGCATAAAGGATGTCGGAGCGGATCGATGAAATCGAGGACAGAAGACACCGCGTTGCGAGAGTAATTAGGGTAATGAAGGGCGGCCTGTATAATTAGATGCAACGATGGATCGATGGACCGAGCTATTGTAGGGGGATGCAAAATGCTGTTGAGCTTTTTATCGCCCCAGCCGCGTGGAGAGCCCTTTGACCGTGCAGCGCGTGAGCGCGGGGCGGGGAAAGTCGCGCGATACTAATTTCCATTTGGGTCCTGCCGAGCTCGGTCTGCTAATGCAGAGCAACGCCGTCCGTCGCTTCACCACAGGCGGAGAGACGGATGGACGGACGGCTTTCCGCCATTAAAGGTCGCAAAGTTACGACACGAGGTGCGTCTGGCTCGAGACGCGAGAGCACGTCTCCGGGCCGTACGAGATACAAATGCAGCAGCCTCCGATCTCTTACCCCCGCACGTCATGGCCCCGACATTCTCGCGACATTAATATTACCGGATCCGAATTGTCGGCTTCGTGACTACGTATTCCTCCTCGTTACGGCGAGACGGGGTTCGGCGACTTGAGAATCCAGTGCGAATAGGCGGATCCATCGAGTAAATTACAAATTCCACACGCGATCGCGTACAGTAAAAGCACCGAGCATCGTGCAAAACTCGTGTGAGTCTTGTTATTTGGCAAGAATCAAAGTAGGGGAGACCAGGTTTAGAAATTAAACGAGTCAATTGTTACAAAATTTAAATATCTCATGTAAAAAATGGGCGAGCATATTCTTCTTGTATCATGTTAGTTGGATATATGAAATGGCTTATGACAGAAACATCATATACATGTGATATTTACAAAGACTTTTGCAAAATTGGACGAAGTGAATACTTATTAATTTTTACTTATTAATTTTATTAGTTCTTCTATTAATTTTCTTATTAAATTAAATATAATTCCTCTATTTTTACTAATCCGTTGGTTTCGGAATCTCAAAAATTAAAATTGAAAAAATATTGCACAAAACTTTTTCTTTTAATCAATATGTGAAAAGTGTGACAACTAGCCCCGGTTTCCTCTATCAATTATCTGGATGTAATTTAATTCTGCATATTCTGTTTTGGTCTTGAAATATAAATATCCAAACTTTCAATATAAAAAAAATTATATATATTGAATGTATATCTATATATTTTATGTGGAAAGTTTAAATCTTAAGATTTTCCATATATCTTGCCAACGATTGTAATGAGTCAATAATTATATTGCTTACCTTACAAATTTATACTTTTACAATATCTTTCTATTTTCGATACGTGAATGAGTTTGACTGATGCTTGAGAAGGATACTCGCGTCCGCGAGGGGACGATTTACGCGCTTAACACGATACGATGACTACTTGGTGGCTAAAACAAAAGGATTGTGGAGTTGTTAATTGAAAAAAAAAAATAGTATCAAACACGACAGTAGTTATTATTTGGCGCGAGAGGCACTACAGCGATTCTCGTGCAATTCGGGTTTCAAGATCGACATTGCTGTCATGGACGAGCATGCTTGTTTGTTTGTCCGACTGCCACAACGCGCGAGTAGTCGATACTCATGTCATTGACAGAGCTATGCGGCTTCAGACTCTTGCAATTTTTATTACGTACCATTCGGTCGCAATCGATGTCACGGAACCACTATCGCGCGGTTTTATCTTGCGAAAAGTGTTTGTACGTGGCTCGTGCCATGGGAGAAGAACACGAGGAGCGTGGCTGGAAACTTGGATCTCAGAGAGATCGCGACTGCGATCTCTCGAGCCTCGTGAACGGAACGAGATGATTCACGCGACGAGCACGGAGAATCTGACGTTTACATGAAATACATTACGACACGAGATGCCTTCTAAATATTGAGAGCGACAAAAGCCAAGGGGAACGAGGTCCAAGAAATCTCGCAGCCGCCAAGGAGAAGGCGGAGCACGCGAGAAGAAGACGCTCGTGCGCGGAAGGTGGCGGACGGGGGCAAAAATGAAACAAGCAATGTGGAAAGTTCTCGTATCATATTTTGCGGCCACTGTTCACAATCGAAGTAAGTGCCCCGGCGGTGAAATATAAGTGGACTCCGCCGCTCCCGAGAGTTCGCCCGGGCTGTCCATTTTTTGCAGGTTCCGGAAACCGTGACGTTGCCAGAACACATCCGCTCGGCGAGGGAGAAAGAGAGCGCGCGCAAGGGGAGAAACGAGACGACGTTCTGTCGTTGCGTAATGCGTGCGCGAGTGTGAGAGAAGGCTGGAGGGAAGAGGAACAAACGTCGTCGGTGCACTCCCGTGAAACCACGGGCGTCGCTTTGTGCGGACGTACAGATAGCAAAAGTTCGTCGCGTCGCGTCGGCCGCGGGAATGTTGCGAAAAATCGCGGAGAGACCACGCTGGAATTCCCCGGAGAAGTCATGGCGACAACGACGACGACGACGACGACGACGACGACGACGACGACGACGACGACGACGACAAGGGGAGAGGGTGAAGAGCCCCCGATAGTTAGAGGGTGTCACGAGTACGAGGGCGACCTTATTACACCTAATCCTGCGGAGCTTGTGTACAACTCAGCTTAATTCTACGCGGTAATCCTCTCCCGCGGTTTCGACTAGAGTAAAGTTTCCGATTCCGATTAAGATAACGCGGCGACCTATAATCGGCGCCGGGTATTCCGGATAATCGTCGCGCTGGGCAAGAGGAGGGCTGAAAGAAAACGACGGCTATCCTCATTAAACGTGAAGGAGCACGAGCGCGACGAGTGTGTCGCGCGACGTCCCTTTCCGAAAAACTACGAGACGACGACATATTTACTCCGATCTTACATCCCGATATTGGCGCGAATTCAATGGCTCGAAGAGCTAAAAGTGTCGCATCTGCAAATAGAGGGAAAGAACGTAGGTTAAAAAACTGGCTCGACGCCATTCCTGCCGCGGACGACGCGGGCGTCCGTCGAGAACGACAGCGGACGACGCGCGGATAGAAATGTCGGCGGGGGGGGAGGGGGGGGAGAGACTACATAATTACGTATCGCGTAATGACTACGTGAAGGGCTATGAACGTGTGACCATGCACTGCCTAAGGGAGGTATATTCGTTGCTCTTACTACGATCAGTTATTATTATCATTTACCGATTTCACTGTATCGATTTCACGATTATCATTGTACTTAAACAAAAGGCACCATAAGTGAGCTCGTAAAAAGCCTGTTTTGTCCATCTACTTTTCATTGATCTTACTTTTTCTTTCTTTCTCTCTCGCTCCTCCTGCTTTTCTTTCGTTTTTTTCTTTCTCTTTCACGATAGCCTATGGGCCTGCGGGACTAGTTCATTATGACTATTTTTGTGCGAGTCACGACGACTCACAGAGATCAGTCTTCGAATATGATTCACAACCTCTACGACGTATAAATATAAAATATATATCATATATACACGCGCGTCGGCAGAAGAACGTTTTGCACCATCTTTCAGTCGCGCGGAGATTAAGGAACGCGAGGGATCACGAAGATCTGTCGATAATGTGAAATACACGTTTCTGCAAGTTCTTCTTACGAAAGATCTATTTTTTCAGTGTTTCAAATAGAGGATTTTCAAGTCTTACAATTGAGACAATTTGCGAGTTTGTCCTTGAGCTGGACTCTCTTGTGAGAAGAGATTCCCGGGATAACATGAATGGTGCAGAACGCGTTTCGCGCGACACGTGTATGTAAAATTACTCCTCAATATATTGTCTTGCTGCGCTCACAGCGCAGACGATAGCCGAAAAATACTAGTGTCCGAAAAGCCGGAAATCCGGAAACCCCGCCGCGCCCGAGGAAGCCGAGGATCGGCGAATCCCCGGCGAGTCCTCGGGCGGCCGGTGTGACTCGAGGATTTCAGCGTGACGGAGGCGACGATTACGGGATCGGGAGCCCGTCCGTAATCTTGGAGGAACGTTAAAACTCATCTTTCCGTACTCGGAACTCGGTACTCTCTACGCGCACCAAACGATCGACGGGGAGGTAGAAGACGATTATAAAGTTTTGTACTCGAATTATACTTTCGCTGAGATCTCTCCGGCCATTGATTCTACGTGAACAATCCACTGATACGTAAACCTAAAGAGGAGCCTCGGCTTCTTCGCGGCGGAAGAACGGGCCCTCCGCGTCTCTTACTCGTTAGAGTTAAATATTAGTATCTATGTGAACGCACGAGAGAATAAATACATTTGTGTAAATATTACTATAAATATAAAGGAAAAAAACGCGCGCAACACAGCACGCTAATCTATGATCCAGTTAGTCGCGCGGCACGACGATGGGATGGCACATCCTGCTTAAAATGGCGGCAATAGAGAACGATAGAAAATGCTGGCTTTCCTTTCTGATAGCGACTTTGTATCGTCCCTTTCTTTCGGAACGCATTTCAGAGATTTCAAAAGTAAATTGTATTACATCATATCCTTTGTAAGTATATATTAAAGCATATAATTAACATATATTTACAAAGGATACGATAGTACAATTTACTTAGGAAATTTCTGAAGCGCGTCCTGAAGAAGGAGATGCAAGGTTCGCATTGAAAAGAAGAGCATTTTCCACTATCTTCTCTACGCACCATTTTAAGCAGGGTAGGTGCTTCGTGCGCGTCAATCATGGCCGATTGCAATTACTAAATTACGCGCTGATGGCATCGCGCACGATGACGATGAGACGCGCGTTCTGATCAGCGCGTCACTCTCAACGGTGATCGGCTCTTTCTCTGCGAATGCATGCGCGCGCGAATTCCACCAAACTTACACCATTATGATAAAAAATAAATTATGTACCGAGAGATCCGCGCGGAATCGAAGGATCCAAGCATCCGTGGACGACAGGTCCGAGGATGAGTGGAGACCCAGAGAATTCTGGGATCCTTGCTTAGTCCCGCGGTTCGCTTTAGTTTGCACGTGGCGCACGTTACGTGTGACGTGCGACTCGAGTCGGCCACTAGGTGTATTTCACATCACTCGGGGTGAAGAAACCCGACTTCGGTTTCGTTAAGAAATGCTTGTGCTGCAAGCGCATAAGCGACGGCACCAAGGACGAGTGTTTCAATTTCATGTGCCTTTTGAGATTGTCGGACCTGGTCAACGATATCATACAGATTTCGCATTGGTACTTTTCGGGATAGTGCGATTTCATGTGCTTTTTTATGTTGGTCACGCTCTTGCCGCACATGTTGCACCTCGTGCTCTGCGGATGCTCTAACTTAGTGCGATTGTCTCTACTTATATCCTTCTCTTTTTTGTAAGTCCTTGCTGTTCCTGGAATACAAGGTCCCGATTTCAATGAAATTTGTCACAACCCACTCGACAATGCCAACTGTGTCTACTAATATCACCCTAAGATACACAAGGATGGTCGATTCGACGTTATCACTCTTTCTTTTTCTTCTCTGCGCAGTGTTTGGAGATGTTACTCAAGTGTCTCGTTCGATTGAAAAGAATCCCGCCGCGCCTGATTAACCCGGCGATGAAAAATACTATGTACGTTGTTACAGTCTGCGCGTAAAGTCTCGCCGTGTGTATACACACATTTGCGTAACTTGGAGACGGAATAGAAACGCGAATTTAACGACACTAAAAAGTGTCTAAGATAAATATTAAACCGTTTTTTTTCAAGGTTACCAACCGCGCCTTTTTACGATGGCGTATAAACGTAATAGCTTTTTCTCGCATTATACTGGAGTTATACTGGATGCAACATCAAGGATTTCATCTTTTTTCCTTGCTATAATATGCAAAAAAAAAACTAAAAGAGTGTCTGCATATCCGAATTAAAATATCTTCTAAAAAGAAAACGTCTCGAACTTAAATAGACAATTTCATCATCTCTATGAGAAAAAGACGAATATTTACTCACTAATAAAAATGCAATACATTAAAAAATAAATAAATTCTAAAATTAAAAAAATTCAATAACATGGATGTGAAACGTTAAATATAATCGCGCGCTTTATCCCACAACTTTCTAAAATATTATCCTTCAATTCCTTCCTTAACGCGATAAAATTATCGTTGCGACAAAAAGAAAACATTTTCGAATGATAACGTTAAACGGAGCATCTTGTATACTTCTCATAAGTCACACTCTACGCCAAATGGTTGCAGAAAGGAAGAAATTCTTTCAATTACGTTTCAAGTCAACGAGGATATCATTACGAACACCACACTTGTCCTTATTACAGGGTAACGTACTTGGATGGAACTACTTGATTTTCTCTCTTGTCCTCACAAGCGCGCAGGAGAGAGAGCTCTACTTGCACCGAAAGGAATAGAGTATACGCGTAAGAACAAACCAAGAAAAAACAAGGACATGAGAACTCAAAGAAACGAAAAGTCACGACTTATTTGCGTCTATATCGAGAAACAAGATAGAAAATCGATTAATTCCAAAAGGACCTCGCCCTGCAGTGCCTTAATCTCTAATTTACCTACTCTTACCAAATGTCAAAGTAAACTATGTAAAAGAAAGCGCATTTCTACTGTCATCTCACGCATCGCGTTCCAAGAGACTAAAGATGCTGGCACAATACGTACAGGAGAAATAAGAAAAAGAAGAAGTATAAGAGGAAAGGAGGAGAAAAGAAAGGAGAAATTCAAACCAAGAAGAACGAAAGAATAGAGAAACCCAAACGAATAATAATATTCTCAACGCGGGGAGAACCTCCACGAGAAGAGACATTTGTCGATGTCAGCATATTTAGCGCAAACAGTAAACATCGCGAATACGGACTATCGACTTTGTCCTCAGCTCTTAAACACCGCCCATGCGTAAATTAGTCCGTAGATCGAACGCGTACGTGCCGGCGACCGTTGCAACAACGATGCAGCTCATGCAACATTTCAGCTGACTATGGAATATATAATTGAACGACGACGACAACGACGACGACGACGACGACGACGACGACGATAAAGAAAAAGACGACGACGACGATGATGAAGAAAAAAACGACAACGACGACGGTAATGACGATGATGACGACGGCGACAACGACGACGACGATGACGACGACGACGACGACGACGACGACGACGACGACGACGACGACGACGACGACAAAGAGGTTGCTACAAGGTCGAGAATACGATAGATAAATGGAAAATAGCGTTAACAACAAAATTGAATTAATGAGCATTTAATCGCGTACATATATCTTTCGGTTTCATACATAATCGTTAGGAGGAAAAAAGTGATGCCCAGGGTTACGAGCTCTCCTGCTACTGACGTCTATTAATGCATCGACGATGCGCAGCGGAATAGAGAGTCGTGTGACTATAAGTAAGCGTGACGTATTAATGATGCGGACTAACGACGGAGGAAATATCTCATTTTTAATATAAAAGTGCCCGAACCATCGAATCTACCTACGCTTGATTCTGCTGACGCTGTGGATAGAGCAATAGAATGCGGAACCATGGATCCCAAAATTTCTGACCAAAATCCTCGATTTCAGAGGTCTCGGATCTTTCGATTCCGAGATCTCGAAAGATTTTGAATTCCGACCTTAGGACGGACGCTGAGAATTGCCGGATCTTTGGATCCTGCTTGAATAATAATCGCGTTCAGCTAGCGTATCCATATTCATCTCGACCATTGTAGTCATCGCGAAACGTGTATATGGAAAACGTCTTACGTAACGAGTTCTTCCCGCGGCGCGGCAACTTTATTAACGCAACGGCGGATTGCGCAACGACGGGAGATGTGCGCCGGCTACATTTTTGTTGCTAATATTCTCGTTCATTTCGTGCAGATCAAAACGAACAGCGCAAAGAGAGACGTGAGAATGTAAGATCAAGATCGCTAGGCACGGTGACGCAAGATACGGGCAGAGGGCACGTAAGAGAGGGTATAGAAAAATAATTAAGTAAAAGAGACAACAGGAAAAAAAAACCAGTGTGAAGCATGCACAGAGAATCCCGCCGTGGTACGCGCGCATATATGCATATGCCTGCGTATACGTGCGCGCAGTATACGTTATATATGCCATAATGTCTATATATGTATATATATATATATATATATATATATATATATATATATGTATATATATATATGTGTGTAATATATGATATAATGTTATGTACATACGTCGCGTCCCATACACGCGCACACACGGTACTAGCGAGTGCGCGCACTCACGCACGCACACACACGCGTACCAACGACACATTCTCACACGCATTCGCACAATATGGAGTTCGTTAGGGAGTGTGACATCACGCACATGCACGCACGCACACGCGTCCGCGCACGTGTAAGAACAGCGAGATGAACTCAGTCAGTCACACACGCGCAACCCACACACCATCGCAGTATTTCGAACACAAAAAAAAAATAGGAAAGAAAAAAAATAGAGAATTAGAAGTACAGTCCATTTGCTGATATACACCATGTCCCAACTAACGAGTTTTGTTATATATATATACATATATATATGTGTTTTTCTCGGAATGTATATATATGTATAATATATTACACACGTAATTAAAACTACCACAATGACGTAGCAAATGCACGATACCATCACCACAACACCAAAGGTCATGTAATATACATATGTAGTTAGAGATATTATATATATATATATACACACACACGCACGCGTGTACGTCGGCATGTGTGTGGATATATGTATATATATATGTGTATATATATATGCGCACATACACATATACATGTACATAGAAGAGAAGGTCTTTCACTTTCTAATGTTACACTCACTACACTTGATCAGATTTGGAAATAGAGGGATGCTCGCTTCGTACGACACCTACGTACGACTCGACGTGACGTCAAAGTTCTTGCAAACGTGCATGCAGATCTCCCTCGATTTCTTAGATGTAACATATTTCCCGCGCGTCGAAATGCGGAGGAACCCGCGACAACACCGGAAACACGGTGGTACTGCACGTGTAGACGCGAAGAGGAGCTCGTCGCGGAGATCATCGGAGACCGCGAGATACTTTGCGAGCGAGAGTAACGCGGGATACAACGCGTCGCTTAAATATCCGTGTCGCCGTCGCGATTTATTCATTTCACGAGGCGCGTAATAACGAAACCGATCGCTCAATCGCGCCCGCGACAAGTTGAAATGTATCGTATCTTTCGCGTATGCAACGTCTTCGCGCGCGCGCGCGCGCACACGCACGATACACGCGAATTACTCGTAGAGCCGAACGGCTCGATACAAAAAGGAAATATGTTAGATCTAAATGAAATTTTGGTTGTAAAGAATATATTGTGCATTCTTACCATCGAGTCCGTCGAGCATCTCCGGTGGATTATGGTGCTCAGATGATTCAATCCCCTGAACACCGTCGCTGAGCGCACCCGTTGTAGGTCCTCCGTCTTCTCCTATCAGTCCAACTGGGTGACCCTGCACACGATACGGTCATATATTTATAAATAAGCGGACGATAACAACGAAAAAATGCATGTTTTGTGTATTCTTTGCTTTTCCTTTCTTTTCACATACAAGATTTTTCTCTACGACTTTACATTCACGTTACTCGAAATCCTAAATAATATCCTCCTTCGCGACAGAATGTCCTTAAAATTAAAAGTAAAGCGGAAACATTGAAAGTATATATTTGCTTTTTAGTTTATACACATGTTTGTACATAATATTTATTCCTTGAATGGACGTTATATATAATTCCACGTATTTAATAGAAAAATTAACATTTAACGAGAAGCATATAGCTGATATAGAGAGTGAAACGTTTTCACTTCTAAATAATCAATGCTGGTCCTCGATTTCACGCGTGAGGTAATTTACTTCTTCATAAGAAACACATCGTTTTGAGACGATGTGCGCTTTGGCATCTCCCTTCTTTTTATCGTACATTAAATAATCTACCAACATGTATAACTATAAACATGTATACATCCTTCTCACGAAATGCAACAAATATAATTTCCCTGTGCAGTTTCCATCTCACAAACATTCCAGCTTATCGTAAGTAAAAACATAATGTATTAAATACAAAACAGATATCGTATATCTCGTCTTAAAATTATGCAACTCTCGAGACCGTATCACCGATCCTTTCATATATCATTTAAATGTACAATTACACAATTCAACAAATGTACAACACTGTCATCTCGTCGAACATTATATTTACATGTGTCCCTTCCTTTCCATTTAAATGAGCAAAGACGATCACAAGTTCAGTAGGCATAAAAAAGACGTGACACGAGACGTGAAAAAGGTCGAAACTAGCACGTCTTGGTCGCGTAAGCGTAACTTTCTTTCGCCTCGCTGTCCTTAACCACGCACAGGTTATGTGCTTTGCACTTATCGTGGTGGTTCACGATCTCGAGTCGAAAATTGCCGTTACCCGCCGCGAAAGAAGTGCGAATTTCCGGTATCGATTCGCTCCACTTTCTGCAGTATTTGCAAAACATAAGGTTCAATCGTTCGTCATACTGCAGCCATGAATACAGATCTAACCAGCCGGGCTTGAATCTACTGGCCTTACGAGTACTTTGCGTAGCGGAACGCTGCAAGGTCGCGCACAAGGTCGACTGAATTACAGACATTCCCACTTCCTGATTCGTTCTCAGCGATCTGTGCGCGTCATTCTCAGGCGTTTTAACATTCGGACCGCATTCGGGCAACGACTCGTAAGATTGGGTCAGATCACGGTTTTCATTTTTGTACGAGTGGTGCGAGTTCGCGGGCGCGACCTGACTCTGTAGCGGATTATGCGAATTCTCGGAGAATTCAGGCGCAGTCCCTGACATATTGATACATAGAGAACCTCCAGCCATGACGGCACTTTCGCGAGAAACTTGCACCACAGCCATATCTGGACGATTGGGAGTCATGTTCTGTACATCCACAGTTTCGTCACTCTTCCCATTTCTCTGAACCTCCCACTCCATACTAGTCTGTCAACAGAGAAGGAAAGGATATGTGTTTAATCAACACATTTCGATCGAATCTCTTTCAACATACGAAAAGCCAATTCCGTAATCTCTAATTAGAAAATCCCTTCCTTCCCATGTCTGTTCTGACTGAGTAGTTTGTAGGACGACGGTAGGTAATTCGTCATCAATCGTGGGAACAGTAACGAAACTCTGTTACGGGGAAAAATTATCTCCGCGATATCGCGAGAACTTCGCACCTCTTTCAGGAATGTACGAAGTGCCTTATAAGCGAGAAGCGTGTAGCGCCTTCAGGGAGAAATATACGAGCAGAAAGAAGAAAGTATCTTAATCAACACATAGGATCGGAGAAACATGCGGGAATAAAACACACTGCATCAAGACTAGCCTCGTTACGCAAACAACTCGCACCACAGAAGCACTTTATACGTGCGTTACTCTCAAATCAATCGATATGTGACAATTTTAAAAAATACAAGTATTATATGTTGAAACGTTATCATCGTCTGGAAATCATGCGCACATCAAGTAATGTTGCATGTAACACACGTGTATTCCATTTAAAAATTACAGGGAGATGCCATAAAGTTCTTCATGTAACATTAGCGATAAAAATACTTTGTGACTCACGTAGTCTATATATAGTCTATGTAATTTCCAAAGTAAAAATAAACAGTTATTTTTATCTTTATTACACGATCTATGTTAAATACATAGATAATGACAGTTTCTCTACATGATTGCATAAGTGATAAATAACTTGGAATATTTATAAATAGTTTATCAAAAGAAAAAAAAAGATACATACATTGTGTTGCATGTGATTACACAAAACATGCAGAGTTTATAAAGTTTAAACAAAGTTAGCAGTTTGCACAAAACCATATAATTTATGAAGTGAAACGAATACATGTAAAACATTACAGATATGAGAAACAAAAAGATTAACTAACGTGGAAATGTAAAATGTATAAGTACAGAAAGTTACTTACAGGGAGGGAAATATTGTCATGGAAGTCAGGCAAGTGGTGATCCACCTCTTGTTTTATAGGAGCCTGCGGTTGTGATGCAGGGGACATGGGTCGACCACCATCTTCCATATCAACTCCCAGGGCATTATTTAGCTTTGGAATCACAGGAGGACTTGATTTGTAACTACACTGCGAGGATGTCTGAAACCAATTAATTGAACACTTTTTTCTAACCTTCAAAATGTCATCACTCCTGCCTCACATTATTAACACATTTGATTACGAAACTCTCTTCATAAAAACAGAACACAAATGGATGAATTGCTTATAAAGAAAATAATAAATTAATTTTATTAATAAATTTATATGAAGTATCTAAAGTAAAGCTATCACAATATCTTCACGGTTAAATGTCACATGTTATTGCGGAGCAGATGGATTATATGTCCTTATTATGCATATGTGTGTGTGTGTGTGCGAAAATATAATCTCTCTGCATCAAAATATATATAGAAAGAAGTAGAAAGTTATGTTACAGTAATATCTGTATAGTGAATTGCAAGACAGATCTTAACTCTAACCTTCAAGGTTACACAAGAAAAGTTGTTTGGAAAGCTGTGCAATCATGCACACACATAATTCATTGATAATAAAGTACATCATAAACAGAGTCTCAAGTCATGGCACAAATATGAGTTTCCAATATATATCATTCAACTGCAACATAATAATGAGCAAAATAAGAAGTCCTTGTACTATTCATAAATGACAAGTAAAATGTCAAGAAAATGCTTGCAAGTAGACAGTTAGATTTGCACAAGTTTAAAAAGAGTACGCTGCATCATTTTGTTTCAGAATAATTTGATTAAATAGAATGTATCATTAAAGATATATGTGTGTTAAAGTATATGTGTGATAAGTTTCATATCAAGTAACACATGTGTATGTTGAATGTGTGAAAACATTGAAAAGGAAGGAACTAAAGTAAGACATATGCCATCTACTCCACAATACAAAACAGCATGATGGCGTTTACATACCTGAGAATCAGATAAGAACCGTTCACTAGGTGGGCCAGTAAGGGAAACATCATAGCTGCCTGAAAGTTTTCTTTTCCTTTTCTCAGGATGAGACTGGAGGTTAGGCGAATCAGTATGTCTGATTCCGGTTTGCGTTTCTGGCTCTGGCGATGGACTCTTTTCCTCCGTCTTGTTATTTACACTATTATCAGTGAGGCCTCTGATCTGCAATGCCTCTGCTGTTTTCAGGAACATGGGTAGCAGATGCTGACTAACGTTAACTTCGCCCTTATACATAAAGTGCAGCAATGCCCTCATCTCCTTGTCATTCACATCCTTAAGGAATATGATTGGATGGGGATGGGTGTTCTGTAGGAAAATGCTCTCAAAATACGGACTGCATGCAGAGAGTATCGTCTGGTGTGCTTTGAATGTGTCTCCAACACAGGCCAGGGTCACATCACAGAGTGCTTCTCTTTCAAGCAGCGAGCTGAGAACGTCTGTGAGGTTGGCTGGATGATTGTTCCACCGTAGGCAATACTGCTGGTCCATCTTGTCTATCTCCAATCCCGACCCTACAACCAAACTAGATGCCCTGAACTGTCTACATAAAACTATGCTCACCCTGGCTACTTGAGTGCCTCCCTAACCCTTAAAACGCTAACTCACACACTACTTCCACGCGCACTCTCCTGTCGCCCTGACAATATCTCCCCGCCGATTAAATCGCGACTCTAGACCCACACAACGTCCTCCGTGCTTCTGCAAATGTGCCACATTGCAGTATAACTGTAAAACCCTTCAGGGTTCACGCCGAGCTACTATACGTGCCGAAAACATTTTTTCGCATAACCTCAGCGCCCGACCGTGCTAACCCGCGCCGGATTTCTACGCGATAAGCCACGACACGGCAGTCGCGAGGTTAGACCGCTAATTGCGACGCAGTATGTGCCACCCACGTATACGATAATAATCCGATATATTCGGAGGTAATGTTTTCGGCAATGTCAATATTCGCGAGGCTTGGGCGCCATTGTCGGCCGTGCTCGTCTAGCCTCCACGAGCCTCCTCGCGAAAACTCGATTTGTTGATGCCCGGATTTCTAACCACTCGTGCCAGCCTGGCCGCACCGTTTTATTTACGCGAACACACCGCGAGTTACGCGCCGCACATCGCGCACCGTCCGCGATACGTATTCCCGATCGTGCACGTCGATTACTCACCTTTCGCAAACTTTTTGCCATTACAACGCCACCCGACCCTTAACGTCCACTGCCATACCAATCTGCCAATGCCTACGGCCTTATTTTTAAAATACTTCTGACCTTCGTGCATCTGCCGCGGGGAATGGCGCGAAGGGCGCTCCGATTCAAACGCGGTTAAGAGCCGACCGCGTGCTCGCCCGGACTGCGAGCGAGATGCTGCGTCGTGCGCGATACCGCGACATTCTCGTGGTTCTATATATCGCGCGAGAATACGGACAATTTACTCCACGCTCGCCGCCATATCGATCCGCGATGCCGCCGCTCTTATATTTCCCAAATAATGCACACTTTCGCACGTCAGCCGCGCGTTATGGCGCGCGGAGCGCTCAATTCAAACCGCTCTACGGTGTGTCGTGCGTTATACCGAAATATTTCTCCTACTTGTTGTAATTAATATCTTACGTAGAGATCAGTTTCAGTGTAAAAAGCGCGCGTGCGTCGTTAGACGCGTCGTAATTCTCATGTATGTCTTTCGTTTCGGCAAAATGATCAATTTTATGTTTTAAATTTTGAAAAAAAAATATTGAAGGTATTTTCCATCATTTTGTAATACGTTTTTTTTGGTAGAAAAATAGAAAAGTCTATGAAACAAAAAAATATTTCAATAAGATATCGAAGTTTGATATAAATTTAAAACGCAAAATTTTAATTTGAAAGAAATATTGGAAATATTTTCAAACAATTTGTAATATGCTACTTTTAGATAAAAAATAAAAAAAATATCTATGAAACGTAAAGATATTTCTACAAAATATTGAAGTTTAATACAAATTTTTTAATTTTTAATTTTGAAAAGAAAAAAATATTTTCAATAATTTTATAATTTTTAGTTGTCTTTAGGTAGAAAAATATAAATATCTATGAGATAAAGGTATTTCAATAAAATATTGAAAATTGAATAAATTTGCTAATGCAAATTTTTCTAAGTGTTTCTAAGCGTTAATTGCACCGATTTTTTACGGACGTTTAATGTCTGTTTGTTATCAATGATTTGGCGCAGTGAAGTACATGAAATAGTCAATATATTTATTAAACAAAAAGAAAATACATCAAAACTTAGAAGACGTGAATATATCTCAATAAGCAATTGCAGGATAATAGAAATTTGTCCAATATAAATTTTTCCAGCAAGCATCGATTATAATAATTTTCTTTTTAGAAACAATTTGCTTTAATCTATTGTTAACGAGAGAATGATGTATTTCACGATAAATATATAAAATTGCCGGACTATTTATCGAGCTTGAACGAATGCACCGAGATAAACGTCCTTATCTTGTTTTCATCGTGCCAACCGTGATAATTGCAGTACAAACCGTGCTCTTCCTGAGCAACGTAAAAATTCCGATAGGATTTCAGCAGCGCGTAACACGCAGAGTAAATAAAGTGGTCGCACGCCATATTCACAGAGTTGGTGCATTTTCGGACGGTCCCCCTCAATATAGTAACTTAATTTCGCCTATTCTCTCGCGCCGCGGTCCGGCTGTGCCTAATTTAACGCATACGTTTATTACAAAGCCCAGCCTGCGGTAAGAAGTTGGATGGACGCGTACGTTGAAATACACTTGACATTTCCGAGGCGAGTATGCCGTTCGTGCTCAAGTAAATCGTGTCAGACGACGAATGAAATTCCCATCGGGTGAATACCGATGCGATTTTAATATCAGGGTGCATTTCTCCCCGTCCCTGCGCTCTTTTTACCTCCAAGTAAACGGGTTTCGGAAAAGTCCCCTCGTAAAATACGCGACTCACTTTGCGTCCCTTTACTCTCTCGCTCATTCCTCTCACTCCGCTCTATGACGGCGCGTATGAAAAAGAATAGCCGTATTTAAAGCACCCAGCTTGACAAGG
>NW_022639453.1:1709003-1713710 GCF_010583005.1 Odontomachus brunneus
GGAGTGAAATCGGCCGCTGATTGTTACTTTTTGCTCCGTTTCGGCCCGCAACGTTTCGCCGCACAACGCTCGAGATTCCGCGAACTCTCGTCGCGAAAATGCGGATTAAATTCGCGGGACCTCTCCGAGAGTGCGCGCGGCTTACTCACGTAAATACCAGACCGCGGAGATACGGGCGGGAGAGTGCTCCGCGCGTAAAATGGATATATTCTCACGTTTTCATCCATTCGGTTAAGCGCGGGCTTAACGGCGCGAGAAAAATCGCGTACGCGAGCCTCCTCCAAGCCCTACGCGACAAACTTCCTTGGCGCCGCGTCGCAATTACTGCAAAAAAAAGCTGTATACTCAGCCGAACGGTGCTCGATACATTAAAGCGAAAATTCCGCGAGATCCTCCGGCCGCGTTAACGCGCCCGCCGAAGCGCGTTTTCCATGCGAGTTCCATTTCGCGGAAAATTGCGGTGCACATGGAGATCCTTTAGCTTCATTTGTCGGTAATAAACGATAATTCGCGCAAATCGCAGAGTTTCTGATATTAATTTGAACTCTCCCCCGCGACCTCTCTCTCTCCCTCTCTCTGTCTGTCTCATTCACTCACTCACTCTTTCGCTCGCTTCTCCCCCCTCCCTCAAACGATAATCGTGTTACCCGCGCGAAATCAATAGGCACCGGGGAAAATTGGAAAATCTCCTCAACCGAGGTTTCCAACGCGGATTTACAAGCTTTGAACGGCTGTTAACAGATTTAATCCGCGCTTTCACCGGCATCGCTGGAAATTATGATACACGAGCGCGCGCGTCCCGCTCAAAGATAGAAATGCAATAAATAAAATCCGCGTACACATCAGTCGGTCGTTATCGCCGCTACTGGAAATTATGATTCGCGAGCACACGCGCCGTGCCGGTGGATACAAATGCGATAAACCGAATGCCCTCGGCGATGCGTTAAACGCGACATATTGCATACCTGTGTATATCCCTTTGTGTTCCCTCGATTTTATACATCGCGTTTCGAAGATTGCCCAAATTAATCATATCCGCGAGATTGTCGCAAGACGATATCCATCTTCCTAAATTCGACGAGGCGTTTCCCGTTCGCCTGACGGCCTCGAGACGGCCTCCATCGGTCGGAGGGCCGGGGAAGAGGATTCATTCCACGGACATGTCCTGATTGCGTCTCGTTCCGCGTCGTAATTTCCCGTTTTCCTTTAAATGAGAAATTAGTCGCGCAACGGCGAAACGCAAAACTGCGCGTACCTGTTTACTCCGCTCGACTAAAAGAGCATTGAATAATGTCGCGTTTGAAGAGCACCTGGGGCGACATCACGCGCGGGGACGACAGTACGCGTACATATGTATGCATACATATGTATCGCGCGCGCGACCGGCATGTACGAAAGTGTGCATGTACGCTCAAGTAACAATTTCAACCACCGCGTGGCAGTGTTACGTCGGTGGAAACGTCGCCCGTTTCCGGGAAACATTCGACCACCTACTCGCGGCCGCCCGAATCTGAGTTGACCTAGGTCAGGCACGGGAAAGAGATAATAGAGAAGGGACATGTCGACGCGGTTTCCGAAGTCGGACAAGAATTCAGCGCGACGGACATTCCCGATCCTTCCCAGCCCCGAAAATCTGCATCAAACTGCACGCGAGTATAAGAGACCATCTACAATGGGATTGGCAGTAAGACGTAAGCAGTGAGCAAATTGACCAACCACAGTCGATTATTGCAAGAATAATCGATCGCGGTTACGTCTTACTGTCTACCGTCTACCAAATCATTGCGATGATGGCCCTTAATGGGTCATCACGTTGTTGCGGCGCAAGAGGATTTCGAATCCAAGCGAGTAATCTGAGGACGCGTTTCCGTGCGACTTGTCGCAATATGAGTAAACATATACAGGACTGCATCCAACCGGCGGGCAATTACCGCGGCTATGAACCCGATTACGAGGGGACCTTTTAATTACACCTTGACCCGCACAGCCCATCCCTTCGACGCGAATTTATTGAATCAGACGCGCGCGTGCCGAAAACAGATTCTCCCAGCCGACTCGTCTTCCCAACGCACGTAGTTTAATAAGGACTTCGTAATCAGCCCTATCAGCGCGCTCTTCATTAAGCGAATCTGCGACCTGCCTGCCTAACGAGTTATCCGCAACCGAGACAATACTATATCCGACGAGTTACGAGTGCTATCTCGTTCGCCTTTTCTGATAAGCAGCGCGAGATAGCGCAAAGTTATCCGTACGAAGTATCGGGAGACTCGTCGAAATTATCCGCGCTCGAGCGTTTCGAGTTTGTCGTCGAGCATCATTTGTCTCCATCTCTATCCACTCTCGCCGACCTGCGGCAATTCACCAGCGTATCCTGAAATTCTCTCCTGCACCTGAACGCTTCTCTTTTCTAATCCGTTCTACACCCAAGAAAGATATAATCTCATCTTTAGCGGAATCCTAAAATATTTTACTCTTTTAAAATCAAAAAGAAGTATTCTGAGTAGTAATGCAAGCAAATTATGGAAAAAATTATTGATAGAAAAAGTGTACAATAGATGGTAATAGGAAACAGAGGCACACAATGGATGAAGGAAGAAGAGGATACGAGAAATATGAAAAAGTGAAGAGGTTTAGTCATCGGATAAGGAAGCAAAATAAAGGTACACGGAAGAAGGATGACACGATAACTGATGGGGCAGATGCTGTGCGAGTAAGAAGATTGGAAAGTTAGCTTATAGGATATGGATAACTCCTTCTTAGCGATGTAAAGAGACATATAGGAAAAGAAGAAAAGGGCAGAGAGGAATCACTTGATGCGTAGAGTTAGTAGGAAGTATAGAGCGGAATAATGAAACTCGAACAAGATGCAGGGTGAAAAAAGGGATGAAGAGGGATGAGGATTACGGGAGATAGTGTCTCGCAACTAGAATTTCTTTCTTGGGTGTGTACGCATCTATCCTGACGAACATCATCCCCTTGAGTATCCACCCACTCTTGTCGAGGACAATTTCGTTTGTCGACTCCCAAATCGCAATCAAGCACGAACGTGCAACAGACAACAAGGAGGAACTTAAGGTATCTTTTTCCATTTGTGAACAGACCTGTGTATCCTGCGCGCATCTTGCGAGACGTCGGCAGGCATCGCCGCGACAATCCGCGCGATTAAACGGCGGGGCCGACCTTGGCCCTTCGACGCCGAAAGCGCGCTCGAGCCGTCGAAATACATCGACGATCGATGCGCCGCAGCTGCAGCGCGCCCGGAAACGCCGTCGTTTCCCGCACAAGGTTGCGGCGCATCGGCAATCGTCTGTCTTCCGGAGGAGATCCCGCAGGAGATCTTCGGCGCGTCGACATCTTCGCGCGCTGCTCGCGCGCTCTCTCACGCGCGCTCTTTCCCGACTCTCAATTCTATCGACTCGATATCATCGCCTTTTTTCTTCGACCGAGCTCTCTATCTCGGTTCTCTTGAGCAAAGTACAGTTCGCGAGGCGTGAAAAAATAGACTTACGCTCCGACCAGCTGAGCGTAGAAAAAATAGAAGCGACTCGACTCTCTTCGCTACTGCCACTACCCTCCGTCTTTGCCGTCGTTTCTCCGATCGTCGTAAGCTCGCTGGCGCGCGCGCAACGCTCAAGAGAGACGCCAGCGTCTCTCCGAGATTTCTCCGTCGTCCGACGGCGCGAATCGATTAGGGATTGGAAGTTCGAGTCCATGACGCAAACACGAGCGATAACGTGGAAGCGCTCGGAAAAGCTCTATATAGGACGGCCGCGCCGATAAAGGACGCGCCGCGCTGCATTCGGGCGTGCATTTTCCCGACTACAATGCAGTCGAAGCGCTCGCGCTCGCGCGGGTGGGAAAGGGCGGGCAGGCGCGCGCTTTGAGCCCGGATCTTCAAACGAAGCTGACGTTTCTCGCGAAGCAAATGCCACCGCCAAGCGAATACCCTTCGACCCTGCGTGCGGGTGCGCGATACAACGCCCTGCTCGAGGAAGAGAGCGAGAGGGAAAGAGGGAGGGAGAGAGAGAGAGAATAGCGAGCGGCTCCGAAATATCCGCCAAATGACTCGGGAGACTGAGCGGCGCTCCGAATAATAGAAACGCTTCGAGACGTCCCGAAGTAACTGCCCGCGAGAAGGTGACGGGAGACGGAAAACTTTGGAATACTCGGTTCACCCGGGACCTGCTCCGTCTCTCCCGCAGCCATCACGGAGAATTACTCGCTCGTCGTTCCGCGAGCTACCTGCTCCTCGGATCGATCTCGAATCTCCGAGTCATTTTTCCGACACCTTCGCACTCGGGGAGCAAGGCTGTCGCTGGCAAGTTCGCCGCAATCAGTCGTGGTTCACGATAAGTGCGGTAAGCCTCTCGCTCTAAGATCAAAACTGCAACGTTATTTTCAGCAAAAGTTGTACGACGTCTTTCGTGCTACCAGACACCGTGATTTTAAGCATTATCATGACTTCTGGTAACGCGGGTAACACCTTTGCTAGAAATTACGTCGCGGTTTTGCCCTCAGAGCAAAAGGATCGAGACTTACTAGAGTGAAATATCCGAATATCAATTTGGGGTACTTTGCTTTGGATAGAAAAGTCGCCAATCGTAATCACTGATTTGATTTCTAAACGGATCTTTTTTCTTTCCGCTCATCGTCCCCATTTCTTTCTCTCTCTCTCTCTCTCTCTCTCTCTCTCTCTCTCTCTCTCTC
>NW_022639453.1:1713720-1740720 GCF_010583005.1 Odontomachus brunneus
CTCTCTCTCTCTCTCTCTCTCTCTCTCTCTCTCTCTCTCTCTCTCTCTCTCTCTCTTTCTTTCTCGAGCAAGTTTGATTTCGCTGGCGCGGACTCACGCGAAGGGGTTGAAGGGTTGCGACGCCGCGTGACGGAAGAAAGACGGCGCGACGCGATCACGTCACGACGTCCATCGTCTCTACCCTGGATGATTGAATGAACGCGTTGTTTGGCATCGAGAGCACACACAGAGAAAAATATCATTCCACTGCTAAGGAAAGCGGTTTACCTTCCTTCTATTGAGAATAAAAGTTACCTTCAACAACGAATATCTTCTTGAAAATAGTCTTCAAATACTGTCATCGCAAGTTTTGAGCAAGATGAGCAAAAGCTCATCATACTCAAAGCAATAATTTTCGTTTTAACTTAATATTTTCGATTGAAACGCTAAACCCACTAAGATTCACCAGAGGCAACCTACTAGGGATATATTTTGGACATCAATTTGGCGCTCGCGACAGATTTGCGGATATATAAACATCTAAACAACTTAAGACAGGTAACACTTACTTCAATGCAATATGTATTTTTCCGTGTGCGTCCCTTGAATCGGGGCCCGAACTTAAAAGTCGCGTGCGACCATGACGACTACGACTACGGCGTGTTCGTCGCTGACGACGGTAACGGCGAGGACGACATAATGGTCGCGTCGAGCAGGATCGCAGAGGGGATTAAACAGCGGGCGTATCCGCTGCCGGGGAAAACAAAGCGGCCCGGCGCTCTTTGTTGCGCCGGAAATAAAAAGGAACAAACGCAACCGCGCGGTGAAGTTAAGCGGGAAAGTTATCCGCGATTAGCGCACCTCGCGATAAACGCGCGATTAAATTTGCATAATAAGCGGCGGATTATTTCTCTACGGCGCTACGTGGCAGATTAAAAATTAAGCTTGACGTAAAGCTCCCGCCGTCGCCGCCGCCGCCGCCGCCAATACCGTCGCCACGTGTGTGCGAGAGACGCGTACGAGGGGCGCGACGCGCGCGAAAAAAATGCTTAACGCTGAGATACGAGGTTGAAATTAGTCGGTTTAGCGACCGGCCGTCGCGTTTCGCAATTAGCGCGCTATGAATTGTGCAAGCATCTCCGCGCGAGGGCACATAGTCGCGCGGAAATTAATCGCAGGGGATCGATCGAGACCGCCGCGGACTGACCGCCAAATATTGTACTTTCCGCCGAAAGAGCGCCGCTAATCGTTACCGTTCAAACAGAAGCGTAGTAATCCGCGAGCGATAATTCGCCGATGATAGGAACGAATATCCAACCGATATCTCCGTCCTCCGCCTCGACGGTCTCTTTATTGTCTCTCACGACGTTTCGTCGAGATATCGACTCACCTATTTCTGCGCAACAGTCAATTCGCGCGCAAATATCCCAAAAGTGAGTACTACGTCCAACAGCTCGCCGCTCTCTTATTCACGGACGGCGAGGACATATTTTTCCCTCTTCATCGATTATCCGCCAACTCGCGCGAATTGTTTCATTCATGAGCCGTGCAATCTCTCAATGGAGAGCGCCGTTTCGTCAAAATTGTTCCCCGTCCCGCCGATAAAAGGGACAACGAGACACATTTGGGGTTTCTCGAAAACTCGCGGCGTGCACATTCCGCCGAATATAGCGGCCGTTTATTTCACGGAGACGGGGGGATGCGGAGATAAAATTTATATCCGAGATATTAAATTTTCGAGCAGTTGCGTTATCCTATCTAAAATTCTACTTCATATCAATCGTCCGAACCCGAACGAAAAAGAGGGAGCGAAAAGAGAAAAAGGAGGGGGGAGGAAAGGAGGAAAGAAAGAAGACACGAGATAAGACCAGCCTCGCGAGGCACGTTGCTAGAAAGTGCGGCATATTTCATCGGAAATACCGTGCACCTTTTACTGCAGGGCCAGTAATAATACCCGCGCAAACGAATAGCGAAAATATGGAAATTCAAATACGACCGCGCGGTCCCTCTCCGCAAATAACCGCATCCTTGCACCTGCCTACGCAGCGCGCCCGTGACTCTCTCTCTCTCTCTCTCTCTCTCTCTCTCTTCTTCCCCCCGTCTATCTACATACATATACATCCCTCTCCGCGGAATCAGCATACATTATCGCGCATTTTTGCCCGCTAATGAGTCCGTTTGTGTTTGATTCGATTTCGCGGCGATTAACGTGCACGGACTTTGACAGCGCGCCGTTGTCGAGCGCTGTTTAAACATTCGGATAATAATCATTCCCAGATAGAATGAGAAATCACGATTACGTCAAAGTGATATCGTAGTGACGAGAGAAAATGACTGAGATTCGCCACCTCACGATAATTTTCTCGTCATTTTGACGTAATCGTGTTTTTCTGCGGTATTTGGCGGTTCAAGCGTCTGTCGACGATGGCTAACGACGGGCGAGAATTATGCGTCCTCGTCCTCTCTTTCACGATCCCCCGCGATCCTCAACTTTTATCGACGACGCACCATCGAGCCGGCGATTATGCCGACGGCGGCGGGCCGAGTTTCGCAATTCACGTCAAACTTTTCGCGCGACGCGTCGATTCGGTTTATTTACACTACGCGCGGCAGACGGACAGGTTGAGAGAGGTTATTACGGGCCGCTTCTCTCGCCCATGCAAATTTATTTTTTATTCGTGCGTCTCCGGGGCCTTCTCGAAGCTCCCGAAGGCTTTGAAGGTTTGCCGAGCGGAAACGAGCGCGAGCGGCTTCTCACCACGCGCATTGTCGGGAGAGACATGACGCGACGTGACGCGACGCGCAAAGTCGGGAGAGACATGACGCGACGCTGCGTGCTGCCTGCCGCCGCTTCTTCGCCTCCCACGTCGGCGGAAACGCGCGTGTCGCGCGTGCGGTCGATCGCGCGATCGATAAATCCGGCCGAGTGGCCGCCGCGTTCCCGCCCTTTCCCGATTTCACGGCGAGTACGACGCGAGGGTGACGCGTGAGCGCGACGCGTCCCGCCACGGCGACGAGGGCTCGTCATCGTTGTCATCGCGTCGAGATGCCGATTTCGCGACGAGTCGCGCGAATGCTGACTTTCGCCGGCGGCTTTCCGGCACATCGTGGTTACCTGGTTTATTGAAATTCGTGAACATGAAATCCCGTCGGCCACCGCCGGCGGCGCGTAGGGCCGTGTCGTCGTCGTGCGTGATCCTCTTCGGGGGCTGCTCTTGCGATGAATGTTGTGTGTTTGCGTGTGTATGTATACGCGCGTGTATATGTACGTGTCGTCGGTTGCTGCTGGACGATCTTCCGGCGATGATCTTCCACGAACGACGACGCGACGTCTGCTCCGGCTCCGCTCCCGCGGAGAGGGCTCCCCGCTGCTCTCGCCTTGGCTGCTCTCCGGAAGTGTGTTTATTTGGTCGCGCACTCTCGGATTACAGGATCAAACTCGCACTCGTGTATACTCGTTTGTACTCGCGATAACTCGCCGTCGGTTCGACGCGCGAAGTCTCCTCTCAGCTCGCGTCGGCCATCGTCAGCGGTTCGCGCGCGCGATTCGACACGATGAAACGTCGTTCGAAGTCAAGGACGGTGCGTGGAAACGCGTGTGGACCACAGCGGTTTCGTCCTCTTCCTCTCGAAAACGCGGTAACTCGCGCTCTTTCTCTCTCTCTCTCTCTCTCTCTTTCTCTCTCCTTCCCTCTTCCTCTCGTCGTTCTCTCTGTCGCGATTGATAGAGAGAGGATGGCGCGCGCGCGACGATGCAACGTCGACGACGGACGGTCACGGCGCAGTGAGGAACGTAGCGAGCGAGTTCGCCTGGGAGGACCAACGGAGTGGCGTGTGCACCAAGTTGGCCGCGGAGCGCGACTGAGGCCAGGGGTGGCACCAACTGAGCGAGAGAGGGTGGCGTGGATGCAGGTCGACGTGTACGCTGCACGGGCACATCCCCCCTAATGAATGCACCAGGCATGTGCGAGAGATTTTATGTTCGCTGCCGCCACCGCCGCCGCCGCCACCGCCGCCGCCGCCGCCGCCGCCGCCTTCTCGTCTACCTCCACTACCGACACCACCCGAGAATCGCCGCCGCCGCCGCCACCCCTGCCGCTCTCTAGCTTTCCCACCCCCTTCGTTCACCCCCGACTGACGTGTTCTCCGCTTCGCCTCCCCCGCGATCTCTCTCTCTCTCTCTCTCTCTCTCTCTCTCTCCCTTGCTCCCTTGCCCTCCCTGCTTCCCTCTTCCTCTCTGTCCCTGTCGCACCCACGGTCTCTGCTCTGCCTCTTGCCCTCCCGAGCGAGTCGGGTTGAACCCCCTTTTCGCGCGCCACCCGATAGTGCACCCGCCACCCAGCGCAACCAGACGCGCGCCGGTTCCCGGGTCCGGCGTGGGGTGGTTTTGCCCCGTATGGCGGAAGCCTCCGCGCTCCTGGGGCTGTGCCCGGTTTTCGCCTCCTCCTGCGTGCCTGCGGACGTACTCTGTACCCGCGATTGGTACGCACAACTCACCCGCCCGTACGCGGATCCTCTCCTGTGCACCTGCACACGACTGCACCCCCGCCCGCCCTTCCTCCGCCGGCCACCCCACCTCCTCGCCCACCCCTCGCGCCCTCCGCGAACACGCAATACCGTCCTTCCTCGAACCTCTCCCTCACCACCCTCCTCCTCCTCCTGCCACCTCATCCCTGTCCACTGTCTCTCCCTCTCGGTTTGCCCGTAACGACCGTCTCTCTCACCTCCTGTCGCTCCTGCTCGCCGTCGCAGAGCTTTCTCGGTCTCCGCCGTTTGGCCCGCGCGTTTATCTTCGTCGTACCGCGTCGTGCTCTCGATACCGTTGGCGACTGTCGTAGCCCGCATCCGCGTAGCCCGCGCTGACCGCCGGGAACGTCGCCGAGGTCCACCGACGGCGGTTTCCGGCTTCGCGTGCCCGGCACGTAAGGAGCGCGGAAGATGTTCTGTTCCGCTCACGCGGAGTATACCGCGTGGAACGATCGATTAATCGATCCTGTGTGACGCGCGTCGTCGTCGTCGTCACTTCGGAATCTCTTTTTACGTAACGTCACGATCGATCTCGCGCGCCGATTTTTCGCTCCGCATCTTCGCGACAGCCGACGCCGGTAAAGAGAGGCTTGTTGTGCTGATTAAGTTTCCTTATACCGCATGCGACACCGTGAAACACGGGCTCCGCAATAATTATATAAAGATCAGCCAAAGAGTCGCGGAGCTCAGTCGCGGAAATTCGATACACGTTTCAGCCTTTCGAGCGTAATGCATCGCCAATTTCGAGTGTAATTCCGTTACGTTGAGGCGCTTTGTGCTCCGAGCCACTCTATCCACCAGCCTTGCAACAAATTCACTTACCGGCAGACAACTTAACACATTATATCACAAGCGAGCAAATGTACTTTCCGCGTCAGACATTCTTGCGCTCGCTCTTCTTTCAAACGGCCTCGACGACTATTCTCATAAATATCTGTATATAAAAACCAAAACAACATGAATGTCCAGAGTTAGGTATCAATGTTATTACCTTACTGCAATACTCTCGCTTAATTTCAATTGACGTCTCCCTCTCTATAATTGTCGATTTCTTTACAATGGGAGATCTACGGGTGTGAACTAAACGAGCTCGCATGCCGAGGCGCGCCGTAATTATACCGAGCTTAAGACTTAGCTTACGTCTCTCTAGTGGCGTTACAAAACGCAATTCCAACCCTCGTCACGCGCTATAACTAGCCGGTTGCCTCGTCTCCACGTCGCGTCGTGTCGCGCCGCGAAAATACGCGCCACATGATAAATCGTCGGCAAGGGTGGCAGGCGCATCGCCTCTTTTTACGATATTATTTTAATTAAACCGTGTACACCTCGTCTCGCCGCGTCGCCGTGATCGTTGTCGCCGTCGCCGTTCTCCTCATCGTCGTCGTCGTCGTCGTTGGTGGCGACATGCCTAACGGCGAAGCTGGTGCTAACGAGGCATGACAGCTCTCTGTTTTATATTAATATTACAGAACCATCGCATATGCGCTCTCAGCTATCAGTGGTTAGCTACTCTAATCGCGTGCCGACGCTCGCATTCGCACTCGCACCCGATTTAGGATAAAGATCTTGCCAAAGTGCACCTGACAATCTTATCTCTGCAACTTATCTTGCTCGAGCGCTGGATAAAATACCCCCGGGAACTGCCTACGCTCTAATTTCACGTTGTGAAAGAACATTGCATTGGAAAGAAAGGGTTTGGTTAAATGAACCAATTTCTGGTGAAATATGAACGATTCCGACATTCCGAGATTATGAGAATTTCGTCTAAGTTAAGCAGAAATCCTGATAATTTAAACTGTTAACTTCAAATCGAAATTTCTGAATCATTTATATCACACCGAAAAGTTGATTCATCCAAGCAAACTTTTTTTTCGTGAAAACACAAAATTGAGATAAAGAAATATAGTGAGAATTTCCGCGCGCGGCACGGCGACGAAATTAAATTCTTCTCCGTTGGAGCGAAGGAGACGATAAACAAGCGGCCAAATTGAAAGTTCCAAGTTATAAGAATCAACTATACTTCTCGTTTCAGCGATACTGGCACGGCTAAATCCTTCAGTAATACCACCGCGACGTCCGGATGTCTTATTTAAGGTGCATTCGCAATGAGATCGCTAAGTGGTCGGGGTTACTGCATGGCGAGCCGCCGGAAGGAGAAAGAAACCGCGCGGGCACGGCAAAGGGGAGAAGGGTGGCTGGCGTTGTGATGGAGGGAGCGAGGCGGCTTAAGCGCCGTACAGAGGCTGATGGTATATATTTAGATGAAATCTTTCGTTTGGTCGTCGGGAGTCGAGCTTTAACAAACTTCGCGAGCTTTTCCGTGCGGCGGTCGAGTACCTGCTACGTACCAGCCGTCAAGTGCAGGCTTAGAGGCTTAGCAGGTCGTAAGTACGTGTAAACCAGAGCGGAAGTAGTGGAGGGTATGCACGCGGAAGGAAGGAAGGAAGGAGGAAGGGAGGTAGGAAATAAGCGGGTTGGTACGAAAGAGAAAGACGAGTACTGGATGATTCATGCGTCAAACTTTTCGTTTGGCTGTGATTTCGGCTATAAAGATACTGCAGCTACTGAACGTTTGAATCTATTCTATTCGGGACTTCATATGTCTTAGGGGGGACAGAGAATAGAGTAAACCTCTTTACTCCCTGAGGTTTGCAGAACGATCTTTTAGAGTTTGCAGAATTATAAAAATAGCTTGTAGACTGAATAATTATTTAGGATGCACGACAATTTGCGTCATCAGAGCGCTTTAATGAGACTTTAAGCGTGACTACTACACATATAAAGATCTACCAGATAAAAGGAGAGAAACGATACAGATTATAGAATAAGACTAGCGAATTCAGACAAGAAAGATTAGTATCAGAGAGTATTAGTGTATCAGAGGACGTGGTTTACACTTATATTCCTATAAGCATACACACATATCGATCTGTTCCTTATTTCTACGTATATAGTTAATAATATTCCTATAGTTACATTGTCTTTTCCTAATTAACTTTACATTATCACCCAAAACCCCTCATTGCCCAAATTTCTTTATAATCTCTACATATAATTTTCCTTATTTATCCCCTCTATATTCGACTCAATATTCTAAAATTATTCCAAATTACTCGCACAGTACGTTAATCATCCACACACTTGCACGCCATCTAACCAAACCCAAAAAGATTCGGAAAATTCGAAAGAAAGGGATTTTTGTATTTGAGAACTTGAAGTGAATATACACGTGCGATTGCACGGAGCACCCAGTATGTCGGGGAAAGGTTAGGGCGGAGATAGCGAGAGGGTGCGCGCTGGACTTTCGCAAATTGAGCACGAGCTTTTCAGTTAATCGTCGTGTTCGTAACCTGCCCCGTACCCTTCGCTCTCAACAGTGCGCTATCTTCTCGTCGCCTTTCTCTCTCGCTCTCTCGCTCTACTGGTGTTTTTTCGCGACGACCGTCGTGTGATTCCGCGATCCAACCTGCCGGTAACAGTACGGTTCGCTGCCACCTAGGAAGCTCCGACGAGAGCGGGGGGAAGAGAGAAGAGAAGAAAAAACAAGCCGCGCGACCTGCATGGGGAAAAAATGAAAAATGGGAGCCCCGACACCTAGTAGACTTCGCTCGCCCTGTACCCGGCGTCGTCGTTGTCGACGTCGTCACCGAGGCGTAGCGTGAAACGGGCCGAGACTCTTCTCCTGACGATGAACAATGAACTGGCGACTTTATTCAACCGGCTCGGTCATACGAATGTGTGAACCCTCGCAACGACCGCGGAATATTAAACGGGGATTCAGTACCGCACGGAGAGTATCGTGATAACGAATCGCTGCCCTATCAATATTTGACCAAACGGTCAACCAGTACCACGAAAAGCATCGCCATACGCGCGGCAGACAGCCCTTTCTAAACTTTCCGATATTGTTTCTCAGATGACTTCCTTTTTTTCTATTAAAGCGACAAAGCGCCGACGAGGCGCTTTTTCAATTTTCCCCGGAACAGATAGAAATATTAAACGTACATTGAGAGAAAAAAATGGTTGAACTAACTTATTGTTTTAATCTTGCACGGTGTGAGAAAAAATATATGTTTATATATATATATATATATATATATATATATATATATATATATATATATGTATCTTTTTAAATTCAAGATTGGCCGATGGCCGCTTCAAGCGCGGTTAGAGACGCGTCAGAGACAACCCGGGACGAATCATCCGTCGATAATGAAATCGATGCAATTCCTTCGAATTAATTCCGCGCTCGGAATTGCACGGGAGCGAGCGGAAAAGTTTGCCCGCGCACTTAATAATATCGGTCCGCGCGCAATAATCATTTCATCAATTTGTTGCGTATCATCGATGGAGCCTGACGGGAGCTATATTAATTTGCCGCTGTTGGGCCCAGGGGGCATCGATTTGTTCCCGTCGGTTTGCTAACTGGTCGGCCAACACGAAATTGCGATTCCACGATGAATTTATGCAGCCGTGATTCGTTCGACGTCTCTATATAAAACTGTCGTTGCAGTTGCACACAGTTGTCCCGTTCCCTCCGCCCTCTCGCGCTCGCCCTCACCCTCTCTACCGCTCCCTCCCAACCACCCTCTCGTCCCCCCGCGCCGCCACCCTGCGGCGATTCGAAACAACGGCCACACACGACGGTGGCAATCGCGCGTGTGCACGGGCGTGCTGTAAACTGCTGCGGCCGCTTTGTTAGAGGAGCCGGAACGATTTCGGCGAAAACGCGACACCGCGTCAAAGAATCCGCGTGATACGCTTCGCGATTCGGCTTAGCTGCGGGCGCGTGCGAGCGCGGCGGGTCCGTGACAATTTCGCGGCGACGAAACGCGGAAAACGTGATCGATATCGCGCGCTCCCGTTTTATACTCCGGCCGTCCTCCCTCCCGCCCTCTCTCCCCTTCCTGCCGTCGTCTCCCCCGAGTTTGATATCGCCCGGGAAGCTTACCCGCCGAGAATAACCCGCGATTTCGCGTAACCGAATTACACGAATCGTCAAAGTTCGTAATGATCGCGCGCTACGCCGCTCTGCGGCAGAAAGGGACCTCTCCGTACCTCGGTGGCCATCTCCGTCCTCGTTTCCTGTCGGAATTACACGATCCAGTTTCATCCTCGTTCGTATGTCATTTACTCCCCGCTGCGGAGAGCGAGCTGCGGCTCTCAGCCTCGCGCTCTCGAGGATTCTTAAGGGACTCCTCCCGGAAACTGCCGCAAATCGCCCGTCTCGACCGCGCTCTTCGTTTTCGCGCCGCGACTTAGGAGAACGCGATGGTTGCTCGTTGTTATCGCCGCGATTTATTCGTCCGCGAGGGATACGATCGAATGCGGCGACCGCGGCAGCGGCGGCGTTTCCATCACGAAAAGCTCACGCTAATGAATTTCGAAAGGGCTCGACAAACATTCGCTGATTGCTCGACTCGCGTCCGTGCGCCGCCGCAAACATCAACTCCGGCGGAACACACGTTGGAAATATAACGACGGAATTTCTCTCTCGAGCGCGCGGGTCTCGTCGCGACTGACGACAGCGAGTGTCGAGAAGACACCCGTCGATTGGGCCAAATCCTAGCGTCGTATTCGACCAGATGATTGTGAATCCTTCCTTCTTGAATCGTGAAATCGTGAGAAGTAAACATCTCCATTGTGCTTTCAACTTGCACAGAGAAAACTCTTTTTGTATCTCCAATTTCCTTTACTGTCTGTTTAGCTGACATTTTGTAATTCGGTTGGTGAGTTATTAGTGTCACTTGGAAGTCACGAACTCCTTTATTTGCTTTGCTATATTAGGAAGTTGCGGAATTTCACGGAAAAAAAATATTGTAACAAAAATTAAAGCAAAATTTAGTAATCTTGGACTATAAAGAAATTATGGCCGAAATTACTACATATTTGTTTTAAAAAATGTACTGCACGTTTGATTCTTTACCAAAAAATTATTGCAATGTTGTTTTTCGTATATTATCGTATATTCGATAGAGCGTAAGATTTTTGCGTCCAGGCACTGAGCCCTTTGGGCTCCAGCGAGTCGTGCACGACTTGTCGTCCTCGTGCAGGATTACGACGCCAATTTGCTTGATGATAATTGTAACGGTCGTGCTTTCCCACCGAGTTTCTTTCAGTTCGGCCGGCCGAGACTCGTTAATTAGCAGGGAGTACTTAGGACTGCTGAGATTCGGGGCGTTCTCGCGAAACGCGAAGTGCAAACGCGAGTGGCGGCATCGTAAATAGCCGAGCTTCTTATTTTAAACACGGCAACTTTATAGCACGTAATAATTAATGCTCATAAGGTAAATGTCGTATCGCTCTCAGCGCAGAGTCCGTTAAACGAAACGGTTCGTTTAATCCGACGTGGACATTGGAAGTTCGCCCTCGTCATTATGTATATTAACTTTCAGCTGTTAAATCACGCCTTTAATACTCACTGTGCATTTAATATACTCACGTTTAATACAATATCCTGATCATCTCTGATAATAATCTAACACCCCCGCTTCTCGTATTTGCACGTGAGACAGAAGAGGAATGAGAGAACTCGTGCCTAATTTTATTATATCGTTATAATTCGAAATAGCGCTACTTATCGATCGTCCCGCGCGACCAAGTGAGGATTAGTTACGATGCACCTCGACAATGGATTCTGCGGTAAGCTCGAAGCGTTTTCCCGACATTCAATCTCCGAGAGTCGTTGTACGACGAACCTTTAAAGTCGGGCGTGTAATGTCGTTTCCGGCTCGAGAACGAAAGGAGAGAACGATGCGAAACGGCTCGGGCCTCTAGAGTACAGTCAGTTTGCAATATGCACCCCAAAGGGTGACGGAAAGAGAGTGAGAGAGTAGAATAGAGTGGAGAGAGAAAGAGTGAGTGAGTGAGTGAGTCAGAGAGAGAGAGAGAGAGAGCAAGGAAGCTAGAGAGGAAATTAACGACTCCATCTCTTTTCTTTTTCGACGTCAATTTTATTGCGACTTCCCGGCTCTTCACAGGCAGATCCGTCCCGGCTCCGGATAGCAAATGTCGACTCTCTTGATTGCCAGAGACCTGCGAAGTTATCCCGAAGACTGAAATACGACGAGATGCGAGACGAAGACGAAGTAAGCATGGTCGATAGCTGCACAACTACTCTTCTCTCTCTCTCTCTCTCTCTCTCTCTCTCTCTCTCTCTCTCTTTCTCTCTCTTCTTTCTTCTCTCCTGTTTTCTCACCCTTTTCGTTCTCTCACGTCCTACGCACTCGGCTTTACCGCGCGCATATTCTCATCCACTCATCCTTCGACGTTTCTTCCATCGCGTTTCCGCGCGGCTCTCCGCGACTCCTTTTCTTCAATTCTCGCAGTTTAACACGACGTCGGTACGGCTTCGCGACGATACCTATTATACGGTGCACCCACACGACGATATCGTCGATAATGGCAATGACGGCTGTATCACCCTCTCTCTCTCTCTCTCTCTTGCTTTATGCCACCCTATCTCCCCAACCCCCACGCTCGCCTGCGTATTTGTAGCCTTTGTTTGTTCACCGTACGCTGCCGTTCACTCGGCCGATCTCTTTTCTGCCTTTTTCCTCGCTCTCCCGTATCGTTCTCGTATACTCCCGAGACGTCCGAGTGTGACAAAGCGGCGAAGCACCCGTCAGAAGAATGTTGGATCGCACGCTCTCTGATTTACGACAGCGCGCGAGGGTACTCGTCCGCCACACTCAAATCCAAATATTCGAAAAATCACGAACACGCGCGTCTACCACAAAAACAACATGTCCCAAAAATCCGCAAACACATTTCGATTGCCAAGATCAATACTAAAAAATCGCGTGTCGCACCGCATCGTGGATATGAATTGCAAAGAGAGAATGCAGAGGCTGCTTCGTGTAACACACACATACACACACACACACACACACACACACACACACACACACACACACACACACACCTATATATATATATGTATATATATAATGACGAAAACCACACGTAACTCTGCTTAAATAATATTGTACTCTCTCCCCATCCCCCATAATTGCAGCCGTAACTTGCTACGTGAATATACGCCGGGACGCTTCTGAAATTAATGCGGCTACTAAATCTAACGTCAGCCAAATCCCGCAGCGCGGCAGCGAGGATCCAAAGATAGAATAGAAGCTTATAAAACAAGAATTGTGCAAATATTGATCACACGCGCTCGTATATAGATCATTGCCTATTATGATAAGCCTGTCATCCCTTTCTGTTCCGGCCGGAGTGCTGGCAGCCGGACGACGGTCGATAAATAATGTCACGTGCGCGTTACACGCAAGTCTTGCGGAATAATTCTGCAGTTTTTAACGAGCGCCGTGGCACGGTCAGCGAGGAAAAGAAGGGAAGTAAATGCGCGCGGAGAGGAGGAGATTACAGTTAAAGGGTTACGTTTAAAAGGGGCATAAAGGAGGAGGGAGAGCGCGCCTCGCGCGAAAAATAATATCTTGGGAACATCGCTCGTCGAGCACGCGCGCGCGCGCGACAGCGTCGGCTGTCTGGATAATATTTTGCGCAAAATATTCCGGCAGATTTAACCCCTCACTGTCGGATACGGTATATACGCGCAGTATACGGCCCGGGCTCGCCGGCTCCTGATTTTACGTGAAATTATAAAAAGATTAATCCCTTGCCGCGTTTCGTGATCGTCCATACGCGATGACTCTTCAGCAGAAGTTCAAAGTTCAGTGAAGACGTCGTCACGTCTCTTTATGCGCTCTTAGAAAAAAAGAGCGAAAGAAAAACAAAGTGGAATGTAAAACATAATACGGCGTGTGAAAAAGATGTTTACAGAGTGATCAAATCGGAAGAAGCAATGGGGGAATGTCGAATGGAAGGACTTTTACTTCGTTTGGACTTTTATGCAGTCCATTCATCACGTCGCCCATCGCGTGATTTATCAATTATTCATACCATTCGTTATTCATGAAGAAAAGTCTGGTACTAATAATCATCGCTTAATTCTACTTGGCATTCGGCCGCCTTCATCGTTTACCTCAGGGGGAAGGTCGCCGCACTGAAGGAGTCCCGGGCTCGCGGTTCGTTTAAGCGCGTCGAGGAATTAATCGTGCACATTTTGGTACGTCGAGGATCTCCGGGACGTCGAAGGGAGCGAGACGGATCCGTCGCGTCTCCTGAAACACAGAAACCGCGTTAAGACCCTTGGTATTTTGCTATGGAATTCTCACACTGCGAAAAAAAATATTTTGCAGATCTCATTGTTTTTTGTATCTGCTAGAAAATTGTCTGTGGTACATAGAATTTACAGAGAAGTAATATTCTAGCAATATCTGCAAGCCAATTTAAATGTGAAGGTTATTAGGTATTAATCCTTTTTGCTTATCACAGTCACTTTCATAAGAAGAGTGACTGCCCTTTCAATCTGGATGAGGGCAACTTTCCTGCTAAATTTCACAAATTTAGTACAGAGGGGCCTTAATTCTTCAACTCCTTTAAACGACTCGCGAATAAACACGAATGGGGTTGCATTTTTCGAGAGACTCCTCACTTGAAAGCTTGCCTGCGAGAGCAACACTCGCATCACGTGAATGAAAACGAAGCGCGACCCTTATTAACTCCGTTCGCTTTAAAATTCCACTCCTCGCACTTCGTTTCTTTCCATTTTCTCCGTCGGAGGAGCTCACGAATGCACGCGTATCTTACTCGAAATACACACAAGAACATATAGCGCAAGAAGAGCAGGAGAGTTGAAACGCGAAACGCACCCTGTATCGCGCGATAAAAGCCATTCCTCATTCTCATCGGGGACCGCCAGTCTCTCGTTCTCACGCCCCTCGAATCGCGCGGGTTAATATACACGGGGAAATATGTGTACGATACGGCGGGTTGTTCCGGGCGAAAGTTCGCGGTATGTGACTGCGTGTGCGAAGATATATAGAGAGGGAAGCAGGCAGAGAGAGCGAGAGAAAGAGAGAGAGGGAGAAAGCAGCGCGGTTCGATCGGCTCGCCGGGCCGGAAAAACGGCGCGTTCAGAATTCCGCAGGAATTCCCGAGTCTTCCCCAATGGGTAATAACGAGGATTCGGCCTCGTTTATCACCACTTGTAGCTCCATCCCTGACCTGACCACCCGCTCGCGCAGGCGAGTGAGCGAGCGAGTCCACCCGCCCGGCGTTCGTGCTCGTGCGCGAAAGAGATGTATCCAGAGAGCTCTCCAGCTCGATCCGTGTCTCTCTCTCTTCCTCTCTTCCCCTATACCTCTCTCTCTGACTCTCTCGCACCACCTCGCCGTGACACGTGTACGCCACCCACTCACCCTCCCCTGCAACCCCTTATTTTCAGCCGGTTCCGACCGACGCCCGTCGCCTACCCCGGAAACGCTTTCGGCTCGGTTATAGCGAGCCGAGGGACGGGACTAGATATAGTGAGGAAGGTTACCGTGTGCGGCACGCGCAAGTGTGTGTTGGTGCACGTGCAAGTGTGTATTGGTGTGACCTCTACACCGACGAGGACTCGCCGCGCACGGCGTGAGTGCTTGTCGCTCGCACGAGCCGAGAGCTCGGTTTCTCTGCCGCCTTCGCCTGACCGATATCGTTGGCCTTTAAGGGCAAAGTGTCGGTGGCGGTTACGGACTCCGGGGAGCCTGAGCGAGGTGACCGTTTGGGAGCTCCGATCTACGCGAATCCTCTGGCGAATTTTCGGAGGCTTTCTCGCGCGAATCGGCGAAATCGCACGACGGTTCCTTGGATCGAACGGGAGACCTTCCGACGGTGGCTTCGCCGTCGCGGAAATTGATAGCGGTTAGGAAAGGGAGTGTCCGCGCTGGATTGTATAATTTATGAGCCGAGAGAGAGAGCCGGCCTGGCCTGGAGAGAGACAGAGAGAGAGAGAGAGAGAGAGAGAGAGAAAGAGAGAGCGCGAGACGGAGAGCAGATCTTCGAGCAGCTCCGGCAATTTTTGACATTATGCAAGTCTCGCCATCCACTTAATCACTGTCAACATTTCTCACTGGAGTACGCTCAATTTCGATCAGTCCAAATCTCGACTGAATATTCGAAAATTGTCTTCGCGTACTTATTATCGATGATGCGCAAGGTAAGCGTGACAATTGACGCGCTTCTGCAGATCTCATCCTCGCCGATGGAAGCTGTTACTTAGTCGCAGTTCTATGTAGATATAATATTCGCGTCGCCATACGCTCGCAACATCCGGAGTTGGAGATTTCTTGCTTGGTAGCTATTTGCTGAAAAGGAGGACGGGGAGGCCAGGGATTGCGCAAAACCGTTCGTCGGCAGGTTCTCGCGGTAGCGGCCGCCGCCGTCGCCGCTCCTCTCTCGCTCTCTCGTTCGTAGGAGCCTCGAGACTCGCCAAAAACGAATCCCATATATAACATGAAGCCCGTGCGCGCGATTCCGCCGTTCGAAACCGCGTATAAAATTCGCCGCCCTTTCACGGACTCGCGCTTTGCCGCATGAATTTAAAGCGTGCTCCGACGCTCGCTTCTATCGGAAACATGGAGCGTGGTAATATCCAACGGCGGTAAATATTATACGGCGGAAAGTGCGCGATGTGAATTAATGTCAACCGCACGCTAGTCGTTTTTTTCTCTCCCTCCCTTTCTCTCGCGCTCTTGCTCTCGCTCCCTTAATTATTAAATACATTTTGCGAGTGCGGCGTTTCCACGCGAGAAATAAAGGTGAGCGCACATTATCAGAAAGCACGTGCCGGACAGCGCGACAGATTACTCCTCTCTTTCTCCCTTCTTCTCTCTCTCTCTCTCTCTCTCTCTCTCGTGATTTTTCTCTCTGCTCTCGATTCATGTCCAAGCGTGCTGAGGTTTAAATGCGTTTTAAAGTTTCACAGCAGAGGCGTGTAAACGACCTATAATGTCTCAAACGACTCTAGACATCGCCTTTTATCTCCTCTCGTCGCTCCGTTCGTTTCCTCGCTCGTTCGCTCTCGCTCGCTCGCCCATTCGTTATTCCGTGAATAAATAATCGAGCGGGCGGGCGCGCGAAAGGCTGATGAAAATTTCAATCGATGGCTTTTCGCCCGTCCACTACTCCAAAATTATTCATCGATCTCTCCTCCTCTTCCCGTCTCGCCAACCCGCACCCCAATCTTTTGCGCGTCGCGATATCCTCGACGCTGACGACAATGACGGTTCCGAGAGGAGAAATCCTCTCGGCCGTTTGGATCTTGTAGAAAGAGCTGCGCGACTCTCAATAAGCGGGGAGAACGCCAGGAGAAAACTCGGCTTCTCACCGGAGGATTCTCGCGAGGGAACTCGAGTCTCCCGACCCCGTTGAAATTTCGCGGAATAATCTTTCAAAAAGTGGAGTGCAATTATACACGAAGATTAAGGCGCGCGATGAGTTACGACCTGTCAATTCCAATATAAATTCGGCCTATAATTTCCGTTTGCATTTTAATTTAGGCCCGCGCGTCGCGAAGCGACGTATCTACCGGACATCTATTCCAGGGAGAGAGAGCCCACGAGAGAAAGCCAGTAAAAGCGAGAGAAGGACAGAGGAGAGGACACGGGGGACAGAGAGAGAGTCAACTACGAACTTCCATCGTGTCACGTAGCACCTAATCTAGGTCAACGGAATTGAATTTAGAACCCAGCCGGGCTAGCGTAGTTATATACCGCTGTAGGTTCAGAGCCGCCTCTTCGCGTAGGCAACATGTTTCTGGGTCCATGGCGAAAAAGACGTCCTGTCTCTCTTGGATTCTGCTGGGTCGCGGCTGGATCGAAGAGCGACGGAAAGAGAGAGAGAGAGAGAGAGAGAGAGAGAGAGAGAGAGAGAGAGAGAGAGAGAGTAGAAATTAACTGTATAATTTTTATGCGAAACGAGCGACGCGCGCTTACTTACTACCGCGCAGATACGGCGAATATTAATGAACGTATCCTCATTTTGGGTCCAAAGATATATCTCTAGATATTCATTAATACTGCCATACGCGTCACGCTCGGTACCGTTACTCTATTATATTTCATAATATTATCCTATTGTATAGGACAATTTTTGTCACCTATTATTTCGTTGAGGTTCCCCTCCATAATCAGTGCATTTATCTGTATTCTCATACGCAACTATGAATAACGCCAATATGAACAAATATTCGGAAAGCTGTACATTGCGAGATGTTCGGATAGCCATAGATTATTCAATAATGTGTATCGAGTGACCAGTTGCTGTATGCGGACAGACGCATGAGCTATCAGCTAATAATAAACGTCGGCGGGAAGAGAGAGAGAGAGAGAGAGAGAGAGAGAGAGAGAGAGAGAGAGGGGGAGAGAGAGAAAGAGAGAGATTCGTGTGCGTCCGATGATACGAGCGTGCGACTCGCGGTTCGATATTTTTACAGTTTCCTGAAAAGAGGTAAAGGTCATGTCACGGCCCCCGTAAAATTGCGCAAAGTTTTCGTCTCGCGCGCGTCCGCTCTTCTGCGCGTAATCGCTCGAGACGCGCGAATGCCGACGACTATTTTCGAACGTAGAATCGTGCGGTATGCACGGCAGAAAGAGAGTAGAACGAGACTAATGCCGCTAATGTCTCGTCCATGTAGTGGTACGTAACGGGACCTAATAGCCGATACGCCCTTTCTCATCCTCGCGAGCGAGAGAGCGAGAGAGCGCGAGAATTACCCGTCGACTCTCGGCGAAGCTAGTATCTTATTTGTCTCGCTTCCGTTCGTTTCCTTACGAGAGACCGGCACAGAGAGTCGACGTGTATTGCGTACATGCGCGCGTCTCTTTCTCCCTCCCACCCACTCTCTCTCTTCCCTTCTTTTTCATTTCTACCTATATATACTATCCATCTCTCTTTCTCTGTCGGCTGCGCTCGCGAGCGCACTCCCACACATGCACACATAGTTGCGCGCAAAAGCGTTACAATGTACGGCGCGCTCGACGTACGCTTCCTCGTTCCTCGCACGACGATACCAGACGCTGATATACCCGAGACGAGAGAGATCCTCCTTCGCGTCGCGCATTTACAGAGCAGAGAATTCCGGGAGCGGAACGCGCTCCGCGCTCTACGTCGGCGGCCCGGGCAGGAAATAATAGTCGAGTGATAGAGTCGAGCGCAGGGAATTTTTATGGCTAAATCGATGTTGCATGCGCGGCGCGGATCGCGGTTTGCGCGGGTGGGACGGAGAACGTCGCGGGAGAAGGAGCGCGAACTACGAAGGAAACAGAGAAGAGAGAGAGAGGGAGGGATTGATAATGAGAAAGAGGCCCCCTCCTCACGGAGGGTGGGAGAGAACGATAGAGATAGAGTGAGAGAGAGGGGAAGATACACAGAGAGGAGCGAAGGGCGCTAGAAATCTGGGGCGGGGATAGATCCGGGCTTTGCGCTCTACACGCGACCTTGAATGCCAGGCAGCCTAGACCTTGCCTTCGCTCCTTCGCTCGCTCGCTCGCTCGCTCGTTCACGCTCGCCTAGTCCAGAGAGGCCGTATGCTTGTTGTTTCAAGCAACACGACGGCCGACGCGACGGCTCCGGATTGTGCCTCTCGCTCGCTCGCGATCGCGCCCGCCGTCGTCTCGCTCTTCTGCGTCGTGATTACGTAAAGGAGACCGCGTGAATCTCGTCTGCTTCGCACACGAGATAAAGGACGCCGCCGATCAGCCAAGTGGAGATCGGTGTGCGCGAACTACGGCGAAACTATGGACTGGCGGCTACGTAAGGTGCACGCGCGCCACTTTTGTCCTTCTTCTCGTTCCTTCACCCTTATACAAGTGAAACGAATCCATTTATTCCGCGTTTCACGCCCCGTGCCATCGGCCGTAGACAGTGCCCTAACAAATGACGCTCCGATAACGCGGCGATCATTCCGCCTCTTTCGGGGGTAATTCGCGGCCGCTCCCGCCGACAGGTCTCGTCCGGAGGAAATTGATTCGCTGACTATTGATTCGCCATTTGTCGAAAATTCAATTTAAAAGTTTTCTTCGCGCTCGACAGAGAAGCGCGGGGAACGCGTCTCGGCAAGACGGCGGTTTAGGTTCCCGCGGAATAGCCCAATCGATCAACGGCGGCGTCGGCAGTTAGACACAGACGCGCCGACGACGACGACGACGACGGTGGCGGCGGCGGCGGCGGCGGGCGAGAACGAGCGGGAATCGAGCATTCGGCGACGCATTCGGCCGATGCGATATTAATGACGCGAAAATACGTCCGTCATGCGGCTTTTAGCGTGCGGCGGAGTCGGTCCGTCGTCGTCGTCGTCATCGTCGGGTACATTTTATCCAACACGCCGCGCCGGCGGCGATTTGGATCGGCGGAAGCGCAGCGTTGCGTGGCGGAGTGCCATGTCGGCCGATATCTCGCGGGAGCAAAAGAAGAAGAGGAAGGCGGAAAGCATCCCGTGCGCGTCGTCCGCGAGTCTGCTGCTCGCTGGAGCGAGCGTTTCCATTGGGTGGGATCATAACGGAGCCTCGGCGACCGGGACCGCGCCTAGACACGGATATAGCCGACACAGCTCTCTCTCTCTTTCTATCGCGGTCGCTTATCTACCTAGCTACTTGCCTACCTTTTTGCATTTTCGGCAAAACCGCGCGTCGGCAGCCAGGCGAGCAGCGGTGAAGACTGCAGCGGCATCTGTTGCTCTGCGCGATCGCGTGCACCTCGTCCGCGTGCGATCGCTTCCCGACGTGGTAGGTCGACCGCGGACGCTCGGATCGCGCCGGAGTTGCTTCGATCGTCCGCCAGGGGCAGCAGCAGTCGCTGGAGGCGCGCGTCGCTCTGGCGCGAAATCGCCGCCGATTGAATGCGAGCCGTTCCCGTAGCGACGTTCCATGTCGCACCTGCGGTCCGTTCGTTGGGTTCATACTATGTATTCAATGGCAAAATTACACACGATGTCTCACACATCGACCTCCTGCCTTTCGTCGAAATGAGCGTATCATTTTTGCGTGTCTCTATTAGGAGAGCATTTCATAGCAAAAAATCACATTACAGTATTTTCTAACCGAGGAATAGACCCGCTGTGATCTCAATCGTTGCGTTGGAAAGAGAAGGAAAATGACGATCGTCAACGCGCTGAATTTCGACCGACAATTCGTGTCTCAGAGAACGTCATTCACCATCGACCTCACGCGAACGGTACGTTCGATTGATATGGTTGAATAATCTGCTATCGCCGTGTCTCGAGAGTTACGTGTGTCACGAAATGAGGATTACGTTTAGGACAAGTTTTACCAAACCCCGTTTTGGTAGTGGAGCCATCTTGAATTCAGTCGCTTCGTGAAGTTGGTCGATCGATCAATCCCGTCGTTGCCGTCGTTCAGTCGATACACCGAGGTGAGACGTTTATCGATTCGCGCTTGAGATTCTTCTTTCTAGAAGGTAACATGTCGAACGTATCCGAGCGTCGTTGAAGAGTTGCTCACGTAATTGTGATACTTTTGCGGGCTAATTGTTGGCTGTCAAGTCTGACAATACGTTTTCCTAAATTAAGAGTATCGATGCGTCGATTCTTTCCAATTGAGGTTTTGTTTTCTCACGGAGAGCTTCCTGAATCGGTGTACGTTAAAGTGCAATAAGTGTAGAGTAAGAAACAAGTGTATTCTGCTTTTTACTCTAACTTATTGCTCCAGTGTACATCGATTCGCGTAAATACGTTTTATTCGCCGCCAATTATTATCTACCGCCGTGTTCTAAAGATTCGTCTATAATACGTGGAGTAAACTTGGCGCGTAGCTGGAACAAGAAATAAAAATCATTTGCCTTACTATCTCTTATTTACAGGAAATACTTCCTGTATAAACGAGTTAGGATATAGGCGGAAGCGAGATAAATTATTATTTGTAGACGATCCTCGACATTCATTGGGCGCGTTCCGTTACACGCCCGCAACGCTCGCAAGCGTCATTCTATCTTTGTTGCTCATGGATGTTAAACAAAGATAGAATGACGTTCGCGAGCGTGCGAGCCTATAACGGAACGCGCCCATAATAACCGCGATAGTACGAAACAAAGAAAAATCTTGTGTTGGAACGCTCGCTTATTATATGTAGATACTTTGTTAATCTTATACATACAGTACCCTCCATAAGTTTGGAAACATAGATAAAAATAAGGATATTAAAATGGATATTTTATTATAATTCTGTTTCGCACTTATCTTTACAAAATTGGCATTTATGTTATTTGATAGAGTGAAATTTCAAGTTTTAGGCCTGTATTATGAGTTCTCTTTTAACGATAAATGAGCCTCTAAAAGTGGCTTATAAGCTTTCTGATTGGCTATGAGTCATTTTTAGAGGCTCATTTATCGTTGAAAGAAAACTCAGAACACGGGCTTAAGAATTCATTTTCTGTACCCTAGCAGCACAAATATCTAGGAGACATCCAAAGTACGTCCTGGGGACGTTCTACATCCTCAAGACATCTGTAGGACGTTCACAAGAGATTTTTTGCTGTATGGGTATTGTTGTGCAATGAAGTTTAATAGTGTCATAAACAACCGAAGTAAAAATGCTCAATTTTACTTAGTAATACGAAAAGACAAAATTGTAGAGAAATTTTTTTATAAAGTAAATTGTATAGAAAATTTAAATTTTTTACATGAAAGAAACTAAAAATGTTCTCAAATTTTTTCTTGCGTTCATGGAACTTCGAAGTTCGTCGAAGATTGGAACTTGATCAATTGGAACCATAAACATATAATATATAGACTGAAGGTTTGGCTTAAAGTAAAATTGAGCATATCAACTTCGGTTGCTTATGACATCATTAAATGACTTCATTGCACAACAATACAGAAAGTGGATTTTTAAACTTGTACTGTATATAAATCCGTATATAAATCATTACTATACTGTGTATAGATCATTATTATAGGATAAGATCCGTTTAGCGCTGCAAATGCTTCAGAAGTCCATATTGGCTTATTTGACGTTCTGGGAGCGTATGAAGTGTAAAGCGGACTTATAGTTTAGAAAGCGTTTTAACCAATCAGAGCAGGTAGTCGACGTAAGCGTGATCGTTCAAATCGATGTTGGCGCGAGAAAAGATAAAGATGCGCGAGCAAGTGGTGGCGGGTAGGCAAACTCGGAACGGCAGCTATTGTCTCGCATGACGCGTCACTGACGGTTTCGTCACTTGTGATTGTTTTCCATCCACTTGGATACGGCGGATCTCTGACGACGTGTGAAAATCGCAAAGTCTACGACGCATTCTTGCGTTGTGTCGATATCACGATGCCGAAGCCAGCTTTCACGAGAGCATTGAGAGTCAATAACAAATCATCGTGCATCAGCATTCCCAAAGCGCATCCGAAGCATGTACAATGCAGCTCTTGCAGTCGCAGATTCTACGTACCAAGTAATTACATTTTTCAACTTTCATTCTCGTCCTTTTTATCCTTATGCGTGACGATCCGCTGTACGACGTCATTATTGATTCACGTGCACACGGCGTTTCATAGTACCGGCATTTCATAATGGAAAGCTTAGAACAGTATGTTTGTCTCATCGTCGATGTTTATACGTCGTGCACAATGCTGGTGATGACGAGGCTCGCGAAATCCTTACGTTTTGACGAGTAGATACAGTGAAAAAGGCCGGCACACGCCGGAGAGGTTAGGATTCCATGTGTTCCTGCAAGCTACCTTATAGTATGCAATGCTTAGAACTCAAGTGTTAGTTTAGAGTTTTTCTCACATCCATTCAGTGCTTTGGTACAAGTATCATATGTGCAGGTAGTGCAATTGTTAAAGAAATGTTTAAACATATGACTCAGTTTGAATATGTGCTTGCAGTTCAAGAAGATTTGTATTTTAAATTTGCTTGATTTCTCATGACTTCTATTCATATAAGTAGAAATGCTTGTACATTGAGATATTTTTGAGATATTTTGTGCATAATTATGTCTTACATTAGTATTGTGTTATTAGTATAGTGTGAGATAGATTACTAAAGATATGTCTATTCTAAATAGTTACAGATAAGATGTTGGTTGGTAACAATATACCTTTGTTATTACCTTGTGGACATCCTATATGTAGTAAATGTGTGCAAAAAAATGCTATATTTTGTTCTTCATGTAATGAATCTGTGGAGAACAGTGGCATTGAGAAACTTCCAGTGAACTTGTACGTCTTGGGCCTGATTCTTTCATCAAACAAACGTGCAATAGAATTCGATGATCAAGAATTTGCGTTTTGTGATACACCAGTTCACCGATTATACCAGATTCAAAACCAAGGTTAGACTTGGAGTTCATTAACAAATCAAATATATTTACTGCAGCGATTAAAAAGAAAATTTATCAATTCTTTTTATTTGTTATAGAATTTTGTCATGAATGTGAAAGTCCTGCTTCTATTAAGTGTATACAATGCCTAGCTCTCTTCTGTTCCAGTTGCTACTCTAAAGTAATTTGATTTTTTGTATATTGTAGCAAAAAGTGATGTTTATTATTAAGTAAGCTAATATCTTATGACTTCTGTTTTACTTTGTAGATTCATAGAAGAGCATTGCAGAATCACACAAAGATATTATTGGTTAAAGAAAAAAATGACATCTCCTGTACGATTACGAACTATTGTTCACCAACGTGCCTTGAAATGTTAAGATACTTTTGCAATGACTGTGATATCACTGGCTGTTCAAACTGCATGCTACACAATCACAAAATGCACAATTATATTACATTACAAGAAAAGGTTAGTACAATATCGGGATTACAATAAGTCAATTGCACATTATTGTTTATATATAATCATAAAGGTGATAGACTTAAATATTAATTTGCACTGTTTATTTTACAGAACGAGGACATGATGGCCGAATTCGACGAGGTCAGCCACAAAATCACCGACAATCTGCAAAGAGTCATCCAGACTAAACAGGTGAGTACCTATATTCATCAAGTATTTTTATTTGGAAACCGTTCATACAATTGACACGAGACGAGCATGTGTTAGGAAGTAACTAATAAATAAATTTATTAAAGATTTTAATAAAATACTAGGTAAAAATTTAATAAAATAAAAATTTAATAAAATATTAGGTACACGTAGAAAGAATTATATTGTTTCTTTAGTAATATTTGTATATAATATTTATATATAATAATATTTAATGATCATAGTAATATTCAGATTAATGTATTGCTCACTATTTTAATGTGATTTTGCAGTGACTCTTGATAAATTACAAGTAAATAGTCAAGTCACATTCTCGTAGATATATCATTGAGATACATACTTTAGATTTAGACGTATACTAAACATAACATTGATCGCCACAAAGAAAGTGTGTGGTTACATATACATACATACATACATATATATTAATATATTTATAACAAATGACGAATATGTCCGATATATTTTTTTTACGGACGATATATATACGCGAGGAAAATATTGATTACATTCTCTCGGTGCGCATCGCGCGTACTTCAACTGTTACTGTTTTCCGTTGAAATACGAAAATTATGAGATTTACATTGTGCTGCGACAACATACAGCACTATTCGTCGGCCGTAGATCGAAAGAGATAGCGCTCACGCCAAACGGGCGAGCACTTTCGGTCATAAATAGTACACAATACGCATATGACTAGAGGGAGTACAAGAAATATCTAATATATCATCAGCCATTTCATACCCGTACACAGTGATCGCGATAATCTAACTATAACTTTTTACGCGCGATCCTCCCTATCGTTAAATCACATATAACTCTATCATACACATATTGCACTTTTTTCGAGATTGCAAGGCGGTGTCACAATCCACGATGGGTTTTTCTTGTTTATGTATATCGTAATGGCAACGAGACACCTACAATGTGTGTCAGACATAGAGACTAAATTATTCAGCGCGTGACGCTACACGTCTACTCATCGTTGTCGTCGTCATCGTCCGTCGTTTGCGACTTCCCCTTTTGCTTATTCTTTTCCTCTTGTTGCTTCTTGAGTTTCTTCTCTTTTAGTTTCGCCTCCATCTCTTTAAACTTGAGCTCCAAATATCGATCTACTTCCGGACCGGTGAAATCCTCCGGGAACTTTGGCATAATTGGCAAGATATATTTGTACAATCGTTCGTTCAGCACGTACAGCTGAGTAGTCGTCTCGCATTTCACGTTAAACCACCAGTCGCAGGTCAATGCTATCTGGCTGAATATTGTACCGTTCGGGCATAAGAACGACGACTTGCCGCCGTTTAGATCGCAATAATGCCATACCTGAAAACGATATTATTGTCATCAATTCGGAAGATCAAAATCTCTTTACACATAACAGTAAAAATTCGCGAATATGTATACGTAATCGAGATAAAAGTGAGTTGATAAAACTTCTGATGACATCCAATCGAACAAGAAAAAAAATTATTAGAAATTAGAATCGAATTAGAAAAAAGGAAAACAGATAAGTAAGAACCAAACGCTACTCTTAAAGTGAACTAATGATATTGCATAACATGCTTATTTAATTTGACTTTGTCTAATTGACTTTGTTTGACTTTGACTTTGTTTTAAGAGCAGCGTTTGATATTTACTTGCCTGTTTCCCTGTTTTCTTTGCTCGACAAGATAAGAGTGTTTCCAAATATTCAAACAAACGAAGAAGCGAAGATTCAAAGTTCGAAAAATATTTCAACAGGGATTCAGATTTTTTTATAACCGCGATTCGCACCACTAACTCGAAAATTTATCGAATAGCGGCTATGGATGTGTTCATAACTCGATCTTATATTTAAATTTGTTTCAAATTTGAGATAAATTTAAGGTAAAAGTACACGGAAAAAAGATATGATATACACAACCAGAAGTATTTAGTTGAGTAGCATAGTTGCATCGTTAATTGTCTCTGTGTGATGGTGATGTTACGGTTGATATGATTCAGTTACTTTGATATATCAACTACATCAATGTGGTTGCACATGATCTGGTTGTGGCAAACAGATATCAGTTGAGGTGACGTTTACCATGGATACACTCTGGCTGGAGCAGCCAGATATCGTCACTGTTGCAGCGCCAGTAACTCATCAATTGTACTCTGTGGTTGCAGCAACCACATAATTAGTTGTTCCGTATCTTACTATTGAATCTGACTGACATAACCAGATTTATGTGTGGGCCAACCATACTATTTTTTCCGTGTACCAATTCCCATACACATAGCTAATCCTGAACATTCTTACTGTTTTGGTATTCAAATACCAATATTTAAATCGTCAACGTAGAATACGAGGGTGGTCTGAAAAGTTTCCGACCTAACAAAGATACAAGTCATTTTTTCTGAAAATTGTTTTTTATTTTTCAACATAGTCTCCTTGTAAATCTACACACTTCTCCCAGCGATGCTCCCATCTCTGTAACCCGTCGAAATAGTACTCGGCGTTTTTCTCTGCAAAATAATTGTTCACGAAGGTGATTGCCTCTTCATTTGACGAAAATCTCTGTCCTCCGAGCGCAATTTTTAGATGAGGGAACAAAAAGAAGTCGCTTGGGGCTAGATCTGGTGAGTAAGGTGGATGGTCAAGCAGTTCAAACCGTAATTCGTGGATT
>NW_022639453.1:1740730-1747216 GCF_010583005.1 Odontomachus brunneus
CTAGCTTTTATTTACAAGTGCTGCTATCTTCACGTTGAGGTCGGAAACTTTTCAGACCACCCTCGTACATGTAGAATGTATGATTCAATATGCATATAATTGAAAATGTATATAAAGTACTCAATATGCAGGTATGTAAAGTATTAAATATGCATGTATCTATAAAGTATTCAATACGTATATATTGAAAGTTTAAGTATGCGTATGTAAAGATCGAGTTAATAAGAATGTCCAGGACAAATAGTGCTTTTACTTTAAGACAACCTTAAATATAAGATCAGATCATAAATACTACCTAAAAATCGTAATAATTCCGAATGTTAAACTCACTTGACATCCGGTCGCCGGGTCGCCGAAGAATCCCTTGTACCTTTGTTCCTTGCAGCTGAAGGAGGTTTCCGGTATAGTCGCGTACGCCGGGTAGTCCACGCTCGGTTTACCGCGCGTCGCACCGTACTTCGCCGACGTCTTCGGCATTTTCATTTCCGAGGGTGCAATTTCATTCGGCGCCACGTAGCCCTTGTTGGTAGACGCCTCGGTGGAAATTGGCAAAGCGTACCGTCCGTCCTGCAGGATGTCGTCGTCGACGTCCTCCGTGATCTCGTAGGAGTGGTCGGTGGGCGCGTCGGGTCTCACGGTCGGCCTGAATCCTTGCTTCGCGTCGTTCGAAATATCCTGAACGTACGGAACGTAATATTCCACCTTCTCGTCCTTCACGTGATTGTAATCAGGCTGTACCTGTGCCTTGATCGGCACGTCGTCCACGTATTCCGTGGTCTTGTGTCGCTCGGGGTCGTCAGTGATGTACAGGGGATTCGGCGTCACCTGGAACTTCGTCTCCGTGATCACCTTCGGCCGCGTCTTTGGCTTGTAATTCTCGTAGCCGTTCAATTGAGGCGGCGGCGGCGGCCCTTGCGATTGCGGAAAGTCCTCCTTTCGCGAATTGTGCAGGATATTGAGGATCTCCACGAGCGCCTTTATGCTGTTGTCAATGTTGTCTTTGTTCAGCCTCTCCGGCAGTCGTTCGGACAATTGGAAGCTCTCGATTAGGTTGTTCAGATTTACGCTCGGCTTTCGGTAAACCGCCGTGATGAGCGACGGCTTCCTCTCGGCCGTTTCGTACTGCTGCTTCACCACCGCCGGTTGCTGCACCGGCGACGACACGTATCTTGGTCCCTCGAATTCGTTGCTCGGGTAATTAAAGGCGACGGCCGGCCTCGCCGCGTAATCCTGGTCGTAATCGTCTTGCGGACCGTCGACCACTAGCGGTTTCTTCAGCAGGTGCTCTCTCGCGGGCGGCCGGAGCGGCCTTGCGATGTAGTATCGATTTTGCTTGTGCAGGATCTGACTGGAAGGCGTGGTGATCTCGGGATAGATCTTTTGGACCTGAAAGACCTGCTGATAGGTCGGAGTCGAGTAGTCCGCGTAGTTGATCTTGGCGTTGTACTTGACCGGTGAAAAGTAGTCGTTGTCGCCGCCGATGTTCCTAGGATCGAATTGCACGGATGGGATGAACTTTGCGTCCTGGTTAGGAGAACCGACGTGATACTTGTTACCGCCGCCTCTCCTCGGGATGCCGGTCAGCCGAAGCAAAGAATGCTGCAACTGCTGTTGCAGATGTTGTTGCGGAATTTTTCGGGGCAGAGTGCCCGACAGCTCCTTCGCATAATTTTGCGCCAGCGCGGCCTGCCCGTTCACGTAGTTATTGGCGACGTAAAAAGTCATGTAGGGTATCAATCTTGGGAATCTCTCCTTGAATAACGTCAGATTCATGTTTGCCAGTAGTTCCTCCCCGTCATCCTTCGGAATAGCGCTAGTCACGTTCGGCTCCGTCGGGGATGCTCCGCAGTTTTGCATTAGCAACAACACTGCAACCGAGAAGAAATAGGCTCGTTCATTATCGTCATTTTTCATCGATACCGCTGTCTCATTTCGTGACGCATAGTGTGTATATTTAAATAATTTTGTTATTAAACTTTCTGTCTATGTGTTCTGTCCATATATCTTCAGTTAAAGAGCGCTTCTGTTTTAGATAGCCGAATAATAGGAGGCCTTACGATTTTTTTTCCAAAGCAATGATTAAAGATGCCGATATATAGAATGTTGACACACTATTTATCATTATTTTTGTAGTATAAAAGATTGTTAAAAAATAAATAAAAATTCTCCCTTTAGATTTCTTGACATTGAGCGTGGTGTCGCCAGATCTGACGTCCGATAACCTGGACAACGAAAAATTTCAGTTTGAATTAAAGAATAATGTTTTTAATATTTGAAACAATGATGAAGTATCGTTAAAATTCTATGCACTAATATCTTTGTTCTCTGAAAAAAATTCGTACCTTCAATTTTTTGCCAGCCATCTAAACCTCCTCTTAATATATATGTTGATATTTAACAATAACATAATGATATTATGATAAATAATATTATTTAACAATAATAATATACAATCAGAACGTTTTTTACAGGTTTTTTTTCCGAATATATCAGCTTTCTATGCGAAGAAGTGTCATAAACATTGACGTAGAGTTAAAATTTCTCGGGGTTGCGCCTTCGTTGCACCGTCACGACTGCATGAATTGCACGGGGCGCGGAAGAACGTGAGGAGAGAATGAGAGATAACGCGGTACATCGCTGAAATGTCCCGGTACAGTCGACAGAGACACGAATTGTAGAAAGGGTGGCCGGTCTCGAGGGTTGAAGGTTGAGTGTAGCGAGATAGAGGAGGATCGGGTACGTTTTTAGTGGTTCCGCCACTCGAACGTGCCAGCGCGAATATACTCCGGCCACGAGAGTACCGATACATACACTGTATGTTCACATGCACCCACGCATGCATTCATCTACCCACCCATCCACCCGCCCACTCACGCACACAGACTCGCGCGCCTTTATTCTTGCTGGCTCGCTGTGCGCGCAAAAGCGCTGGACGGCGCTCTCTCTCCGAATATTTTCCTCCTAATTTAATTTCACCTGGTGGAACGCAGTACGCGCGTTACCTCGCACATCCCGAGGACGAGGGTGGAGATTCTGATGGGAAGGGGGCGAGCGGGGGAATGCATCGCGTCGCGGATATAACGATGCGCGGCGGTGGCTTTTCGAGAGGTCGATTAGGGGTGTGTTTGACACGGGGCCGAAACCGTACGTACGTCAGTGCAGAGGGTGAATTCTTTCTCGATTCGCGCCTCTTCCGTCCCGTTGCGTTCCGCCGGGAGTGCGCGTTCTCTGCTGGAAATTCGTGGATTCTTCAATTCGCGACATTGCGCACCGCGAAATCCGCGCGCATATGTATATATATATATATATATATATATATATATATATATATATATATATATATATATACATATATATATGTATATATACATATATACACACACACACACACACTTTCTCGCCCCCGCCGTCCTGCCTCCGTACGTTATTTCCCCGCTCGTGCGAATGAATAATTACTTGCGCGGCCGTTTTGAACTTCATTCGCGGGACATTCTAAAAACGTGCGTATCTCATCAGAAGCAACAATGGGGCCCATTTATCCGCCATACAGTGCGGCGCGTTCTCTCGCGGGAGCAGTTCGGTCTATGAGATACCGCTATCTTGGTCCACAATGTACTACGTATATTGTTTCTGTTTGAATAATTCCATCGTTGTTGAATTTGCTACGTCGCGGTGCGCACTCGCGATGGCGTGTAAATTAAAAGAGAGAACGTCGAAGCGCATGTTGGATTTTTCCACGACAAATATCGTTCGTCGTTCGAGCCGATGTAGAATTTTACTTTCTGCGACGGATTCGGCCCAATCGAAATCCGAATCCCTCAGATTCTCTCTCTCTCCCCCTTTTTTTCGAGGGATTGAACAAACCACACGTGCCGCGTAATTTTTTCTTCGATTACCGTCCGACCTCGTTCACCCCCGTGGGTATTCCCTGGCACGCCCTGCGCGAATACTCGTCCACTTTTTTAATTCGCGAGCTTTCGTCACATCGTCCGGTCGGTGATATTGCGGTGTACGAGATGCGACGGGGTTGTGGGGCGGAATGGCAGAGGGAAACGTGTGGCTCGAATGGTGCCGGATATAAACCCGCCTCCCCAGACTCGCCATGAATTTTTATAAACCGATTATTTAGCGTCGATGTAACAAAGTGCAGCAAGCCCGTTGAAAGAGCGTCGCGCGACGCTTCAAGCCGGCGTACATCAAAGGGACGCGCGTCCCGGCCGTATTACTCTCTCCCTCTTACTCTCTTCTCTTTCTCTCTCTCTCTCGCGCGCGCGCGTGGGTTACACACAGTTATACACCGACCCCGACCTGGAAATCCAATTCGATTCTGCATGAAATGAGTCTGGAAACTCTGGCCGCCTCCCACCGCGGCCTGGCGCGGCGCGGAGCGGAGCGGAGCAGAGCTGAGCACGGCGCGCCTTTATTAATCCTGTCAGCGCGAAACGTGATTGAAAAATTCGCAAAGCACGTGTGCCCGGCGCGATCTCTGCGAGGCGTTCGTCTTGAAAATTTTCAAAGCGCGACACGAGCATTTTCCGCGTTCGCGGAATGCATTTTCTGCGTTTGCACACAAAGAGGGATACGTGTATGCATGCGCTGAAACGTTGCATTTTTCGCGCGAGTCCGTCTCGGGCAGGAGAAGCCGCCTGTTTAAAAGAAATCAAAGGAAGAGTATCTCGTTTATTTCTTCAATCGAGTCATCCACGCGACCGAATGCTTGCACGGATCTTACGTCGCGACTCGCGGGGGTCCGTCATTTTGATGTTTAGGACTTCTAGAAGGAATTGAGTCAATTGTCAGAATCATCGCCGGGAAGTTACGAATCTTGGTTGTATCGTAAAGTTAATATCGACGGCGAATTTAATCAAGATATTAAGTACATAGGATTGTACCATACCCGAGTCGAAATTTTGACCCTATGTTGAACCTTGAATTCTACACCGCAATAGGAACTAAGATAGCAAAGTAGGTTTAATTCTAATGATATAAATTACTCCTACTTTTACCCTAATGGTGTCTTAAATTTCCGCTTTCGTTTTCTTTAGCGTCAAAATAGGTTGTATAATAGTAGGATCTTAGGAAATAAAGTAGGTTCAGATACGAACCTCTATAGAAGTTTTAGCTCCTACATAGAATATATGTATTTTATAGAATTCAAGGTTCAACATAGGGTTAAAATTTCGACTCGGAAATGAGGGTCAATATCGTCAAAATAGGTTTCACCTAGGTTGTAGATTATCTAAGTAGGCTCAAACTATTTTTAAGAGCGTCAAAGTAGTGTCAAAATTTTAGAGTTAAATGTTCAAAAGAGAAGTTAATGAGTATCAATATCGTCAAAGTAGGTTTTACTTAGGCTATAAATCGTCTAAGTAGGCGTAAACTATCCTTAAGAGTGTCAAAGTAGCATCCAAATTTCGACTCGGGTAGATAATCTACAACCTAGGTGAAACCTATTTTGACGCTCATTTCCGAGTTTTTTGTGCTAAGCGCGATATCGCCGGATCTGGTCACAGCTTAGTGTCGGAAAATCTAGAGAGAAAATTTTAATTTATTTTTTAGTAATTTTTTTATACTTAAAACAATGATAAATAGTGATGGTCGAAACTCTATATATCAATATCTTTAATCATTCCTTTGGAAAAAATTCGGTACTAATAACGTGAAGGTAAATTTCGCTGCAAAGCAAATTCTTGTCTCTCCTCTCAAACGAATCGACGCGAAAGACCTTTCACTTTTACCGCTTCGCGCAAAAAACAATTATTCGTCGAATTGGATCTCAGCCAGACGGAAACGGCGAGCGAGGCTGCTCTCTTCTTGTTCTTCCTCCTAGTCATCGCCGATAGTCTCCCTTTCTCTCTCTTCCCCCTGACCGCCTCCTTTCTCCGTTTCTCCATTCTTTATGTTGAATGCCGATGTCCGACCGGCGAAATTCTAACTCAAATTCTGCGTTTCACAACGCGCATCATGCCGCGCGAAAGTATGCAGTGACGGAGCCAGGGTCTCGTACCGATCCACCCGGTAACCCGATACGGAATATTAATTGGCGGGTATTGGTCTCCCGGATTACGTTATTCCGAACGTGCGTGACTTGGAAGCTCGACAGACGCGAGGCCGGATAAAAGAGACAGGCAGAGAGGGAGAGAGAGAGAGAGGGAGAAAGCGTGAGGGAGGAGCAGGGGGAGGAGAGAGAATCGCGAAACAGATGCGGTCGGAATACAGACCTTGTCCTCGGTCAACCCTACTCGCCGAACGCCGAGGTGACCAAAAATTCTCGAATTTAATTACACAAGAGAACCCACGCGCTTCCGTGTGTGTGTGTGTGTGTGCGCGCGATATTTAATTAATGTCCGATGCAAGGGGGAGAAGGGGTGAGTCGCGGTACTTCGTAGCGAAACGAAACGAGCGACGGTGTCTATTTTCGCGACGCGCACAATTCTGCATAATGAACACACCTGCACTCGCCTATCCCCCCCCCCCCCCCCCCCC
>NW_022639453.1:1747422-1755039 GCF_010583005.1 Odontomachus brunneus
CCCTCCCCCCCGCTGCTGCACTACGCGAAATTCGTAATGTATAGAACGCCGCATTCAGCAAAAAATAACTGCTACGAATAATTGATGCCGACGCGGACGAAGCGCCGAAGCTCTCTCCCAATCGTGCGTGGCTGCGAAATTACTGCGGCCGCGTCACTTTATTTATTGCACGCGCGCGCGAGAGACGAAGGGCCGGCGCGCATTGAGGGGTGTGCAGTATGTGCGAGAAAATCAAGCCATTTTTCATCCTCGGCCGCGCGAGGACGGAAATTCTTAATGAGTGAAATATCGCGACTCCCACTCGACACCGGGGAACACTGGTGTCGCGGGAGAGTCCCTGAATATGCAGTACCTAGTGTCGTCGAATTTGTCATTTTAGAGCTTGTATGAGTCGGAGAATTTTTAATACGTTGGACAAGAGGTACATTTGGGGGGTTACTGCATAGTTCTCATAACTATTCAACTTTAGGTGTGACAACAAAATGATTTATTAAATTATATACATAAATTCTACATACACTCGCGTATTTGTCACCTGTGCATAGTTGCCATTACCGCGTGTTTTTCTCTGACCGCAAGAATGCGGGGAGATGATTTTATTTTATCATCCGGTATAATTAAACGCGATGAGATTGCGATAACTTTGGCGCCGTGATAACGTTGGCGTCAAAGTTATCGGGCTCGTGCCTGCACGTTTAACTTTATGAACTATGTCCGTTCTTTTGTTTCTGTTTTAACTTTGATACGCGTTCATATTGTAGTGATATGACGTGCAATGCGTATACGACACATCGCGAAATTACAATTTTGACATTTATCTCGATAAAGTTGCATAATATTGCGACGTAAAAATAATGATTCACACCTATCTACTATTGTGCGTAGCCGACGTTATCAATGTGAGCTTCAATAATTATCCAATATTACGTACGCCGGAAGGAAGCGCGTGTTTTTCTCCCGCGATCGGAATGCGTACGCACGTAACGAAGGTAATTATACGCATACGATACCGAAGCGAAATCGCGATAACCTGATCGGGGAGCCTGGAGAGAGACAGAGAGATGAATGGATGGATAGGTGGATAAAGAGAGACAGAGAGAAAGGGGGAGCCGATCCCTGGTTTGTCTCGCGGCATCGTCAATAAGCGTAATTGCTCCGGGAACGTGCGCGTATGCATCGCCCCCGAAACGAACGAGAAGGAGAAACGTGTACCTCGAGCCGGACAGCCAGAGAAGTTCGTCAAATAATGGTATTTTCGAGAATAATCGCGTGCAGTCGCCGATGGCGCTACATAACCGGGCTATCAATTTCCACCCTGCGTAGCTCCCGATAAATCATCCGTCTCCTCGTGTGATTAACAAACATTAGCGACTGAATGTACAGGGAAAAAAGAGTTAGCTGCGGCAACGAAAATCTGCGTGTAATAGTTGAAACTTCGTTGTAACATATGCATAGCTAAAAACAGGAGAGTAGTACACAGAGTACACAGTGTCAGTACACAGAGAAAAATAAATACTGCATTAAAATAAATAGTGCTTGCTTTTAAATATTTCAAAAGTTTGCATGAGTCTGCAAAAGAACTTTATCACAAAAATTTCACAAAAATAAGTTTCGCGTCTCACAAATAAATTTCCAAGTTTTTTTCCCAATGCAGTACAGTAAGGCCCGATCTACAATAGATGGAGTAAGGAGTAGGAGTAAGACGAAATGGAAATAATTTATTTTGCTTACTCCTTACTCCAGCTCTTACTACTTAATTCAGGCTTACTCCATGTGATGTAGACGGGCAAACTTTTATTGGAGTAAACGAAATAAATTATTTCCATTTCGTCTTATTCCTACACTGAAAGAAAAATGTATGATATTTGGAACTATAGTATACTATAGTAAAATATAGGAAAAATATAGGAAAAATGTATAGTAAAATATAGTAAAATATAGGAAAAATGTATACTATTTGGCATAGTAAAAAGATTATAGTTAGGAATATAATTTTTATAGTAAATGTTACCATAATATTTGTAATATTTACAATATAAGCATAGTATAACTGACCCGTGTAAAATTTTTACCAAGAATTAAAATTATTTGAAATAAAAAATATAGTAATAAAGTATAGTAATAAAGGCAAATATTGAATAGTAAGAGAAACTAACTATTTTATATAGTCAATGCAATTGGAATATTTGGCAAATATAGGTACATATAACTATATTTCCAAAAGGTGCTTTATCATATATATAGAATAATAAGATGGTGACTATAAATCTGTGTTCATTCTACTATATCTTCATGTTTAGATGAACTATAAATATATGTTTGAGGCCAAAACGAACTATAAAATATAGTGAGATTATAGTTATTCCAATTATTTTTTTCTCTCAGTGTATTCCTACTCCTTACTCCATCTATTGTAGATCGGGCCTAAAGGTTACGGCCGTAAATTTTTGGCCATGCAGACGAATACATTTTCCGCGATTGGCTGCAGCAGTGAGATCTTTCTTTCCCGCGTGTAAACGAACTGGGGTGGGTTTCCGCGCAATTTTCGGAGGAAGTCGCGATTTTGCACGCGACTCGAAAAATTCGCGCTTTTTTGCGACATCGGCGAATAAACGAGTATAATCGTAAGGAAGAAAAAGCTGTGGAGGTGGAAATTTGGATCGCTCGCCCGGCGGATCGTTCTCCAAGTAGTCGTGAAAAACGCAGCTTCTAACTGAACATACTGCAATCGTAAAAACGTACGGCGCCGTGGTGGGTTCTATATAACGCGGGGGCGAAGTGTTGACACTTGCCGCCGCGCGGGGTCACGTTTCTCATCGCCGGCCGTATCTTATGTCGCGGGGTGGCGAATTTCCACGGTCGCGTCGGAAAACGTCGTCGTTGTCGTCGTCGTCGTCGTCGTCGTCGTCGTAGTAGCGCGAATCGCGGGGGGTGGCGGGATCACCCGGAATGTCGGGGACTTCGCATTTGGAATTCATGCGTACGCGCTCGTCGTCTCGCGCTGATGGCAGAACAGAACAGAGCAGAGCAGAGCCGGGAAGAGAACAATTCGCGTTCGCCCCCGCGGGCCGTTGCGTTAAATACGCGTCGGTGGTGGGTAACGTGCGAGCATGCGTTTCTGGTTTACGGTTGACCCGTCTCAGTATGGAGCTCCGGAAATCCAGAAAAGCGAGAGCGTCCGCCACCACCGTCGCGTTTTGCACGTCATTTAATTAAAGCCGGAAAACGAGCCGCGTAATGACACTCGCGCGGGGGCTCGTCGTATTTCGATGCCGCGGGCACCCAGCCCGTGCGTCGTGCCCGGGCAGGGTAGAGCACGGTAGAGCAGAGCAGAGTAGAGCAGGGCAGGGCGGGGTCACGCGGCAGGAGCGATTCGACCGGAGAATTCTGTGGATGCAAATGCGCCGGGTCTGCTACCGTCGCGCCGCACCGCACCGCACCGCGCCGCATCGCATCGCATCGCGGAGCGTCGGCCAGTCGGTCGGTTGTAACTGGCACTGAACCGGACCTTAAGGGGATACAGAGCTGTGAAATTGGACGGAACAAGAACGGCTGGAAATGTAAGTTAAGATGGGAGGCGCCGTATATCATCCGGATGCCTCGCGGCGCGGAACTCGAGTTTCACCGAGGGATATACTCCGAGGAGATGCTTTTGGCCGCGCCGCGGAGAATAACACTCGTGGGTGTCATTAAAGGAGGGACGAGAAATTTTTCCGGATATATCGCGGCACGCAGCCAAGTCTCTTCCTCTGGAGAATGCGAATTTTTTACTTAAACAATATTTTCACAACCCTTTTCGTCGCGACGGTGAACTTTTTTGAACGACTCGCGACACTTGAGTCAAAATCTTGGCCCTACTTTCGATCTCAACTTTCCAACGACTGTATATTCTGAAGGAGCAACGTATATATTTAATACATATGGAAATTGAACTCCTACTTAGCAGCAACCTTTAAATAGCAGAAAACGCTAGAATGCCAAAGCTAGAATGCTAGTGAGATCCAAAGAAAGGACCTCTCAAAGTTAATACACGGAAGAATATTATAGATACTTTTCCATATAAATTCTTTCCAATTTTACTATTTTTAGTCCAGAAACAGATAGAATCATCTTGCTAAAAAACATTGTAAATTTTACTAAAAACATAGCAAGTGTTTTAATAACATATTTCAGATAGAATATTGCAGGATGTCGGTCTATATTCCTTGGTCCCCATAAAATTCTCTTCTTGTTTTAATAGAATCAAAAGAGGTTTATACAGGCTACTTATAGACTCTGCAGAGTGTCGGGTAGGCATTAAATAATCTAATATTGAGATCGAGAGAGCAGGATATCAAAATTTTGACTTGTATAGCGTTGCGCTTTTCTTTAAGAATCTCGTTTTACAGTCCCAGCTTCAAGTTACACGACGCGAATGACGGGAAAAAATCATAGCCGCTCCGTGGGCGTTTACATATGGTATTACCTCGCGTAACACAGCTGCCGCGCGATTGCCGTTTGATTTGTCGTTCGCGTGTCTCTTTACCGCGCGGCGATTGGTTCGATTAGCTCAGCCAAATCAGATCATGCGGACGCCAGTTAAATAGAAACCAGAGCCTTCCTCGAAATGATAGTCAATAACGCTTACGCTCCAATAGTTTAGCGGAAAATGTGCAAACGTTTAAATGTCAACAGATAACCGGTACGCTTGGGTACACTGTCCACGGTGTTCTCTTCGCGCGATCAATCGATCCGGCGGTGACACTTCCTGTTGCCGACCACGCGTTTCGCGGCCAACTCGCGCTTATAACGCGGCCATCGTGATTTTCGCCACGACTTTCTCCTCTCCACAGGAAGAACCCGAAATTCGCGACAATTGTCCCGGCAAGTCAAATTTTTTATCCTACTTTCAGCTTTACTATTCCATTCAACACCTATTTTGTTATTCTAAGACCTACATCTTTTGCCTCTATTTAACCTACCCAAAATTTTGATCCTACTTTTAGCCTCACTATTTCATTCCACACCTATTTTGACGCTAAAAAAATGAAAATTTCGAACATCGTCAAAATAGAAGTAAATTGTATCATTAGAATTATAAACCTGCTTTGCTAACTTAGCTTCTGCTATATTGTAAAATTGAACCACAATTTTGATTCGGATCGAGACAACATATGTCGAAATTTTTATGCTACTTTGACGCTCTTAAGGATAGTTTGCGCCTACTTAGACGGTTTATAGCCTAGTAAACCTACTTTGACGATATTGATACTCATTAACTTCTCTTTTGAACCTTTAACTCTACCTTGTCAAAATTTTGACGCTACTTTGATACTCTTAAAAATAGTTTGAGCCTACTTAGATAATCTACAACCTAGGTGAAAACCTATTTTGACGATATTGACACTCATTTTTCAGTCGAAATTTTGACTTTATGTTGAATCTTGAATTCTACATCGCAGTAGGAGCTAAGATAGCAAAGTAGGTTTAATTCTAATGATATAATTTATTCCTACTTTGAACCTGATGTCTGAAATATATGCAACAAATAAAATGTATATTTTGTATGCTATTTGACGTTTCTGTTTCATTATTTATTACATTTTTTAAATATTTTCTTTAAAATACATATATTCTATGTAGGAGCTAAAGCTTCAATAGAGGTTCGCAACTGAACCTACTTTGCTTCCTAAGATCCTACTATTATACAATCTACTTTGAAGCGAAAATGGAAATTTCAGACATCATCAGAGTCAAAGGAGTAAATTATATCATTAAAATTAAACTTGCTTTGCTATTTTAGCTCTTACTGCGGTGTAGAATTCAAGATTCAACGTAGGGTCAAAATTTCGATTCGGGCATGTAATAAACTTGAAAAAAGCTTTAACGTCTTTGAATTTCTCTTTCTTTCTTTAACGTGCTTACGCGCAGTGGCGGAACGACGGCATAAATTCGAAATCCGTTTTCGCCTCGGATGAGATAAATTTATGGCTTTAATAAAAAGCAGAAGAGAACGAAGCCGAATGTTGTCGGAGGAAAAGTGCGCGTAATGATGGCGGCGCCACGAGGAAGAGGAGGCAAATACGCGCGCTCGCTATTGCTCATACGTTGCCTCCGGTACGTTGTATTAATCTTCGTTTGTCCGCCTTTCATGCTTTCGCATTGTCCGTCGGTACAGTCGCGCGGCGGAATCAATCGATGCAGGGAAACGCCGTATTCCCCTCGAGGGCCGGCCCGGGTAGCCGCACTCAAAGAGCGCGGGGTCGCTGTAGCGTTACAAATGCAGCAAGCCCGAAGAATGGTAATAGGTTGCATGTGTGTCGCTAATGAACCCCTCCGCGAATGGCCGCGTGCGTTTACATTGTGTAGCATAAACCGCGAGTTGGATACGCGAGGGGATACGCGACACAGCGGAGCTGCTTCTGGAATGTTTGGAGGGGCAGGGGAGTTGGAAGCATTAAATTCGTTAGTCTGCCTGAAAATCTTGGTGTTTACCCGCGTCGCACAAAGGAAACGTTTCGATAAACATCGAGGCGATTTCCAGGAGGGAATTCGACGGCCAGCAGCCAGTTTCGCCGCATCGATAGAGATGGCGTTCAGTATATGAAGATTGCACGTGCTGCATTTTATTTTATCGAGAAATTCAATTCGTTGTTGTGGGCCCGGATGGTTTCGGGGATCGTTTTTGGGAGCGCGATTGAACGCGAATGTATATCGCTTATTCAATAGTCCGGGATAGAATCCGGGAACGGTAGAATTCGCATAGGGAGATCGAATTCGCATGTTTCAAGGCTCCAACTTGCGGAGTTTTCAAAGTCTTGAGTGGTCGAGGCGTTTTATTCGTTTTTGCTATTTCTTTACGCAGACTAAACACTCAGAAAAATATAATCTTATCTTTAGAGGAATCCTCTCACATATTACTTCAAGAGGACTTTTTCCCATCTTTTTTCCCCTTGAATCGAGAAGAATATGCTTATTTGAAATGTCCTCTTGAAGAAATTTCTACTAAGAACAAGACTTTTGTCATGAAATTTCTCTAACTTTAAGAACATTGCGCTTAGAATATTTTTTTGGGCTTTAGAAGAATCCTTTTGAAGCCAGGGTGTGTTTGCACACGTCGCTCATCTATAGTCCATCATCACTCGATATTCGAGTGAAATAGCATTGCGTTAGGTGAACGTCGAGTCTGGTGATAGCCCAGAAGTGAGTAGCTTTTAAAAAAGTCTTTTTTAACCCGTAACAGGTACCATGCCTTTTTAGTCAAGCTATAGGTACTGTGGGGTTCGGCGGACCCCAATAAATTTTTGCCATTTTTAACATGATAATAAAAGGTAGAAAGAAAAACGCTTTATAGTTCGAAAATAATACTTTACGAATATTATATTACAACTAGACATATATTAGGACCTTAACTTAGTTTCCGCCCAAAAAATACTGAGAAAAAGCATTTATTGTAAAAAATTTATTTAAATTATTTCAATGAAAGTATTTTCCATCACTTTCTACAACTTTTTGCCATCTTTCTGGCAACTGGGCGATACCATCTCGATAAAACGATGTTTGTTTCGAAGCAATCCATTCGTCCACCCATTCTCGCACTTCTTCAACATTTCGGAAGCGTGTACCACTCAAGCCGTG
>NW_022639453.1:1755111-1759173 GCF_010583005.1 Odontomachus brunneus
AGTGTTGAAATAAAATACACTGAAAGACAAATAATCGGAAAAAGAAAAAAATTTGTTTTAATCTAAGTCTACAAATTATAGATTATATAAAAAATATAAATAAGTATTGTTAAATTAAATACAATATTAAAATCTTAGAGTTTTTAGAGATGCAATCGTTACGAATAGTGCTTGCATATTTGGTACATACTGGTTCATTGCATCTAACATATACTTCTTTGGACTTTATATTTTTACTTCTAGGACATTTATTACATCGTACTCTGGATGGCAAAATAATTTTAGATCTTTCAGTTTCTTCAATTTTTAAAATAGATGAAATTATTAACGCAATGGCTTATGAATATATTGAGTTGTAAGACGTCTCTTAAGTTCAGGTTCTACTAACTGAAAGGCAAAAGTTTTTACTCTTTTGCGTGAAGAATGAGTCATATTGAGCTGAAGATTAAGAAAATTATTTTCATAAAAGTAACATTAATGGTATAATGGGGTCACTGTGACTCCAGACGAAAAACAAATGTATATAATTCACAGCTACTTACAAATAACTCGATAATCTTTTCTTCTGTCACACTGAAAACTGTTATTCGAAAGATACTGAAGATATTAGCGCCATACAGTGGATAATTTAGAAATTATCACAAAAATAAAATTAGTTGTAGTCCCTGGGACTCCATGGTACTTGTTATGGGTTAATTAATAGCAAAAAATTTTACGTATTTCCCCGTAAAATGGTAAAGAAATCTTTTTTTTTGTTCAGTTTTATCTAACCTAGGCGAATATACGAAATGAGTACACTGTAAAAACTGATGTTAAATTGTTAAACTGATTAAATTTAACATTTCATGTCTCTCAAGTCATCCACTCTCATTTATGTGTAAATTTAACACAAAACAAATGTGGTAAAAAGTAACACGCATAATATGTAAAAAATTAACACAAGAATTTAACACTTGAATACTGTCAGGAATCACAGTTTGTGTTAAATTGACATATGTATAATGTTGAATGAACTAAAATAAAACATTACTTTAACATTTGAGAAAAGTATTAATCTACGGTTTTGATGAAATGAAAATATTAAATTGACATAATCTATGTCTGACATATTAAATATGTCAATTTAACACAACCTGTGATTTCTAACGGTAAGTGTTAAATTCTTATGTTAATTTTTTCCATATTATGCGTATTACTTTTTAACATATTTGTTTTATATTAAATTTATACATAAATGAGAGTGGATGATTTGGAACACATGAAATGTGTTATATTTAACACATCAGTTTTTACAGTGTATATATTATTGTCAACAATTCCATACAAGAGAATTCCGTTGAGAACAGAATTATATTTCTTTTGATGAAAATTTGAAGACCCGATTTAATCTCTCGAGAAACAGCGAAGAATCCATTTTTGCACATGCCGCGAGACAATGCGTCTGTAAAATATTTCAGGAAAGTCGCCCGTTCGATACTACGCGCTCCAGATGCATTTCAGGCGATATTAGCGTTAATTTCGCGTTTTTGTCCATAGCCATAGCTGGTTAGAAAAATCAACGACTCGTAATATTGTTTGAGTTCACCGAGACGTAGAATCGTCGTATCCACCGCCACAATTATTCGGATTTTCGGCCAACTCGTTCATTTGGTCGGATAATTTCAACTATTCGGTCCAAGTATTCCGTAAATTCAAATCGATTTCGTGCGTTCAGTCTTATTGGTCGCGACTCGCGCCAGCTACTCGTATAAAATTTCCGCTGAAACGTTTAATAATACAACAAAGCGTCGCGTAGGGAGAAAAGAGAGAGAGAGAGGGGGGGGGGAAGAGAGATTATAGTCTATTTTTTTAGAACTGATATTATCTTTTTTTTATGAAATTTTTATTTGGACGATCCGCGTATTTTGCGTCGGGACAATTTTCCACGTATGCACATCATAGTTAATGCGGACGTTTCATGGGCAAATTAGCGCGGCATGGACAGTAGCCTAATAAACGCAAATACTAATCAGCAAATACTGATTGTCTTTCATTATCGTGGTTGATATAATTATTTTCTCGAGGGAGAATCTGTGCGGAGGAATAACGGGAAATAGGAGAGCAGTCATTCGGATAATACCTATTTAATTAACAGTATACATCATCAAGCCGCGCAGATATCGCTCTTTCCAGGAATCAAATTAAATTTGTGGCAAAGCCCGTATAAATCGTATTAAGCCCACGGACCGCCATTTTCCGTTCCGGCGAGTATTTCCAATTCGTATCTATGGCACACGCCCTGTTCTCTCTTAACCCTTCCTGATCACGTTGCCTCGACAGTTCCACTCCGCCGATCCTTTGACCCGCCGAGCAAACAATGATACCCCTCTCATCTGCCAGAATGCTTTGAAAGTCATCTCCATATCGCGTTCGCTAAAGAACTTACGCTGTACAGAGGCGGATATATAGGGCGGAGATAGTTTTACCACTTTGACGTACGGCACGGACGACCCGCGATCGACGCAAAGTGGTTTCCTAACGAAAAATTAGGATAATCGAACTTGCGTGTAATTTCCGCGGCGAGCCGACAGGGGAAAAGATGCAGAGCTTTTTCGAGCCGCGAATCGAGAATGCCCGCTTCCTCGAATACGTCTCTCGAGTTGAACAAATTCCGTGAAACTTGAAGGATTACAAGAATGGAGAATCTCTAAATTAGCATTTTATACAAGCTGTACTTATAATTAAATTAATGAATAAATCAAGGAATAAATTCTTCGTATATTCACAATTTTATTGTTAATATGTTGTTGTTGAAAATTTCGATGAAACTTGGAAATTCAGTAAAATTAAAAGAGGAAAAAGTTATAAAGAGCCAAAACTATAGTTGCGTGTCCAATAATAGACTTAAAACTTAAATTTTATTCACCATAAATAAATTATAAATAACAAATAAGATTGATAAAAATATTTAATTAAATTAATTTTGTTAAATAATTTATTTAAATCTTCATTTGGTACATTAACAATAATTCTTCAAATGGTAGTGAGTAGAAAACATCGGCAGATACTAATAAAATCGGACTCGTTGCTCAAAAATATTTGATACACCTGGAAACGTATGTATCGTTGCTCGCGCCCTCCATCCGTGCTTCCTGTTTCAGCATCCTGGTGCTTAAATGTCTAAAGCCTGATCTACAATATTGTCTTTGCTTCCTGCTTCTTTCTCTTTATCTCTTTCTGATTCAATCCTTAAGCTTTAAGCCAGAAAAAGATAGAAGACCAAGAAACAGAACGCAAAGAGTATATTGTAAGTCAGGCTTAATCATGGCACTGATATCATTTACGGAAATTAAAAACGGAAATTTTCTGCATGATAAATAATTGAAACACACCTCAAAATATATGATGAATCGCTGTCCCCGGTCCGGCGTCCTACGTCCTGCATCTTGGCTTTCCGATCTAAGGTAAACGTTCTCGGTGATCGAACATACATGTCTCAATGATTAACATATTAGTTTTATATTTTCTTTATTAAAATGCTTTTCAATATACAAAACAATATAATAAATAAAAAGAAATATTTAGTTACTTTATGATTTTGTTTCATTTATTGATAAGCATCTTAACAAACACAAATATATTATTAATAATTCAATTATCAGTACACGTTCAATCACTACGACATTTACCTTAGCATCTTTGCTACTCCGTCGTAGCACTGACATTGACATTTGCGCGAACGCGATTCGATTAAAGTAAAGGCTCGTCTACAATTTCTGTAAGAATATGGTTGTAAGGTTGTAAGACGCGAAATGAATTATTTACATTCGCTGACAGCTCACGTTACAGCCTTACAGCCATATTCTTACAGCTATTGTAGACGAGCCTTTACACGTGCTTAAATAACGCAATGTCGACGAGAATGTCTGATTTCAGAAGTCGGCGAAATGTCTCGATCACCCGACAGTAACGATAACTGATACCTTAACGCGTAGGTACGACTGCATCAGAGAAACGCGTGTTAAATAAGATGGTAGAGAGAGAGAGAGAGAGAGAGAGAGAGAGAGAGAGAGAGAGAGAGAG
>NW_022639453.1:1765137-1768584 GCF_010583005.1 Odontomachus brunneus
GAGAGAGAGAGAGAGAGAGAGAGAGAGAGAGAGAGAGAGAGAGAGAGAGCTTGGTTGAATATTTGAAAAGATGTCTTGATCATAAAAGACATTTCAATCGGTCAGAATCACGAAAATAATTTACCGAGATTGTACACGCCTGTCGTTACGCGAGAATAATAATAAACAAAAAGCGCGACGCGTTATCTCTTGCCGAGCGCCGACCGTTGTCGCGCGACATTAACCGGCCGCGTGATGACAACAATCGACGCTCACTACGTCTCGCGCTCCCAAGGCGGCCGGACGTGTCTTCGCGCCGCGTATTTATATCGAGTGTTACATTATATTTTGAGTCGAGAAACGTGCATACCGCGACGTGCACCGGTGCATTAATTATCGTTACCGTTGGGTGACCGAGACATTTCGCCAACTTCTAAAATCAGACATTCTCGTCGACATCGCGTTATTTAAGCACGTGTAACTTTGATCGAATCGCGTTCGCGCAAGTGTCAGTGTCAGTGCCACGACGGAGTAGCCAAGATGCTAGATCGGGAAGCCGAGATGGAGAACGTAGGACGCCGGACCGGGGACAGCGATTCATCATATATTTTGAGGTATGTTTCAATTACTTTTCATGCAAAAAATTTCCGTTTTTATTTCGCCGAGAATAAAGGAATACCTGAGTCGAAATTTAGGCCGGCATTCGTAAGCCGTCATTGACAAGTAATTAGGAGCTTCGTGAATCACGGTTCCAATAGCTTCGTGAATCTTCGATTATTCGTTAATCTGTACTTGTTACATTATTTGCAAAGAACATTGCCGTATACGAGTCTAATTGATATCGTATCCATGAATATGAGTTATAATTTAATATTAATATAATTAATTATGCCCTGAATCAGAGATTCTAAACAATTGACAATTACGAATGCCGACCTCAGAATTTAATGTAAATTTTGCAAGTGTTGATTTTTACGTCTAATAATGCTCCTTCGGCCGCGAGTACGAGCTTGTTTACATCTGCCAACGCCTTTGTTTTACTTCTGTTTTGGTCGTCTTGTTTTTGCACGGGATTTCAATTAAAATCTCCACTTGTAAACTTGGACACACAACTGTTATCTTTGTTTTTATAGCTTTTATATCAGCTCTTTTAAGAGCTTCAAATCTCATCAAGTTTTTTAACGTCAAAAAAGAAAAATATTGTATAATAAAAATGTGTTACTTTTTTTTATTGTTATCCCCCCTTATTAATATTGTCACATACTTTTTTTTATTGTTACCCCCCCTTAAATTTAATATTGTCACATACTGTATTTACAGTTGAGAATATATGTTATATAATTCATTGCTCATTGAAATTAAAAATAAAATTTAAATGTTGGTAGAATATATTAACATAATACAATATTATTGGGTTACAGGCAACTTTGAATTTTCAGGTGAAATAAAATGATTGTATTTTTATATCGTTTGATTTTTATATCGTAATTTTGATAAAGTAGTGTGTATGTGTTTTAATCGACGTTTTAATCCTATCACCTTTCGCATTTTCGTAAAATTATAACAGGATAAAATGCAATTGTTTTATTTTTTCTGAAGGTTCCAAAGTTATTTATTAACACAACCCAATAAATAATTCTTGTATAGTAATAGTGCTTCTACGAGTTTCCGTGAGCTTATTCCAATTTCTTTAAGCTTTCCACGAGGAAAAAACAGCAGTAAAATTTGTAACATCCCAGGTAAGATAATAGCTTGTAATATTATTTTTTGAGATTCTTCATTGATCCTTCAAGTTTAGCAGAATTTGCAGGATTGATGTAGAACCAAAATTTCGACTCGGGACAGGGTGTTGCATCAACATATCAGCTGGTATGACAGATTGCTTACGCCTCTCTGATAGATACACATACTCGGACACAGTTCGGACTTGGCAATATGCCCGTTTGCAAAACAGATTATATTCATTTCTGCCATTAAAAGGAATGTTGCAACTGTTACTGTTAGATTATTTTACCCATTACACTGACCTGCACGTTGACGCAACACCCTGTACACGGCGAAAATCGCGCTTTTAGATTACGTCGACTTATTATTTGGTATTTTTGCATCGCGAACGACGTAGACGCAGAAATGTTTACAAAAGAATTTTGCAAACACTTATTGGTTCGTGAGGATTAATACACAATCGCGCTGAATATCGCGAAAAAGGCGAAGAGAATAAGGTATATGTCCCATACGGAGAAAAATAATTTGCTTGCCCAGCAAATTTTCTGCTGGTCTAGCAAAATCTGTTCGTTATTATATGGACAGCAAAAAGATTTGCTAAAAGTACTATTTGCTGAATATACAAGTTTAATTTGCTGAATCTACAAGTTATTTTGCTATAAGAATGATGGGTTTATATAACTAGTTGCAGTTTTGCTCCGATAGCAAATAAATTTGCTAAGGATACATTATTTTGCATCAATAGCAAATTAACGTGATTCTTAGGACAAATACACTCAATAAATTTTGTCTATCCTGGCAATGAAACTACTTCTGCTCTGATAACGAATAATTTGTAAAATTAGTTACGTCAACTAAATTTTTTTTATGTCACTACGAATATGCAGTAGCAACAACAATTTTGCTAAAAGAGCAAAATTACACAGGCCCACAATTTAAAAAAAGTTTGTCTGTGCTGGAGGTCTGACTAGGTGTACTATACGTATTTTGGGCTGCTGAATCCAAATCCGGTGTCAGATTTGCTCCATCACCCTTGAGTTTCCCGGAAAATCGAGGAAATCGTGAAAAGGAGCAGATATCCAGGTTTTTACGGAGATATGTATTTAAGGAAAATTCTAGAGTGACGAATAGCCCTATAACCACAACCAACGTTGAAAATACATTATGTACTTCAACATCTGATGATTAGAACAACCCAATAACCCATATACCATCATACATATTCGGTTTTAGTTTATCCATCAATCCTTTAACATCGCATAGATTAGAAAATCTAATCTGTGCATGCCCTATCGTGGTCACATTCATGTTATTGTCCACGAGATGGAATCTTTTTTCTATTCAAAATATCAATTCTACAAAATATGATCGTCGATCAGATAAATCCTGCTGCTTCAGAGGATGTTGGAGACAATGCCAACTGTCCCGTAAGGGGATGTGTAGAATGATTCGTTTTCCATGTTGAAGTACATAATGTATTTTCAACGTTGATTGTGGGGTTATGGGGTTATTCGTCACTCTAGAATTTTTCTTGAATACCGTTTTTTCTTGAATACCGTTTTTTTTGTCTCCGTAAAAACCTGGATATCTGCTCCTTTTCACGATTTCCTCGATTTTCCGGGAAACTCAAGGGTGATGGAGCAAATCTGACACCGGATTTGGATTCAGCAGCCCAAAATACGTATGGTACACTTAGTCAGACCCCCAGCACAGACAACTTTTTTTAAATTGTGGGCCTGTGTT
>NW_022639453.1:1768594-1779984 GCF_010583005.1 Odontomachus brunneus
AACAATTTTGCTAAAAGAGCAAAATTACACAGGCCCACAATTTAAAAAAAGTTTGTCTGTGCTGGAGGTCTGACTAGGTGTACTATACGTATTTTGGGCTGCTGAATCCAAATCCGGTGTCAGATTTGCTCCATCACCCTTGAGTTTCCCGGAAAATCGAGGAAATCGTGAAAAGGAGCAGATATCCAGGTTTTTACGGAGATATGTATTTAAGGAAAATTCTAGAGTGACGAATAGCCCTATAACCACAACCAACGTTGAAAATACATTATGTACTTCAACATCTGATGATTAGAACAACCCAATAACCCATATACCATCATACATATTCGGTTTTAGTTTATCCATCAATCCTTTAACATCGCATAGATTAGAAAATCTAATCTGTGCATGCCCTATCGTGGTCACATTCATGTTATTGTCCACGAGATGGAATCTTTTTTCTATTCAAAATATCAATTCTACAAAATATGATCGTCGATCAGATAAATCCTGCTGCTTCAGAGGATGTTGGAGACAATGCCAACTGTCCCGTAAGGGGATGTGTAGAATGATTCGTTTTCCATGTTGAAGTACATAATGTATTTTCAACGTTGATTGTGGGGTTATGGGGTTATTCGTCACTCTAGAATTTTTCTTGAATACCGTTTTTTCTTGAATACCGTTTTTTTTGTCTCCGTAAAAACCTGGATATCTGCTCCTTTTCACGATTTCCTCGATTTTCCGGGAAACTCAAGGGTGATGGAGCAATTCTGACACCGGATTTGGATTCAGCAGCCCAAAATACGTATGGTACACTTAGTCAGACCCCCAGCACAGACAACTTTTTTTAAATTGTGGGCCTGTGTTATTTTTCTCCGTGCAGTAATTGAACAATGTTCCAATAATTGATACATTAACAATAGATTTATATTTGATATTTCTAAAAAAAGTTTTTGAGATTTTGCTGAAGGATATTTATTTCTGCCAATTTGCAATATTATTCGATAAATGTTTAATCACTAGTTAATAAATTAATCTATTGTTAATTTATCAATCATTGGGACATTGTTCAATTATTGTACCATTTACTTTACATTCTTTTTTATCTCGTTACGGGCGAGACTCGAATATATGTGTATATGTGTTACCATTTATTTATTGAGCGAAAACGTAGATGAGTCTTACAATGATACTTAATTATACGCGACTGAATATCATATCCATATCTATCGCCCGGCATCTAATCGGCACGATCGGACCCGTCAACGTGTTTTGCGACGCGCTCATGTTTGATGCGCAATATATTTCCATTAGAACGAGGCCGTAAGGAGCTGTTCTGCCGCTTAAATCCGACATGCCAGGTAACCACGTTCTCGATGCGTAACGTTGCGCGCGAGAAGACTTCCACATCGCGGCGTGTATCACCGCGCCTCCGCGGTATATCGGTTTCCGGGCGACATTTCACCGGAAACTCCTTACACTCGAGCGAGCAGTTTCCACTCGGGCTGGGCGCGCGACGCTGTCGGGCGTCGTCGCCTCGGGTGTTGAAATTACAAACGCAACAACGACGGCCTGTCCGCTCTCGTTACGATCTTCGGGACGACTTTCGTGCGAGCCGCGTGTACGAAGACGACTGGCAAGTCGGATCTAACGACGTTAACACTCGTGACGCGCGAGAACCTGCCTTAGGTTACGAATGGCGCGCGAGGTATCCGTTTCTCGTGTTCGTTAGTCACTAATGGCGATTGATATAAGCGTTTTCAAATGGTGGGGAAAGAATTACGCTATCAGAGAACGCAAGTAAAAACTCGTCGACATTGTGCCGAGGAAATGAACAGCAGTGTTGCCTATTTTACTAGAATTCTGCTAGAATACTATTGTCGTGTAATGGTCGCGTTTCAGATGTCAGAATATTTCCATTTTGATTTTACAGAAAAACTCGCTTGAGGAGAAAAAGTAATAAGAGTATTCCGCTAGAATGAGATTAAGAATGAGATTATATTTTTTTTAGGGGGGTAAAAATATCATTTATTTAGCAATGATGACTTTTGAATCTCTGTTTCCTGGATGAGCGATTTTCTTGCCTCATTTGCCTTACTGTTTTGCCAAAATCAACTTGTAGTTTCGGAATTTCATGTCAGCTCGCAACACAGCGGGCTTTTTCCGCATACATATTACAGTCGTATACGTCAATATTAAAGCATTAAACCACCCACATAACGATCGCTCAAGCATGCATGGGAGAAATTTTTTTCGGAGTTCATTGAGTGACGTTCTATGCATCGGTGAGCAGATAAAGCACGATATAGCGGCGGGAGGAATAGCCGGCGCGCCGCGTATTTTTAGGTATTCCGCAGCGTCCGTCCTAAATCGAACGTGTATAGTAAAAGCCCATCGCAATTAATCTTTATTAAAACGCGGCCGCCCCGTCTCCCCCACTCCTCCCCCCTTTTCTCCCGGTATAAATCGCATCGCGCGGCTGTAAATTACATCAACGCATTTTGCGCGAGAGGCATTCCCTTCACGGGCGCGCGAGACCAAACACACGCGAGCAGCTATTAAATGGCCAGCGCAATTACAACAGAGTGAAAATGCATGATGTAACGAATCGATCGTCTTGATTGTCCACTTTTCACGATTTATCGTAGTTATTAATTCGCTGCTCTCTCTTTCTCCGGAAGCGATTCCGGGCGAGACTCACGCGTCATTAACTGAGAAAATACGAGAACGGAGGGGCAAGCTAAACGCGCGACTTTTTAGGCAAACGAGCCATCTTTTAATTAAATTTCGTCGCGTTCGACCGCTTTTCTCGCCTTCTTGCCTTGATGGGATACTTTTTATCGCATATGCGACTCTCTGTTCTCTAATCGCGAAGGGAGGATGAGAAAGGGATGAAAGATCGATTACAAAGAGGTGAAATTAATTGCGCCCACGTCACGTGCGTCGAACTTTGGTCGCGTTCGTTCTTCCGTATCTCGTGAGAGTAGACAGTTGTCAAGTTCGATCTGTGATCGGATCGGTTGTGCGAACGAACGACGGTCGAAATGATAACACGCAATCGCCGATTTTGCATTCGGCATACGCGAACACCGAGATTCACTGTTCGAGTCGGAAAGCTCCGCGGAATAATTTGGAATAATAATAACGCGGAAGCTCGTGACTCGCGTCCCATGTTCGACACGTGACCGAAACTCAATCGGCGAGTGACCATGGGGAATCGGCTAAACTTAGTTTGCGGGTTTGATACACTCAACTTGCACGACTAGCTTCCGCGCAAGCTAAAGGTACTAATAATACTGATACCCAACTCTGGGCGTTCCATTCCTAATCGTTCTTTGGTCTTATGCTTCTTTTAGGCAATTATCTATTTATCCTGTAGGATGTATAAAATAAAATAACATGTGATTCCTTTTACTGCTGTAGTGGCGTCGTCTACCGTCTTATACTTATACATTAAGTCAAACTGAACAAAAAAGTCCTCCATTTTGCAAATGACCACATAGATTTTTAGATATTAATTAAAGAAAATTTGTACATTATGATACGCAATCATGTAATAATTTTCTTGAATTAATATCTAAAAATCAATGTGGTCATTTGTAAAATGGTAGAGGACTTTTTTGTTCAGCTTGACTTAATGTATAAGTATACAGTGACAGACGGTGCCACTGCAGCTTATCTACCACACTGAGAGAAAAAAAATAGTTGGAATAACTATAATCTCACTATATTTTATAGTTCGTTTTGGCCTCAAACATATATTTATAGTTTATCTAAACATGAGGATATAGTAGAATAAACACAGATTTATAGTCATCATCTTATTACTCTTTATATATGATAAAGCACCTTTTGGGAATATAGTTACATGTACCTATATTTGCCAAATATTCTAATTGTATTGGCTATATAAAATAATTAATTTCTCTTACCATTCAATATTTGCTACCTTACTATATTTCAAATAATTATAATTCTTGGTAAAAATTTTACACGGGTCAGTTGTATTATAAATATTGTGGTAACATTTAGTATAAAAATTATATTCTTAACTGTAATCTTTTTACTATGCCATTATAGTTTCAAATATCATACATTATTCTCTCACGCATGATCATTCATCACTCTTCTTTAATTAATATCTCGATTATTGCGAATATCGCAAAACGGTATGGAACTTTTGTGTTCATCTCAATCCGCTCTACACTGAGAGAAAAATGTATGATATTTGGAACTATAATGGCATAGTAAAAAGATTATAGTTAGGAATATAATTTTTATATAGTAAATGTTACCATAATATTTATAATATTTACAATATAAGCATAGTGTAATTGACCCGTGTAAAATTTTTACCAAGAATTAAAATTATTTGAAATAAAAAATATAATAATAAAGTGGCAAATATTGAATGGTAAGAGAAATTAACTATTTTTTATAGTCAATGCAATTGGAATATTTGGCAAATATAGGTACATATAACTATATTCCCAAAAGATGTTTTATCATATATATAGAATAATAAGATGGTGACTATAAATCTGTGTTCATTCTACTATATCTTCATGTTTAGATGAACTATAAATATATGTTTGAGGCCGAACGAACTATAAAATATAGTGAGATTATAGTTAGTCCAATTATTTTTTTCTCTCAGTGTACGTCCTCACGAGAGATTGTGAAGGTGGTCCGCGACACTGTAGATGTTCTCACGGTGAAACCACTGTGTTCCGAATATTCGTCCCGAGTTGAGTATCAATGTCCAAACATTGTACCTCGCGCTTTTACCTCAGAGGTACTTTTACCTCAGCTTCGACTCCTTTCCCTCGCGCCGAGAGGTTCGCGCGTGTGCATGTCGCCCAGCCGCGCGCATCGATTATTAATTCGAAGTCGCGAGTACTCGCGTTCCCGCCGCCCCTTGTCGCTTCTCCTCGCGTCCCGCTCGCGCATCCTCGACCCGCCGCGCGTTCTCCTCGTTGATCCCGGCTGCATCTCGGTGTTGGTTACGCGTTTCCCGATGCGCCGCAATACCCAGCCTCCGTTCCTTCCGTCTCGCTCTCCTTGTTCGCCCCGCCACAAGGCTTGCGCTCGAAATCCCCGGGCGGGTATTACGCTAAGCACATTAGTCGTCGCCTCTCTGTTGTGATTATGCGAACTTCGTTTCTGCGACAGTCGTATGTACTGGTTATGGTTGACGTGCGCCAGAGATAAAGGCCACGTCGAGAACGGTGTGTACAGAGAAGGAGAGCGAGGTCGATAATGAATGAGGGTGAAAGAAGGCAAGGGTGAACGAGTGTCATCGTGGTCTCGTGACGGCGATTCTTCTCGTCGACGATCTCTTCTTTCGCGCGGGATACTTCATACGCGGAGGGGAGTAATTCGCGGGTAACACCAAACGTTTCCGTTACAACGTACTTTAATCTAGCCGATCGTGCACTTGCGTTGCTGCTTGATGAAAACGTGTTATTAAGAGGAACGTTAATTAGGTGTTCGCGAAACACGCAATTCGACCTCTCGGCGTGTATGCTCGGTGTGTATGCACTGAAAGAAAAAAATAGTTGGAATAACTATAATCTTACTATATTTTATAGTTCATTTTGGCCTCAAACATATATTTATAGTTCATCTACACACGAAGATATAGCAAAATGAACACACATTTATAGTCACCATCTTATTATTCTGTATGTATAGTAAAGCACGCTTTGAGAATATAGTTATATGTACCCATATCTTCCAAATATTCCAATTGTATTGACTATATAAAATAGTTAATTTCTCTTACCATTTAATATTTGCTACCTTACTATGTTTTTTATTTCAAATAATTATAATTCTTGGTAAAAGTTTTACATGAGTCAGTTATACTATGCTTATATTGTAAATATTACAAACATTATGGTAACATTTATCATTAAAATTATATTCCTAACTATAATATTTTTACTATGTCATTATAGTTCCAAATATCATACATTTTTCTCTCAGTGTAATGGTCGTAACGTACAATTTAAGTGTTTTACCTTATTAAATTATAAGTACATAACAGCAATTTGGCTCTTTACATCCATAACTAGTATTGTTATTATACACAGAAAAAACAATATGATTGATCCACAGAAATCTAGTTGTGCCAACCAGATTCAGTAGTAAAATACGGAACAACTATTTATGTGGTTGCTGTAACCAAAGAGCAATGGCTGAGTTACTTATGTTGCAGCAGTGATAATACATGGTTAATACAAACGTGGCTCATTACGCGGCAACTACAAATGTATATTTATACACTCAGAACCAGTTTTCACATGTATACATCTCTAGCTGTGCGCATAGTGAATTGCTTTTGTTTTCTAACATCGTTGCTTTGCAATATAGCATTGATTAATGCAACTATATCGATATTTAGCTTGTCTATGCAAAATGATCCACTTACTAATTTCTGGTTGCCACAACCAGATCACGCGCAACTTCATTGATGTAGTTGACACACCAAAGTAAGTCAACTCAACCATACAATAACTATCATACAAAGATATGTAGAATGATGCAGTTATTTGCTTACAACTAAATATTTTTTGTTAGGTGCACCACATCACTATTTTCCGTGTGGTAATCGGTTGTGATAACAATCGATGTGAGACAATATATTTGAGAAGAATTTATTTTCAAGTAAGAGCGAACGATATTTTGTGAAGTCATTTCTATATATTTTTTCTAAATATTTTATGTAAGGTAAACGCGTATTGAATGCACGTCATCGATTATAAATATGTAAAAATTACTTCTCAAAATAGTGTTTTCTTAATTGGAAATAAATTCTTCTTTCCAAATGTCACACCCTTTGTCACCTCGATTCTTATTATAGCCGACTTTTGCGTCATACACGTCAGAAATGGCTTTCAATTCTGGCAGTGGCGCGTTGTAACATTACTCGACAATAAGTGTTCAGACCGATTTGTTTTGTAGAAATCATTTTTTACTACTGAACATTGCAATGTCTAGAAATAGACCAAGGAAACTAAATCAGGGAAACTTGGATGTCTCGCTTGGAGCTAAGGTAGAAATTGAATAGACGTTGAAAATATAATGATGCGTGGAAATACATACAAATAAATGACACGTGAAAACTATCTGACTTATTTAATCAATGTAGAATTTTAACAGGACGGAGTTGGAGGTAATGAAATCGGTTAAAATTAGCGAAGTGTGTAATTCAAGCAACTCCGTGCACTCGATAGAGGGTCGCAATAAAGTTTGCGAGCTGCGAGAATCGCGGAGATGGTAATTCTGCAGTTCTCTGTGCTCGCATCAATAACGAAAAATTTCGAGCGACTTCTATTAACAGCTGAAACGGAACTGTCACTTGAATTGTTCGCTACATTTTTCATTTTTTATTTTATTACAACGACGTTTATTGTTGCTTTTATACACACAGTTTTCTTCCGTTCACGTGGAAAAGAGAGAAAGGAGAGAATAGAAACGCTAAACAAGAGGATGTTCTCAACACTGTGCGGATCAAGCTGATGCGATAATTAGCATTCAGCGAGTGATGTGCAAATTGTATGAACGGTCGCCAATTATAGCATATGTCTTTAATATTGTATAATGCCATTAAATGTGCCGTAGTCTTTGTCTTTTGCTACGGTTTCAATTAACCGGGATATCAATTATACATAGGAATTATATGAATAATGATGATTATATATAACGCGCATTAATCGCTCGCGGTAAAATTCGGCTCGAAAGCTCCTGTCTCTTGTGTTATTAATTTAGCCGAAATTCGCGCGGATAAACGCCGTTTGTGTTCACGACCAACATTCTAACGCGTCAGTTTGCGAGACAAAGCCCAGGCAAGTTTTCCGAGTCGTCAATTTTTGGAGCCGGGCTCTCGAGTTTTCGCGACGCGGCTCGTCAGCCTTTCTCACATCCTCGGATCGCCGTCGGAATCTTCGTAACGGAGATTCCCTTTACGCGATCGCAGAAGTTTCTTCTCATCCGTCACGCGTTTTTCAGCTGACGATGAATAGGCGATAATGAATTAACCCCCTTATTACTCTATGATTATGCATTTTTTTTATTCGATTAAATAATCTATCTCTGTATTATTCTGATGTATCATTTGATTAAGATTCGTCCGGCCGACAGCGCGAACGGCTATGACGCGTGGCGTGTCGAGAAAGTCGGAACGCTCGCGTCGCCTCGCCACTTTATCATTTATGGGTGTAACGCACAAGCCACCGGAGAAAGCGACGACCAGTTTGTGTGCGGTCTTGCTTCGTGGATTTTACGGTTATCGTTCGAATCGTTGGCTTTTCGAACGGCCTGTATTTTTCCTCCCTGAGCCGCTTGATTTTTACGACGGCGGAGCCAACTGAGCACACAATTACGTCATTTCCTTCTTACCATTTTTTGTTCATTTGTTTTCTATTTCAATGTCGTGTAACGACATTGGTCCATTTGCGTCTCCAGTACGAAATTGCGAATTCTTCGGCGTCCCCTGATCATTTCGGGAGGGAGGGGGAAGATTTGAAGGACCTGACAGTCAAGTAGTGTGAGATTCAGAGGGAAAGATTTAAGTGAACGTGGACAGCCGAGAATGCAAAAGCTATTCGTGGCGTAAACCATTATTTACGCGCGTGCTTTCTACACGCGCGGCTCTCTTTGCCCGGATTGCCAATTAATTATATCCACATACCCGTCAGGAGTCGCTAATTAGCGCCTTCCACGACTATGTGCCGCTAAACCTCTCCTAGCTATCTCCCTCAGCTCGTTATCCATTCTCGAAGCGCTCCGAGCTCTGTCGTTCCTTATTATTTTCCCGCGCCCTAAATCGCTTCCTTCTTCCCCTCCTTCCGACCGCAAATCCGTGCTGTGCGTTTAAAAGAAAAATCTCGTGGAAACGCACAAAAAGTGCATATTGGGTCGCGATGAGCTGGCGCCGCGCGATTAAGAACTCGCGGAGTATCGACGGGAGAGATCGTCGAGTGAAAAATAGAATCTCCCTGGAGAGACGTCTATCTGGAAATATTCGACGATATTTCGAGCACAGCTTTTCGCGACGTCTATTCTGCGGCTATTCCCGGTGGAAGCGCGCTCGCCATTTTTCCGTTGCGGCGCCTTTTAAAAGGAACTTCCCGCGACTAATGGACACGCTTCATTCCTCGATAAATCCCGCCGTCGCTGTTCGTCGCGCGTCGTTTGCCTTTCCGATAAAAATTCGATTCGCAATGCAAGGGACGCGAGCGAGCGGCGTGTTCGTTCAGCACACGCAGCCGATTCGCGGTTCGTCACATGATTTTTTGCGGCCTGCCGGATGACTTTTACTCCGCTGACTGCACATACAGTGATTCAATGATTTGCCACCGATGTGGTTAGCGGCATAAAACTCATCGGGCGTGCTGCTCAAGATAATGCGGCGAACCGCAGATTGGTGGTTATAGACCTGGATCTTGTTCTGTCAGAATTCTTATTGTTATTCTCCTTATGTAGAGAATTTCTTCTCAAAACAATAAATCTTACAGTATGTTTGATAAGAGCGTGTACGGCAAAACTTTTTCCTCGAAACCGTTAGAGGGGGGATATGAACGCGAGCCAATAGCGGGGCTCTTCTCCCAAGATGCTTTGTCTAGAAAGCCTTAGTTATCGTTTGACTTTCGTCACAAAAGGGCGTATTTCAACATGAGTGCCGCGTACGCATCACGTTACGAAGCTGTGTTTCTATGTTCGCATCCGAAAGGACCAAAAATGTCGCGCGGAGCGGCTGCTAAGTATATGAAGAAGTCTAAGGCGTTTGTGAGTAAGTGGGTGAAACGTTATTCCGAGGTCAAAAACGTTGATGACTTGCCGGATCGTGGCTCTGTGCAGAAAACGACGAAAAAGGAGGACAAAATGATTTTACGGGTGTTTGAGAAGAATCCTTGTTTATCATTGCGTGGCGGGCAAGCGGTTTTACTTAAAAAGGGTCTAAATATATCATGTCATACTATAAGAAGACGTTTACTGGCTCATAAAGTGAAATTTCGAAGCACGATAACGAAACCGTTGCTGTCTGAAAAACACGTCGAAAAAAGACTTGCTTGGGCAAAAGAAAATTTGGACCGCTATTGGGGCAACGTAATTTTTTCAGATGAAGCTTCGTTTTGGGCAAAGTCTTCTATCAGACGTGTCTGGTCTACCCAGGCCAATAGACTCATCGAGCGGACCGTTAAACATCCGGTAAAGGTGCACGTCTGGGGCTGTTTCTCAAAACAGGGATTTGGCACTTTACACATCTTTACACAAAATTTGGATGCTGCTAAAATGGTCCAAATATATGAGAGAGCTTTATTACCATCTGCCCAAAGGTGGTTTACGAGGAAAAATGAAAATTGGCTACTGCAAGAGGACAATGATCCGAAACATCGGAGTAGACTTTGTACTGCGTGGAAACAAGAAAATGACGTTGACGTACTGGATTGGCCTTCACAGTCGCCAGATGCAAATCCAATTGAAAATGTTTGGGCGCTTATAAAGTTTAAGCTCCGAGGAAAGAAAATATGGACCGTCAAGCAGTTAATTCGACAGATTCGATTTATATGGAGATCTTTGTCTGAAGATTATGCTGTAAAATTAGTAGAAAGTATGCCTCGGAGATGACAGTCAATTATTGATAATGGAGGCGACTGGACAACTTATTAATAATAAAGCATCGCAGTCTATATCATGCATAATGTGTACAAATTTTTTCAATTTATGTATTATCCTAAGTTTTTGAGTTTTGCCGTACACACTCTTATCAAACATACTGTATGTTTAGGATATTCTACTTGGTACTTATTTCAGGGGATTTTTCTTAGAATGAGAATATCAATTATTTAGCGTCTGCAGTTCTGCAACTCGCCGCCCCTTCATTTGTCCGTCGCGTCCGGGACGATGAAGGAATTGCATTTTCGTCTGCGGCGTCCCCGGCAACGGTGCGCGCACACGCGACGGAGTTATTTATTATGAAACACTCACGGGTGGAGGACGCCGGGGTGAAGGTATCGGCCGCGTGCACGAGACCGGCCAAATCGAATCGGCGCACGTAGCGCGTGCATATGAGACTCACGTAGCCGTGTCGCGGGCACACGTGTCGCGGGAAAACATGTGCCTCGTCGCGCCGCGCGCATACCTATTCGACGACGGATTGAACGCACGAAAAATTATGTTACCGCACCTCTCGCCCGGCATCGTCGGAATTAGCGTTGCCTCACCTCCTGCATCACCTCCGCGCGACGCGCTCCGTGGAATATAAACGCCGTAGAGCCAAAGAGCCGTCGGCTCCAAACTAGATCGCGTCTTCATATTTTGTATGTTGAATTGATTGCGTTTACTTATCTCTCGCGGATGTACATGCTCACTTTACGAGTAATCGTGTCCCCCCCCCCCCC
>NW_022639453.1:1780016-1791129 GCF_010583005.1 Odontomachus brunneus
CCCCCCCGGGAATATCCTGTATAATGAAAAGGCGACGGCTGAAAAAGGAACCGGGAGAAGGGGAAGGTAGATGGTAGCTGAAGGAGGATATCGAACAATTCCGCAGTCGTTAGCTGCTCTCCTCCGATTCCGACTCGTCCGTGTCGCGCGACGGAGACTATTAAAATCAACGGATCCCGGGCGAGTGGAGAACGAGGAAAACGCCACGAGAGTGACGAGGGGACAAGAGGCAGCGCAGCTTGGCACAGTCTAGCTCTCTCTCTCTCTCTCTCTCTCTCTCTCTCTCTCTCTCTCTCTCTCTCTCTCTGTCGTAAGAAACCAAACGGAGAGAAACGTCGCGTCGAGAAGCGCGTAGGAAAAGTCAGGCGAAGTGAATAATTGAAATTTTCCGGAACGAAAACTTAACGTCTCGTTCGAAGAGAGAGAGAGATAGTCCACCATCCCTCTCGTCCAGGGTTGGCGGGACAGCGGGAAGAGGTGCAAACAGGGAGGTGCAGAATGCGTATGCTACGTGTCTCCACCGGGAAATGTGCGCACCACGTCGTCTAGGCAAACACCCGTCGCGCCTCTTGGAGAATGAGGTGTAGGAGCTTTTCAATGGCGTGTGCGACGAGGAAAATCCGCGTTTGCTCGACACGCGCTCGCGCGTGCGAGAGGGAGAGGGGAAGCTGTTTAGAGCGCTGGAAAACCGTGAAAGATTCGCGGCTCCTCCGCGGCGGGGATCAGACCGGGAAATCAAGAGAATTTGTCGTGCTTGAACTTTGTCCCTGGAAAATCTGCGAGTCGAGGATGAGGGTGAAGCGATGAGAGGAGCACGGAGGACGTGAACGTGAAGATCTCACGCGTATTCGCGCGCGAGCACCGGCAGCAGAAAATCGTGTGAACACGATCGGCTAGGAAGGTTTATCTTGCCGGGGGTGCGCGCGGGTAATTACGGGGCGAGAAAAATGAGCGGTATTATCGGGCGCATGCTTAATTACCGCGGGAGTTGAATGGGCGCTCGAGAAATCGAGCGGTATTACGTAATCGGGAGGGAAGTGGCCGAACATTGCTCGCGCTTAACTCTTTCGCCGCCGCTTTCGGAGAAATTTACGTCTTTATTTCCCTAACGAGCTGGAACTTAATCGATCCCCCTCCCTCCCTCCGGCGTTTCACGCGAACGCTCTCGATTCTTGGCGATTTTCAGACTCCCGCGGGCGATCGAACTTTGGGAGGGGCGAGAAGGAAAGAAATTACAATTACTACTTTTATCGGCATTCGTTTTTGTTTTTCTCCTCGGATTCCTCCGATGGTCCATTAAAGTTCGCATACAGTGAGCATTACATCGCTTGTTTTTCTTTCTTTCTTTTGGTTCTCAAGGCCCGTGTTATTGTTGTTCGCGACAATAAGACCGCTCTCCTGTGTAGTCGGACGCGAAACTTTCGCAGAAGCGAGCCCGCGGCGGAAAAGCGTAATGAAATATGAACTCGGGATCGCGGTTGATACCCTCCGCACGCGGCGGGGTATCACGATCCCGCTGTAATGCATTTGCGTAATTGTGAGCCACGGGGAAAAGAAAATGCGGAAAATATTAGTTCGGTATCACACCGAAGTTCCATGCCGTCTGATTTTATCAACGAAATGTCGCGCGCGACATCGTGGCGCGCAGCTACCCGAGGAAACTTTCGCAATTAGCAGTAACATTGGTAGCCGGCGCATAATTATATTAAAACGGTACACGGCGGCAATTAATTATAACACGGCTGCTTTGTATTAGGAATTTGCTATACGTACTAACCTAACCTAACCGACAATGTTAACTCGTTGCTTGTCTACGAATTATGCCGGCATACACAAAAGGCGCGGCGCCCGCTGTTTACGCCGCCTTCCCACAAAATTCCTGTGTTTTCCGTTCTATAGACCTCGCGGCACAATGGCTCCGCGGTTAACAATTTCGCTTCTAACATCTGCGCGCCGGCAAATCAAATTGTTAGCGCTTGAATCGTTAACGAGATCCGCCAAATCACGCCAAGGCGCTCAGAAAAGCCTGCCGTGGAACGAGATCCTGATTTTCCTCGACAGACAATCCGCGAAATATAGACAGCGCGAACGTCTGTAAACTTGCGAAAAGAAAATTTGTATAGAGAATTCCCTCCCAAAACAAGAGGAATAAATCTTATGTTCAGAATATTTTACATTTGGTGCCTATTTTAGAGAATTTTTCTAAGAATAGCAATTTTTCAGTGCATATTTTAACTGAAAAATTTCACCGAATTCTTTTATTAAGGGACGCCTACATTGGAAGTAAATAGCAAGAAGTAGGAAGTAAGAGTAAGAAATTGACCAACCACAGTCGAATGTGAGAAGAATAATCAACTATAATTGGTCAATTTCTTATTCTTACTTCCTACTTCTTACTGCTTACTTCCAATGTAGACGTCCCTTTACTCTTCCGATGAAATATTAATCCGAAAGTTATTCCAACATTTTTCCTCTTTCGAGTCAAGGATCACGTGTTTACTCTTGAAGCAAAATGCCCTCTTAACCGCGGCAGGCAAGGTTTGTATTGTAAATATAAGATAAAATTCCTGCAACTGTTGAGAATATTGTGATAAAAATATTCTCGTTTTGGCTTTAGAAGAATTCTTTTGGGACACCATATACTAAGAGAAAAAATATCTAAGAGATGAGAAATATTTATACTCGGTAGATAATATTTACTTAAAATATTTTATACGAAATATTTATTATATTTATAAATAATTATTTTAAATAATTTAATATTCTAGATAATGTCGCTGATGAGATTAGAAAGTTCTCGAGAGAATGCTTTATTATAGCATTATTATAGTGTGTCTCTAATGCCGCTTACAGGCGAGAAAGGTCTTTTTTATCGTTTATCCTCTCGCATTGTTGTACAAGACATATGAGGAATATCGAGTATTCATGTGTGTAGAAAGTAGTAGTGGCGAGGCGCAAAGTATTACGCGCGCACATACACGGTCATAAATTTTGCCGCGACTTGGAAATACACCATGACAACTCGTATTCGTTAGTACTCGTTAAACATCAACCTCGATTTTCTCCCACAACTCGTTTACCTTTGCCTCGAATTGCGTCTGTCTGACTTGTGCGTGAAATTCCAGCGACGTCAATGTGACGTGGAAAATGTCAACCGGTGTGTCTCTAATGCCGCTTACGGGTCAACTAACATTTGACTGTTCTCGATGACTAACATTTGACTGTTCTCGATGACAGTCTGTCTCGCCACATGTTATTAACTCGACTCTTCGTGCCCCTCATCTTCAACCTCATCCTCAACCTTCTACCGACAGCGTGAGCGAAACGAAAACTTAATTGAAGAATCAAGCTCTGACATTTTGAGATTCTTTCCCATAAATCCGACCTCTTGAAACCTGACAGCCCGTTACAACTCCTCCGCTGATCGCCGATATTGATTACTTTTAGACGCGAGCAGCACGATTAGAGTAATATTACATAGCACTCTTGATTTTCTCGTATTCGTTCCTGCAAAGCACGGGTTATTTGCGCCTAGAACTACGCGCGAACGCAGTTATTTTATTATGAATTAGACCTTCACATTTCGCGTGTACAGGTTTGTCATTAACGTGTTCAACGTCGTGACTAACGGGGACCCACCGATACACGTGCAAAACGCACTCAACCGTGTACGTACATACGCACTCGGTAGTTACGGGTATCATCATCATCATCGGGAGAAGAAAAAAACAACCGAATAGCGGTGCAACGAACATGTTCGTATAGAGCACGCGTTTATTTTCCGTAAAACGAAAGTACCAATGTTTGGACACATCTACTTCTGGATATTTTTATTGTTTTGATCTTTAAATAAAAAAAATATATATATGTATAAAACTTTTAACACAGGATATATTAAGAGGGATATTTATTTCTGTGAAATAAACTTTATATTCCATAAGTAAACTTTCAAATATTCTTTTATGAGTGTATTTCTGAGTGGGAAATTTAGATATCACGTTTAAGCCTTTAGGACACGGTGATTTCTCCATGAGATCACTTGAGATTAGAACCAAATCATAGCTTTGGGCATAGTGATCTCGCAACTATCACTCAGCCTATTTTCTGTTTTTCTTGTTGTTAGCTAGAGAGACCTTATAAAGTTATAACATTAATATCGGCAAATTATAACCTCAGAAATTTTTACTCTCTGTGATCTTATTATGTGAGACTTGTGCTTCAAAGGGTTAAAGAGCAAAACAATAGGAATGTGATAGATAGTAGATTTAGGTATATGTCCAGGTATTGGTACTTTTATCTCAACTCCGAACTCTTTCGCAGAATCTTTCGTAGCAGTTTGGTCTTCGTCAAAGATAATTGGAATCTCCTCGCGCGCGCGCCACTGAACGTGTTAATTTGCTGAACGTAGCCCTTGGGTTCTCTTCTAGAGAGCTGCCTTCTCCGAGGTAGGACGTATTTATTCTGGCATTGCTCCCGCACACATAAGACGCTGCACCCTCCGCACGATAGACCTTCACGACCCCGAGCGAAACTGAAATCCGATCTCAGGGGCGACCTACCTCCCTCCGCCCGGCTCCCCTCGCCCACCTCCGCCGGCCGACGCGAGTTCGCGTTTCCCCATCCGGGATGCTGGAAATCCACCCCTAAATCGACGCGTGGCCTCTTTCTTTCGCAATGTCCTACCTCCACCCTCGGGAACGACCTCTTGAACGGTGCCGTAGTTTCGCGCCGACGAGCGATTCGGCGCTCTCCTCGTGCAACAGGTAGATGTGGCTACGGGCCAGCTGCTACCCCTATTATGCATAATTGCTCGAGGGTGGAAGGAGAAGGAGAAGGCTCTCCCATGGCAATCGAACGCGTGTTCTGTCTGCCGCGCTGTCTCGCCTTTTGTTGCCAAATTCTTCCGTTTGTCGGCGCGAACGAGCGTATTATCCCCCTGCGGTAGCGGCCGTAGAACATCCCGTTTTTACGAGCTCGAGAATTCGCGTATGGATTCGCGGGCTCTTAAGACTCGCGCACGCTCGCTTATTAGAATTCAAGTATCTTGGCTTCTCTACGAGAACTCGTAAAGCCTCGAGAATCTCTGCTCGGTTTGAAGCCTCGCTCGCTGTTTGACCCGCCTTTGAAGTGTCTTTAGGAGCCGCGGAGTGGCCATCGCGATGAATTTATTCGTCGATGGAATTTTTTTTCAAGTCGACAGTTATTAAGACGCGTTGACGCAGCATGTCTCTTCACTGTATCCTTTTACGTTCTATTTGCTTATAACCTTTCCTTTCCTACCTCTTCTTCAGTCTATCTCGCTCTTCACCCACTTTCTCGTTCTTCCCTCTCTTTAGTCTCTCTCTGTCTCTTTCTCTCTCTCTCTCTCTCTCTTTCGCTCTCTCGTTCTCTCGCTCCCTCGTTCTCTCGCTCCCTCGCTTGCCTTGCTTTTCGAAGCCGTCGAGAGGAATCTCTATGGCATAACGCGCACTCCAATATGTCTCGTCGTCAATCAAATGCCGTCGACGGATTCTAGTGCATTTGAGATATAATAATGCGTCCGTCGATCCATCGTCTGCGTCACGGTTGAAGTACGATGCGAAATGATGGCCATGGAAGTCTATGGAAATCCTCCGCGCCCATTGATCGTCATGGATCAGTACTATATCATCCATTACTCTCAAGCGCGTCGTTAAAAAGAAATCGTAAAACGATTGTTCACGGGGATTTTCGACGGGGATTTTCTTCTCTTCTTTCGCATCTTCGTGTATTTTCAGGATTTCGTGCTGTGCACGGGAAAAATATTTAGTTAGACTAACCAAATTTTTCCGATGAAATATGAATGAAAGAAAGCTGTAGTTGAGGTTACCAGAATTCTCTTGGAGTCAAGCGGAAAATCTGGTTAACTTGAGCAATATTTTAGCAACTTCAACTGAAATTTCCTGATTAGTTTGTATTTCGCCAGAAATTTGGTCGATTCGAACCGAACTTTGTTCTTCCGTGTGTAATCATGTATTAGAAACTTTAGTAATAATCTCACGTGCATAACATTTCAAGTTTATTTCACAGAATACGAATGCAGCGCGAATAATAATCTTTCTCGAGAATATATCATCGACGAACAAGAAAATAGTTTCTCAAGCCTTCGCAAATACAAAGCAGAGGCGAATAAGCTTGCGTTGCTCGAATAAGGGACTCCCTTTGGCCCCCATTTGAAGTTAAGCAGCGCAAATAGGGAAACATCGAAACGACTAAGAGATCGACGAGATGAGAGGGTGTGAACGATCGCGGCAGAATGGGCGAGGTTGCGCGGGTGAGTGAGGGATAAAGAAGGGATTGATGCATGCAGGAAGATAGAAAGAGCGAAAGAGAAAGAAATAAGGAAGGAAGAAAGAAGAGAAGGAAGGAAAGAAGGAAGAGAAGGAAGGAAAGAAGGAAGGATGAAATAAAGGGGGATAAGAGAGAGCGCGCAGGCAGGAGCGGGGGCGACGAGAGGGATATACATATGCGGTGTACACACGCCAGGACACGATGGATTCGTATATACGTACATAGAAGCGGTACATGACGCCGGGACAGCCGCCAGCTTTTGCCGATATATACGGATTGCAGCGGCAATTAAGTTTTACGGTCGTGCATCCAGGGAGAGACGCCTGTTTCGAACGCGTTGAGTGCCAGTCGTAAAGCCGGCTAGAGGGGGCCAACTGCGGCGCGGGCTGTTTTTCCCTTTTACAGCGCGCGCGACCGGGGTTAGATGGGGCCGTCTGGGATAGATCCGCCGGGTGCGCCGGAAATTGACGGAAATACGGGTGACTGTAGTCATTGATGAATGATGTGGCTCGGTAGCGATATCGGGTCGTGTATCGCTAACTGCGAGAGCCGGGGCTAATTAAGAATGTAAATTGGGATTAAAACACGACGCGAGAAGACCTCGAGGTGACTTTCGCCTGTTCCTGATGAGGAGAATCGCGCTGGAACGATCTCGTAGTTTCTGCCCAGCACGTGGCCGAATATTAATAGATTTACCGGCGTACATTTGTGTTAAGGATAAAATCTAGTCGCGAGGTATTGGCACGAGAGACATGATATATCTCGCGGGCTACAGGTTGGAAAACGCCGGGCGCTATTCATTCGCTTGCGCCTGTCGCGCGACACTATTCCTCCCCTCCTGTCCTCGCTCATTCTCTCTGTCTTCCACCTGTTCTCCTTCCCCACCTGTTCCGTATGCCGTGCGAATTGCAAGGGATGCGGAATCCGTGGCATACGTGCGCCGCGTTGCAATGCAATGTCGATGCACTTCGCGATATAGTAATCGGGGGATCGAGTACGGGATATATACGTCGCAGCACGGTCGCCAGGTGAGAGGAGGTTGAATAGGGGAGACAGTCAGTGGATAACAAAGTCGACAGGACCGTCACTTAAAAAGTATAGTCTTGCGATGCGAGAAACGACATTGCTTTCTTGTCACACGCTCGTTACAGAAATGATGACATCTTTTCGTGCGAATTGAAGTCACACACGGAAAAAAAAGATTTGCTAATATATGGACAGCTAAAAATAAATTAGCTGCAGAAGCACATTTTCTTGCTGTCATAGCAAAGTTATTTAGTTGTGATAGCTAAAAGATTTGATAATATATATATTAACAAATCGTTTAGCTATCACAACTAAATAACTTTGCTACGAAAGCAAGAAAATTTGCTCCTGCAGCTTTTAGTTGTCCATATATTAGCAAATCTTTTTTTCCGTGCAGGGAAGTGTACCACCCTTAAATATAATTTTTTGTGTAGTCTCAAGAAGATTATTCTCTAAAATCAAAAGGAAGATATTCTAAGCAAAACGCGGATGTTGGTGCGAATATTTAAATTATGAGGAGGGGAGAGTCAACAATGTTTGATAGTGTCAAAACCCGCGCGCCGAATATCAAGGATCTCGCTCGAGACACATGTGTCGTCGAATAGGAGAATCGATTTATTCGTCTTCCTCGGGGAGGACCACGGCGTGCTTTATTTCCCTGATGACACGCGCGTTCCGTACGCCTCGTTCCACGCAGACGGGCTTATCGTCGCGAACGATAATTCGCACCGCCGCGCTCTCCGTTTGTCCGGCGCAAATTGCGCGCGATTAATCCGGGCGTTCTGCCAAAAACCGCCGAGGTGATGAGATTCCGGTGCTAGATCGGCGACCGTCCGCCCACCCGCTACACGAGACTCTCCTTTTTCGCCGGTGTCGCCCCGGAAAGACAAACAACCGGGCGTCTGATCGATCCCCGGGCCGAAAGCGGCCCCGGGATTCCGAGTTAATTGCGCGCTCTAACACCTGTTAATAGGACTGGCAATGGGGCTGTCAGGTATTTTGTGCCCGCGAGGTAAGCAGGGTCGTTCGTGCACGGCGCGGTCGGAGGTGGTGCAGCAGACGGTGGTGTCAGGGCGTATACACGACGAGCGTGTGCGGCAGGCTAGGAAGGCGGCAGAGGGAGGCAAGGGAATAGTCGGGTCAGGGTGGAGGAACAACGAGTGGGATAAGAGAGAGAAACGGGGGAGGAAGAAAGAGAGACGAGAGGAAGGTGGAGATAGAGAGATGGAGGGATATATATATATATATATATATACATAGAGAGAGAGAGAGAGAGGGAGGACGCGCGCGAGAGTGAATACGAATAGCGGCGACACAGGAGGAGAGGAGATGGTTGATGCAGATGGAGAGTTGCAATCTGTTCCCGATGGCTCCCGTACCGAGCTCTGTGGTTACCACTTTACAGTCCCCTCGCCTGTAAACCCACCCTAACCTCCGTCGTTCCTCACCCTCGCGCCAGTATCTCTCACGCGCCCCGGTCCTCTCTCGCTCGTCCTCTGCCACCCTGCTTCCCCCTGCCAGCGTGCCACCCTCGAACCTATCAACGTCAGGGTAACCTCATCTGCTCGCCTGTCCGCAGGACATTAACCGAACTCAACGTTTGGTTTCCGTTTATACCCGCGAACGCGCATTCACGCATCGTGTCACGTTACTTTCGAACGAGATCGAGGCGGGCTGTCCCGCGATCATAGTCGCGATGGATCTCGCGATAGAAAAACTGGAAAGAGGAGTGTGTAAGGCACGAAGGTGCGTCGAAAAATAACGTCTAGAACGAGGATATTGCAAAGGTGAATGTCCCAGTAACAATTTCGTTATTAAATTTCCTCGTGGCAGCGAGGGGGGAGACGCCTCGAGCTCGCGCGGCGATATCATTGTGCGTGAGATAAAAGTTCTCGCTTTCTCGCGCCATTATATAGCGAACTTCCGGCGAGACCCTCGATAGACTGAAGCAAACGCGGAAATAGAACGGGCGAAATTAGTCGCGGGAATAGAAACCTGACTGACGTTCGCAATATTCGACACGACATTTCCCTTGGTTTGTAAGCCTTTTATTTTGAGCGGATCGATAGGCGTTTGCTCCGCGAACGAAAAAGTCATATGGGGAGCGCACGCGATAATTGCTGCGAAGTTTTGGAAACGGCTCGCGCAATCGGCGTCGTGTTCGAGGAGCTCTCGCCGCCGTCAATTGCGCGATTTTATGAAAACGCAAACATTGAGTTTTATGCGATGCTCGTATGATAACGGGTGGTTCCCCGGTGGTCGGCCTGGTTCGATTGAAAAAGCGATCGCGCGGGTATCAGCGAGACGCAAAACACATCGGTGCGTTTTCACTGCGTTCAATGTGGACGGTTCCGTTTAGAGATCGTTACAGAAACGCCTCGTATATCACCGGATTACTATAATTTCGAGCTGTAGCGATGGACGTTTACGACCGTTTCCCGGTCGGCCTTCCGAGCACACGGTTCGTCTTTTACGAGCCGCGCAGATATATTTACGCGGCTGCTAACCAGATCGGGATTGAACAAACAACGCATGAGACTCGCCAATTAGACGCGCGAATTTTTCCACGGGATATGTACGTGGCGAATTACTCTCTCGTGGTGAGAAACGTCGTGCGATTTCAGCAACCTCGGTTGTGCGAGTTTCAGTTGTTAAAACGCAACCCTCTCGTCTAGAAATTTACCCCACGCTCTTGATCAGGTTGGTCTTAATCCAAAGTTATCGTACAGTGTTGATTAATGCTCAACATTGATCGATTGACATTTTCTTTGATGTTGATTCTCAATTGATTTGTGTCGTTTATTTTACTATAAAAGACTATAAGTGTAACAGCTCTGTAGATCAAAGCTACACGGAAAAAAGAGATGTGATGCACCTAACAAAAAATATTTAGTTGTAAGCAAATAGCTGCATCATTCTACATATCTTTGTATGATAGTTATGTGTATGGTTGATTTGACTTACTTACTTTGGTGTGTCAACTACAAGTTGCGCGTGATCTGATTGTGGCAACCAGAAATTAGTAAGTGGATCATTTTGCATAGACAAGCTAAATATCGATATAGTTGCATTAATCAATGCTATATTGCAAAGCAGCGATGTTAGAAAACAAAAGCAATTCACTACGCGCACAGCTAGAGATGTATACATGTGAAAACTGGTTCTGAGTGTATAAATATACATTTGTAGTTGCCGCGTAATGAGCCACGTTTGGCTCATATTAACCATGTATTATCACTGCTGCAACATAAGTAACTCAACCATTGCTCTTTGGTTACAGCAACCACATAAATAGTTGTTCCGTATTTTACTATTGAATCTGGTTGGCACAACTAGATTTCTGTGGATCAATCATATTGTTTTTTCTGTGTATAATAACAATACTAGTTATGGATGTAAAGAGCCAAATTGCTGTTATGTGCTTATAATTTAATAAGGTAAAACACTTAAATTGTACGTTACGACCATTACACTGAGAGAAAAATGTATGATATTTGGAACTATAATGACATAGTAAAAATATTATAGTTAGGAATATAATTTTAATGATAAATGTTACCATAATATTTGTAATATTTACAATATAAATATAGTATAACTGACCAGTGTAAAATTTTTACCAAGAATTATAATTATTTGAAATAAAAAATATGGTAAGGTGGCAAATATTGAATGGTAAGAGAAATTAACTATTTTATATAGTCAATACAATTGGAATATTTGGCAAATATAGGTACATGTAACTATATTCCCAAAAGGTGCTTTACCATATATATAG
>NW_022639453.1:1791139-1800716 GCF_010583005.1 Odontomachus brunneus
GATATTTGGAACTATAATGACATAGTAAAAATATTATAGTTAGGAATATAATTTTAATGATAAATGTTACCATAATATTTGTAATATTTACAATATAAATATAGTATAACTGACCAGTGTAAAATTTTTACCAAGAATTATAATTATTTGAAATAAAAAATATGGTAAGGTGGCAAATATTGAATGGTAAGAGAAATTAACTATTTTATATAGTCAATACAATTGGAATATTTGGCAAATATAGATACATGTAACTATATTCCCAAAAGGTGTTTTACCATATACGTATATAGAGTAATAAGATGGTGACTATAAATCTGTGTTCATTCTACTGTATCTTCATGTTTAGATGAACTATAAATATATGTTTGAGGCCAGAACGAACTATAAAATATAGTGAGATTATAGTTATTCCAACTATTTTTTTCTCTCAGTGTACGTACAACTCGTTTCGACCATTGAATGTGGTCCTCTTCAGTTAGTGGTACAGTGTCAAATGTAATTACATGGACTTCATTTGACATTACATGGACTTTATTTGACACTGTACCACTAATTGAAGAGCATCACATCCAATGTTCGAAACATATTGTACAATTTAAGTGTTTCGCTTTATTAAATTATAAGCACATAACAACAGCAATTTGGCTCTTTATATCTATAACTAGTATCGTTATTATAGCTTCGATTATTTTTGTCAAAGAAAATCGTTAGTCATGACGATGACGACTTTTAAATCTCTCAAGGTTCCAAGATTTATGTAGGAATTTATCGATTCAAGGCTCTCTAGTTTCGATGCGACGAAACGTGGGCGTTTCTCAATTTGCGATTTCGACAGGTCGAAATTCGAAACATATCGATTCCGATAGCTATTTATTTGCAATTCAAAGGGAAAAAGGAGGTCGCGCATTCACGTATCTTCGTTCCCAAGGGAAACACGTCGCGGTAGTGCGCGCGCGAATAGTACACGTTCCTCGTTCTTACAATCTTTCGCCAGATAGTTCATACGTGCACGAGCAACAGGTATCATACCTGTTTTCGCGAATTTCCATAATGGTTCGAGCCTCCCTCCCCTCGACTTTATTTTTCGCGAGGGACAAACCGTATCTCGCGAAAGAGATTGCTTGCATTTCTCCTTGGCTCGCGTAGACTCGCTCTCCTCTGAGTACCGCTCTATTCCACTCTACTTTGAGGGATCATGATAGAACTCGTTGGTGAAGACAAAATTAAGGAGTATACCTTCCCTCCTGCAAATGATTCCGCGATGCAGCCAACGCCGCGGCGAAAAAATGACGGACTGAACGAAATATGGGATTCATCCTTCTCAGCTCCGCTCCATTCTTCGATATCAACGTGAGATACGACAAATGTGTCCCGGCCGTCAATTCGTTCGCATCGCATTTTTCCGCCGATTTCCCGGTCACTCCTCGTCTCCTCCGTCTCTCCCCATTTCTCTCTCTCCCTCCTCTCTCGCCAAACTCGCGTTTATTCGCCTAAATCGGCGCGCGCGGCGAAAATTGTTTCGTCGCAATTCATCGGGGCGCGTCTTCGCCCCGGGGGCTGCGGCGGCTCGTAACCCCCTCGAAACGAGACACACAGGCTCTCGATCATCGGCAGGATCCATCGTCCTGCCGAGTCTCCGCCGCATCCGCCGTAAATACGCTCTTGCATCGAAACGACGCGCTCGTCCTCGTCGCTATTTTCCCCGCTGCCGATTGGCCGGCGGCGCACCGTATATAGCGTGCGGCTCCTTTACGAGCCGCGGTAAAATTTTCTGCGCTACAAAGTTATGAATTCGTTGCGGCGAACGCGCCATCACCGTCACCATCACCGCATCGCTGCCCCCCGCGTCCTCCGCCTCTTATTCTTTTCCCATGTCGTGTTCTTCGTCCTCCTCGTCCCTCCTCTGTCTCTCTTCTGCATACCTCCTCCCTTGTTTCCCGTCCGCGCTCTGCAACGAGGCGCCCGACGTCGTCGTCCCGTTTGACGACTACACCGCGCTTTATGACACGCGATATCCTTTATCCGAAATATTATGCACGAAACGCCGCCGTTCCTCTGACATCCGCTGCATCTCTCGGCCGCTCGCGGAGCGCGCGCACACGCGTGCCGAATTCATATTGAATGCCCGGTAAACTTTAATTTCACAGAATTGTCGATCGAGGGGCAACAGGAGGGATAACGTAAAAAACGGAGGAGAAACACAGGGTTTACGTTTACGGCACAAAGAGTCGCGCGAAATCCCGAAGGATGCGCCGCAGCTCTCGGCTCTCGCCGCTGATGAGGGATTGTATCGCGAAATTCATGACAAGAGAGCGGCTGCGAAGACGCGGCGATGCGGGAGGAGATGATGACGCGTTTTATCGCGCGCGCGAGAGCTACGTGCCATTTGGCGCGTGTCAGGGTTACTTTTTCGCAATGTAGAGGTGCGACGGGATTGTAAATTTCTCAAGAGAGAGTGTGTGTGTGTATGTGAGGCAGAGGAGGGAGGGATAAAAAATGAATATCCTAATAAACGTCGAGCGTATGGAAATATTTATTTCATTATTCGACAGCTGTCGAATTTTTAACACGAATTTTTCGTCCGCGCACCTCTTGGCAATATCATACGAGATCGATCTCCACTCTTGTTGTCCCCTGCTCCTCTCCCTTGCTATATTTGTATTTATGCCGAGCTATCGGCGAAAAATCACACGATTCACATTGAAATTGTTCGCGAATAATTAATTCCGATTCTCGATGCGACTAAAAACGTTTACGCAATTAATTAAATCGGTTAAAAAGGCAGGGTAGGAGCACAACCACGTACTCGATTCTCTCTCTCTCTCTCTCTTTCTCTCTCTCCTTTCACCGTGCAGGACATTCCGCCGAAATAAACGTATTTGAAAAGCTGTCGGGGCATGTAAAAGCGCGCGCTGCCCGATGACGGAAAAAACGTATGGCACGACGATACCTAAAATCGGAACAAATATCCATCATGGGAATTCGCTGCACTTTCACGCGCGGGCGCGGCGCACCGAACGAAAGTGCAAAAACGACGTAACGCACGGAAAAACGCCCTTTTCCCCCTGTCTGTCCCCGGGCGATGTGCAGATAACGGCAAATACGATGCGCACTTCCGGCACGCTTCGCCGCGACGCGTTATAGTACGTGTCATATTAATCCTCCGCGTGCACAATGTTGCTTCCGCGCGACCCGAATAAATATTCGACCAAACTTTCACGTGAGGCGCGAGAAAATTTCAACATCGCGCAATTCTGTTTGCAGTGACTTTATTGAGTGACTGTCTCGTTAAGCTGAAAAATCAGTCTTTATGGAAAATCGGGCTGAATCTCAATTAGGTTCCAAAGAATTTTCTATGTGGCTTTCTCCGTCTTAGTATTCGTGCTGCAGTCGTCGCCCATTACTCAAGTATATCTTACGCGGAATTACAAGACCGCGAAGTCTATTACTTAGAAGTCTGTTACTATTCCTTCGCGGATTACATATATTGCCGACAACCGCGGTTTTATTTAATAAGGCGATCAAAATTATTGCTCGCCCACGTGGATAAGCATTTCGAGCGCGCGGAATTGCTTTCCAGTGAAAATTTCGCGGAACACCTCTCTGTTACGCGGAACAGCGCGTTGAAAAAAATGCTATATTAGAAAGTAAACTCCCGCTGTATCGCCTCCCTCGAAAGCAGCGGCGTATGTAGATATATGTGCGCGCGTACGTTTGCTTTTCGTGCGATACGCGAGCACGCAAGGACGTGAATTCGCGAAGACGTCGTCACTCCGGCGATCGCGCGTGACGTTCCAATGGACGCAAGATGAAATTTTCCCATATTGGAAGTGGCATTGTACTCGCGATGTCACCGTAAGTGTGACATGTGCGTTTTTTTTTTTTGGCATTCCTCGCGGCTTTTGCAGTGTGCGACTTTTTACGGAAGCGTCCCTCCTGTAATCGCTACTCATGGTGGAATGAGATCACGCTTTTGCTCGGGCAATCGACTTCCATTACGCGTCACTGCCGATGAAGCCACACGGCAATTACTTACTCATTATCGCGTCGGACTTCTTGCGGCGCGTTCGAGGCACGCGATCGAGAGAACGGAGGATGCCGTTTCTCATCTCGCGCTATGAACGTCGTAGGATTATGACAGAATCTCTGGTTTCACTCTCGAAATTTTCTGCAGCGAATTTCACTGGAAAGGTGGGATAACCATCGAATTCAGACGATTTGTCTCTCGTGTATAGAACGTCCGGCAATTAATGACACATTCGTCATGTGCAGGTAGAACTCTCATTAAATTGAACAAAATTTCTTTACCACTTCGTGAACAGCTACGTAAAATTTCGAGTTGCCAATTGAAGAAAATCGGTGAATAATCGCGATTAAGGGGACGGAAGATCAGATTGTTTTTTCACAATTTTTTAAACTGAATGAATATGCGAAAGTGTTACAATATTTTAACGCGTATTTATACAACATATACAGAGAAGAAAAATATAATTTTGATGATCAAATACTCAGTATAAATGTATGGCACATGCAATTAAAATATATTTCGTTTTTCTTTTCAAAATTATCATTTTACAGTAATATTTTGACTCTTGGTTGTTTAATTAAGCTGAATTTTAGGTAAAAAATTTCCGTAAGCTTGTCGTTATCGTGTGAAATAAACTCGTGAAAATATTTAATTTTAAAATATTAATTTTTTTACTATAAAAAAATTGAAAATTTAATATTCCATTAAGATATTTGCAATTTTGTTAACTTTTACTCAATTTATATTATAGTGGTTCACAGGATAACGACAAGCTTACGGAAAGTTTCTAAAATTCAGCTTAATTGAACCACCGAGAGTCAAGATATTACTGCAAAATGACGAAAAAAAAACGAAATATATTTTAACTGCATGTATCATACACTTATATTAAATATTTAATCATTAAAATTATATTTTTCTTCTTTTTATATGTTGTATAAATACACGTCAAAATAACACTTTCGCATATTCATTCAGTTTGTCATGAAAAATTGTGAAAGAACAAGCACGGTTTTCAGACAATCTGACCCTCCAGTCCCCCTGAATGCATGTCTCCCAAGTCTCGAATTTTTTTACAAGAAATAGCAACCTCTCCCACGTCGTACAATTGTCTGTCTAAGTCTCTAAGCTATCTAAGTCTCCCGAAGCGTATAATTCTCAGTCTCTGAAATCCTAGTCTGCTTGAATCTCAGAGAGCGTGTTATCTTACATCGGGGGAGGAGGGGGATCGCGCATTCTGCATTGTCTTCCGATTTCTAGAAACACGATCGGATGCGCGGCGTAAAAGGAGCAACGTGGGACGACGGTGTCGCCTGCGTCTCGGCGAGTTACTGAGTAAACTTTGATAAAGTTACTTGTCGGGGAAAATATATTTGTCCGGATATCAATATCGCGCACTCTCGCCGACGCCACGGTGTAGCGGGCGTAGCTTTTGCCCCGGCGGTTCGTTATTGCGACGCTCGTCGGCAGTAATACTCGGAGAGATGCGTTTGCCGTTCGTCGTAATAAATATGATGTCAACAATTTCCCGCCGGTTCCCGGACGATGGCTGGCTTTGAGCTCTTTCGGGGAGCTCGAACGGAGTACTTGAACGACGATGAGGTGGGCTGACAGGATAAAATAGCGCGATGAAAAAAGCGTTATCGCTCGGCCCAGTATGCTCGCTCGCGCATGCGCACATAGGAGAGAGAGAGAGAGAGAGAGAGAGAGAGAGAGAGAGAGAGAGAGAGAGAGAAAGAGAGAGAGTAGGATACCTATAATAATTAACCGACGTAGTCCTGCGGGGACTTGATTAATACCGATCGGTAGCCGATGCCAGCCGGTGAAACGAGTTTAATCCTTTTCGTAGTCGATGACTGGGCAGGATCGCCGTGCTGACACTATGGATCATCGAGCTTTAACTTTCGAGCGAGCGCCGATCTCGCGTCAGTCGTAAATAATCCTTCCTCGCGACGATTGAATCGATCTCTGTCGCTTCGCGAAAGCCGGACGACGCGGCTTCGGAAAAATCGCTCGGATCCGAGTAAACACCGTTATATGAGTGAGGTATGACTGTCATTTTCGAACGGAACCACAGCTGTTCCGCGAATTTTTGCAATCACTGCTCGATCACAATGTCGGTGTGTGATCTTTGAAAATCTCGCGAGCTTCCCGTGCTTTCCAAGTACAATCAGCTTTCTCTTCTGTCCCCTTCTCTGCTCTCCTCGTCAATTCACCACGCGACGCGACAGGTGCGATTTTTTCTACACCCGTAAATTTAACAGCGTTATTATGAGGAGCGTTTAAAGATAAATCAGGGCTGATAGGTTTCGCCGGCGTGTAATATATTATACGTTTGTCCTGACAACGATTTTTACGATCGGTCGCGATTAGTGGGCCGTTGACTAATAGCGCGGCAATGTTTCCGCGGGCTGGAAAGCGTCGGTCGATGACTATCCTTCCCGGTTTCCACCTTCATGAGTATCGATCGTTTGTTCGCCGGTCCGCCCGCTCGTTCACCCGCTCGTTCGCCGTCCAGGAATTCTATTTATTAACGAGCGAGAGCAAACGGCCGGCGCTCCGCGAGAGTGCACGAAAGCTGGTTTCTCAATCGGCCCAATACTTCCTGCAGGAAGTTGTAAGAGAAACGCAGTCCCGGCGAAGCAGGAATGCACGAAATTTGCAAGCGGCGAGCCACTTTCGCGGTTCGATTCGTTCCCTACCGACGTGGGAATGCGAGAAGAGGTAGAGATTGTTTTCTCTTAACCGTTTCTCTTTCCGCGGTTAAATCCCTACGGCAATATCCGCCGAAATGTCGCGAAGCGTTGCTTTCGAACTAGTTCTCGCGCTCGAGCTTTTAGCTGTCAAAACAGCAACGCCGACTTCTTGCCGCGTATACTTTTTCGAAGGACAGCCGAGCGGAAGAGAGTCCTTCAAAGTCCAAAAAGAGATTCCGATTCCTCCGCGAGCCCGCGAGATTACGCGTCTCGCTTCATGTTTCAATTCATTTTACTCGACTGTAAGTAGTATTTTTAAATGGTTTCTCTTTTTATTTCATTTAAGTAATTTCATTTTTGCGACACTGATGAGTCTTCGACAAATGTGGCGCGATTCGTAAATTTCCAAAATCTCTCTCCCTCCCCCCTCATTCTCTCCGAGAGGCACTTCCGCGACAAAACTAGGACCGACCAATCTCTTCCACGAGGCGTCGCGTAATTCGATCGACGCCGGGTTAAATTTCATTTTCGCGCCTAGTCCGCGAGGAGAGTGATTAAGCCGGGCTGACGTCACTCTGTACGAGCCCATAGAGCCGCTCCCGGAGATTGTTCGTTCGATTCAAGCCACATCCATCACCGACGTCGTCATTGAGTACCTGCTGCTGCTGCTACTACCACCAGCACGTTCTCAGTGTCGCCCTTCGTACACAATTCACGTTGCATTTCGGCCGAGCATCCCGGTCTCTATGGCTATATCAAACGCTGCTGCTGCTACCTGATCACCATAAAAATTTATATCGCCATCGTCCGCGACCGTAAATTGTATTATCGAATGCGCACCGTGCGTCGGCCGCCCGTTTCTCCTCCAGTATTCGCCGCCACCGCCACCACGTTTTCATTCCACCGCGTCGGGAAAACCGAGAGAGAATTTCTATTAAGTATATAGCCGATTCTCTAAAAAGAGGAAAGGGAGGTCTGGTTGTGGGCTTACGTACAGCGGCGCGAAATTTCCAGCTTCGTTCTCGCCGTCTCCGTATTCCGTCGCCGAACGTGCGTTCCTCCGACGCGCTCTCGCGCCTCTCGTAACGTCGTAACGTCGTAACGTCTCTCTTCCTGCAACGGGCGTTATGTAAATTCGGCGCGTTAACGCCGGTAGCGTAACAGAATAGCGAAATGGCGAATTGGATTGCATTAATTACAACGACGGGTATCAGCGACGGCTTATATTACCGACTTCAGCCGGGTGAAAGCAACCGAGTATCACTTTGTATTACGAGTCCGACGTACAATGAAGGAAAGAGAGACAGAAAGAGAGAGGGAGAGACAGGTGAAAGAAACTCTGTAGAGGAAATGCGCGAAAGGAGAGAGGCGGAGAGATCGCGAAGGATGGGCGACGAACTGGCAAAACAGAAATAAAATGCGGGGAATCACAACGCGCGCGCGGATCACGTTGCCATGCAGAAAATGCGGTCGCTGAAGGAGACGTTTCTTTCGCGAACGTTGGGGCGAAGAAGAGAAAGAGGAAAGGAGAGAGAGGTGAATGTGTACCATACACTTGTGCAGGAAAAGCGAACTTGTGTACGGATAATAATACGAGCTGCTATTGCTAGGCGAAACCTTATATGCGCGGCAACGCGAGCTGCAGCGGCGCGAACGATAGAGAGAAAGAAGAGAACTCTGTCGTCACACGCGACGAGAGAGCGATCCTCGGCGAAATGCTTTACACGTACCGCCGTCGTCCATTTTGACACGCGTTTATTATTTTTATTATTTTATTATGAGTCGACAATTCGCGCTGTTGTCGGCGCGCCAACGCGAGCTCGCTGGAAAGTCGTGGGAGAATTCCTGGAGATAATATAAAAGAGCGATCGGAGCGCATGATTCTGTTGCAATTTTAATAACACGTAATCGACTACGTGTATGTAGATTAATCTTGCATGGGAAAAAAGAATTAGCTGCTGCAGCAAGAATCTGTGTGTATGTGTGTGTGATCGTGGTACTGACTGAGCATAAAAATTTTTTATTGATTTCATGCAACTGTTTGGCATCAAACGTTTATTGCCGTTTGTATTTGCACCCTGTAAAAGTATTTTCAATTTGATGCATCTAATTAGAAGAAAAGCGAAAACTACGAAATTGCGTTATGCACTGAGAGAAAAATGTATGATATTTGGAACTATAATGGCATAGTAAAAATATTATAGTTAGGAATATAATTTTTATAGTAAATGTTACCATAATATTTGTAATATTTACAATATAAGTATAGTATAACTGACCCGTGTAAAATTTTTACCAAGAATTATAATTATTTGAAATAAAAAATATGGTAAGGTGGCAAATATTGAATGGTAAGAGAAATTAACTATTTTATATAGTCAATACAATTGGAATATTTGGCAAATATAAGTACATGTAACTATATTTCCAAGATGCTTTATCATATATATAGAATAATAAGATGGTGACTATAAATCTGTGTTCATTCTATTATATCTTCATGTTTAGATGAACTATAAATATATGTTTGAGGCCAAAATGAATTATAAAATATAGTGAGATTATAGTTATTCCAATTATTTTTTTTTCTCAGTGTAGATATCGACATACTGTACTGAGAGAAAAATGTATGATATTTGGAACTATAATGGCATAGTAAAAATATTATAGTTAGGAATATAATTTTTATAGTAAATGTTACCATAATATTTGTAATATTTACAATATAAGTATAGTATAACTGACCCGTGTAAAATTTTTACCAAGAATTATAATTATTTGAAATAAAAAATATGGTAAGGTGGCAAATATTGAATGGTAAGAGAAATTAACTATTTTATATAGTCAATAC
>NW_022639453.1:1800726-1807385 GCF_010583005.1 Odontomachus brunneus
CCCGTATAAAATGTTTACCAAGAATTGTAATTATTTGAAATAAAATATATATATATTGGATATTGGAATAAATATATATAAGAATATTTGGCAAATATAGGTACATGTAACTATATAAGGTGCTTTACCATATATATAGAGTAATAAGATGGTGACTATAAATCTGTGTTCATTCTACTATATCTTCATGTTTAGATGAACTATAAATATATGTTTGAGGCCAAAACCAACTATAAAATATAGTGAGATTATAGTTATTCCAACTATTTTTTTCTCTCAATGTGCCAAAGTATCGCCTTAAGAACATAATCACTAAAATTCAAGAATTTTATAACAGTTATAAAGTCGCTTTTTTTGTTAAGAACGCAGCCATTGTGCAGTCTTTCAAATCAATCTAATCTTTTAATTCCCTGTGTTTTTCAATAATTCTTAAATTGCAACAGAGGAGAAACGAAATCTGTGCCTTATTAATCAGAATGGTTCGTTGTCTCGGTCTCTTTTGGACGGGACGAGACGGAACGGAGATTACGGTGATTCGGCACGGACGGTAAGATTGATGAAGACGGAACAGCTCGTTTGTAAGTCTTACGGCGCTCGTGACGTACAACGGGTCGGAGCAAGCGTGCATGAAAATCACCGAGCGACGCAACGATCGCTCCTCGTTAGCGAGGATTTCCCACGTGTGTGTACGCGCTCGTGGACACACGAGGCGTTCAGCTTTCCCACGTGGACTTGTGTTCCGCGAATTCGCGAGTGAAATTGACATGCTTGTATCGCGATCTTCGAGATATCGTACGCGTGCGTGCGTCCTTCGTGTCGGCATACAAATTGCGCGTCGTAACGTTGGGGAAAAACAGCGCGGCAGATCGTCACCGACTCTCTTTTTTCCTCTGCTCCTTTCCTCCATTTCGTCGCATTTTTCCCTTTTTGCTCGCCACGTCATTAATTTCCACGCAATTCTGCAAGCACAAGTAACCTTGTTAGCGCACAGTCGAGAGCCGCGTGTTGCCCGATATTTCGTTACCGACGTGAGAAACTTGTTGCGAATATAAATTACTACTTGTCGCGCGGGATTCGAACCCCGTGGTAACTAATAGACTTTCGTCCGATTCGTTATCCGGATCTCTTCAACTCGTCTCGTGTAAGTCCGGCAGTGTGAAAGCCATTTGTGGCCGACCGCGTGTGCGGTAGCGCGATGTCAAACGCGACGGCAGATGCGCCGAAGAACTCGTCGCGTGTGCTCGCCGCTCCCGGCGTCCGACGATCATTGATCATAGGTTTACACCACTGCGTTTTTCGCGGACCAAAGTGGCGCGTATCGTATGTTCAATTCGCTTTGTCGACTAGCTCGCGAGCTATGGTGGACGCATCTGACGTACGTATTAAAAATTTCGCGATGCACTCCGAATGGGAGTCCGACCGTGGAGGTTCAGGAGAAGCGCGGACGGCGTGCAAGCAAGGACGAGAAAGCCGTCCTTTGAAGTAACTCGCATAAACGCCCACACGTTGCATACGAAATATTGCGCCGACTCTTCGTGTACCACTTTCTATACTCATATTTTCCGTCGCACATACACGCCGAGACGTAACGCACTCACGTGTCGAGAATCGATCGTCTCGCAAGGACGTTTTCGTTCTCATCTAACATAAAATCGTTTCTCCTATTGCACTTTAAAGCATTTATCCCTCCAAATCTAAAATAGCTGGTTTTAACGCTAGTTTAATCCTTCAGTGCCCGGAAAAATTTTGTGATATTAATATTGAATTCCTTTTGATTTGTCTAAACTATTGTGTGTGTTTTTTTATTCAAGGCAAGTATCTATCTTATGCTCTATTTTTTAAAATTCTTCTAAAAAAGTAGCAATAAGAAGAGAAAAAATATATCAAAGAACCAATCACTTATTTCAAATCACACTGAGAGAAAAATGTATGATATTTGGAACTATAATGGCATATATTGTGTTTTTTTATTCAAGGCAAGTATCTATCTTATGCTCTATTTTTTAAAATTCTTCTAAAAAAGTAGCAATAAGAAGAGAAAAAATATATCAAAGAACCAATCACTTATTTCAAATCACACTGAGAGAAAAATGTATGATATTTGGAACTATAATGGCATATATTGTGTTTTTTTATTCAAGGCAAGTATCTATCTTATGCTCTATTTTTTAAAATTCTTCTAAAAAAGTAGCAATAAGAAGAGAAAAAATATATCAAAGAACCAATCACTTATTTCAAATCACACTGAGAGAAAAATGTATGATATTTGGAACTATAATGGCATATATTGTGTTTTTTTATTCAAGGCAAGTATCTATCTTATGCTCTATTTTTTAAAATTCTTCTAAAAAAGTAGCAATAAGAAGAGAAAAAATATATCAAAGAACCAATCACTTATTTCAAATCACACTGAGAGAAAAATGTATGATATTTGGAACTATAATGGCATAGTAAAATGATTACAGTTAGAAATATAATTTTTATAGTAAATGTTACCATATTATTTGTAATATTTACAATATAAGCATAGTATAACTGACCCGTGTAAAATTTTTACCAAGAATTATAATTATTTGAAATAAAAATATATAAGGTAGCAAATATTGAATGGTAAAATAAATTAACTGTTTTATATAGTTAATACAATTGGAATATTTGGCAAATATAGGTACATGTAACTATATTCCCAAAAGGTGCTTTACCATATATATAGAATAATAAGATAGTGACTATAAATCTATGTTCATTCTACTATATTTTCATGTTTAGATGAACTATAAATATATGTTTGAGGCCAAAACGAACTATAAAATATAGTGAGATTATAGTTATTCCAACTATTTTTTTCTCTCAGTGCACCACTGAGAAATTTAAAACTCGAGTAGCGTCTTACAAAGAGCTAGTTTTACAAGAGATTGGAATGGCGACGTTGTGGCAGAGGTTGTGCAAAAAGTCGAGACATGCTTGGTTTTTCTTTGAAGTGAAAGAATGATCGGACTGTACATCACACTTTGAACCTGGTATACTATAAAACACTAGCAAAGCTCCGTCGGCGAATTAGCGAGCGGGCGGGGGCGGGTAACTCGTCGACGGGTTACAGCCCCGAACGAATACCCGACGCACCCCCGGCGCGCGGTTGTTTCGCGCGGCGGTACGAATTCCGACGGGCCCCGAATTAACGTCGTTAAATTTTACGGCCGCCTCGTCGGCGGAAACCGATTCCGTTGTAAGAAGAAAAACGATCGAAGCCGGCGAGCACGTAACATGATGAAACACCGTCGCGTACGGGGCTCCACGATTACTCGCTCGCGCGGATGTATTCGTGCGTTGTGTATGTGTGTGTGTGTGTGCATCGGACGAGGTGGGACGACAGGGGTGGGTCAGGGGTGGTGGTCGTTTCTGGTGCAGAAAGGAACGCGCGTGTGCGGCGAGCTTTCTGAAGACCTTTGTCAGCGTTTGCCATCCATACGGACGATCGTAAGGATCCTTGGCTCACGTATCGCATTTACAACGGCACATTGCTGCCATCGAACGATTTAATGGATACGCTCGAGAGCTCATCGATATCGACGTGTGCGAGCGAGCGAGCGAGCAAGAGAAAGAGAGAGAAAGCGTCACGTGTGCCTTGTGCGGCGAGGACGGTACTCGACGAGTCGGGGGATTTTTCGTTTAAGCACTCTGAAAAATTCATCGCTGATCCGCCGTCGCTCCGCCGATCAGACGGCGACGACGTCTGATTCTCGCAAAGAGGCAGCAGCAGTCCGGCGCGTCGCTGCTTTAATGATAGCGTGTAATGCGGTAGTCAAAGGGTTTTCGCGTCGCGACGCGAGTGTCGATCGATACGAGTCGATCTCTCTAATCCGTGCCGATCACGCGAGGCGTATCCGAGACCCCCGTAAATTTGCGCTGATTACATCTCCCGTCCAGACAGCGCGCGCGCGTAAATATTTTAGCCACTTAATTTTGGTCGCCCGACTGGCAGATTTATTACCCGCTGGCGAGTTTCCAAGATTAACTGTCAGAGTTGGCAGTCGCGTACCCTCCGCCGTTTAATTCGCGACTGCTGCTCCAAGACGCGCCCCGGCGCTGATCAGCGTCGAAGATTATCTCTTGAGTTTCGCGTTTTGTATTCGTGTTCCTCCCGACCCGAGAAATTCATCCCCTGCTGCTCCTGATGATCCCAGGTGGTTATATCCGGTTTGCTCCAGAAAACCGAAAAGAGACGAGATCCAGCCATTAATATTTCGCGGGATTTACACGACGATCGTCGAGCAGAAATACGACACGCCGATGATCCATGCGGATAATGCTCCCAGCAGAAAGGAAGCAGCAGGAAAATTGTGCGTTCCGACGAAAATTGATTTCGTCTCAAGTTTCGCCCGTCCGTTTGTTCACTATAACGCGAGCTGTGGATTACGCGCTCAGCCGATAATTAATCGCAGTATAGCCGAGCGACAGAGCGATTAGTATGACGGTGCGCAACGGTAATATTCAGATCTGCTCGTCGTGTGCGCGCAACAATGCTGCGGAATTCCGACTATATTTGGCGGGATTAAGTGCTGCTCGGTTGGGATAGCAGCCGGATGATAGTGCCGGCCGGATTCCGGAGCCATCGGCCCGATAATGTTTGTACAGGCGCACGTACGTACCTACGTAGCTACGTAAACCGCTCTGCTCGCCGCCGCTGCCGGTTACAATCAACGCGAAAGTGATTTTTTTCACCGTCCCCCTCCCTATTCGCGCACACCCTCGTGGGCGAATTAAAAATATCCGAGCGGCGAATTAGTTTTCACCCGCTTTGGCCGCGCGCGCGAGCCTCCCGTCGATATAATCCCGATTCGCGCGACCGCGCGCGCTGATTCGGCCCGTCCCGGATTTCGCGAGAAGTCGCGCACCGTCCGGAAAAAAAAGCAGAGAAAACCGAAATTCACGTGAAGTTGTGAGGAAATCGCGTGATCGGCGAGCGAAAAAGCGAGCACGCCCGGTTACCTTGACATCCTTGGGACGTTCTGGAACGCGGCGATTCGGCCGTTGGAGTGTCTGTGAGAGAGCAGCCTGCATGTCCGAAGGTCGCTGAATTCTTTCTCTTACTCAGAAACACGGTCTTGCAGTCATACCGAAAATGATCTAAATTCGAGGAGTTAGCTAAGACGGACAAATGATTGGCAAACACTGCGATATCACTTTGCACTTCGTCGACGTAGAGATGATAAAGACATAATTTCTACTTGCGAAACTACTTGCGAAATTCAGTGAGAAAGTCTCTCTCCCTCTTTCTGTCTCTCTATGACGCCCATCCAGATTAAAACCAGTCTTCTTATAAAAATTGACTGCGGTAGACAAAACAGAGAAAAACGACAAGCGAATGTGTAATGCTTGTCCCACCTAAATTTGCTTGCGGATATTAGGTCTATTTTTTTTAGCTGAACTGTTTAAACTGGTGCACACTGGTGGAACAAGTTAGAGTGAAACATTTTGTTTCACTTTACCTTATTACACCAGTGTGCACCATTTTAGACAGTTCAGTTAAAAGGAGCAGGCCTGTTATTGCGGGAATGCCGCTGCCGTAAATTCTAAATTTACGGGGGAAAAATATTTGAATATTGATTTGAGTGGGACATAAAGTTTATTCCCATAGAAATAAACTTCACATTTTGCAGAAATATAAGCTTCATATCCCATAAATCAATTTTCGAGTATTTTTTCTCAGTATATATAGACGATTTTCTAGGAGACGCAACAAGCAGCGATAAATTTTAGCCTGTGAGAAATTTAGACTTCTCTACTTGAACCAACGTTTCTCTTTCTTTTGAGAGAGCTCGCACCACGCCTTTTCAGATTCGCACGAATGATCGCGGTCAACCGAGCGATGCGTCAGGGAGAATCGACACGATAATCCTCTCGCGGATATGACCCTCGGAGCTATTTCGGAGTCCTTTCTCCTCGCGGCTCGTGATCTCGTCGAGATAGAATAAGAGAAAAAGACATCCGCGACGACGGGAATTTCTTGGCGCGTTTTCCCATTTGCATCCGGCTTAATGATCGTCGCAGCCTGTTGTTCCCGCGGAATCGAAGTGCCGGGCGAGGCGGAGAGCGTGCCGGGGAATAATGAAATTCGCAGGGAAAATCAGCGAGGCCGACGTTTCGAACGTGACGTGGTCAGTCCCATCATTTTATGCAAATAAAAGCGGAGAACGCTTGATTTCCCCGTGGTGTTCCGACGCCGCCGACGCCGCTGCCGCCGTCGACGTCGCCGTCGTCGTCGTCGTTGTCGTCGTCAGCAGCGTCGGCGGCGGCGCCGACGGTGGCGCGGGGACGATACGCCTGACGTCAACCGGAGATACGGTTCCGCCGGGTTTGCGGCTCTCCGAGCTGTGGAAACGGATATATAGACCGTAGTCGGTGCTAACCAGTTGCCCTCGATTCTCCGGAGAGATTCCCCGGGGAACTCGGCACGTGTCGGGGAGCGCGCGTGTTTACACCGCTGTGAGATGCGCTTTACACCGAGCGGGCGTGCATTCCGCATCGAGAGTGTATATCTCTCGACGATCGCTATAAACGGCAACGGCATCGTCGCGTCGCCGTAGCGACTACAGAGAGAGAGAGAGAGAGAGAGAGAGAGAGAGAGAGAGAGAGAGAGAGAGAGAGAGAGAGAGAGA
>NW_022639453.1:1807426-1814056 GCF_010583005.1 Odontomachus brunneus
AGAGAGAGAGAGAGAGAGAGAGAGAGAGAGAGAGAGAGAGAGAGAGAGAGAGAGAGGGAGAGACAGACGCGATATTTGACGTTCATCTCGAATGGCACTATCCGCAATTTTGCGTCGCGATTAGCATTGTCGCGTATGAATGTCGGTCTTGCCTAATTGGAATCGATTGTGTCGTTAGTCTCAATTGATACACACTTCACTCTCGAAATTTCTTGGAGTGAGATCTCACTTGGAACGTTGAGTCACGGTAATCATACAAGTTCGAGAGATGTTTCATTCATATCGAGTGAATAATTCATTTTTCTATTTTCTCTCAAGGTTCACTCAAGATGAACGAAAAGAGTTCTTCACGGTCTTGTTAATAGCGATATTCATTCAAGATCGAGAGAAATTATGATGTTCCAAAGAACTAACGTAACTCCGACTCTTCTCTAAATTTCTTCGAATGGAGTTTCACTTGGAAAACAGAGTAACCACTAAATCACTCAAATTTGAATGATATTTCATTCATGAAATTTCAAAATGAATTCCTCGCTCCAGTGTCGAATGATGTTTTCGCTCGAAATTGTCAAGTAAATTTCGTGTACTCCACCATCATATGTAGGAACACATTTCCTCGAATCGATCGAAACGTTTGCTTATGTAGAGTCACAACCTACTTTGAGCTCGAGTGAAATACACATATTCTTGTGACTTGGAGTGGCAGTATTTTCACCACCAAGACGAGTGAAAACACTGCCACCGCTTTTCCGTTCCGTGTATTCCCGCGATTCCACATCAAGAGAGCACATTTGCACTCATCCACGTGGCCCGAACATCTCAGGAGCGATGAACAGTCGAATATTAGTAGTGGAGGTCAGATGACTCTCACACAGTCACCCTTCTATCTCCGTGCCTCTGTCATGTGCTGTATCGGAAGGGTTACAAGTCGATTAGATAAGCACCGCGTCCCCATGAGTTTTCTCCTCGAGAGACGGAAGCTACAGCTACACTGTTAAATATTGGAGGGTCAAATTTAAACCAATTTCTTGAGTTAAATAATATTTAGTTATTTTTAACTATCATGTGTGTCAAAATTTACTATTTTAACACAAAACATGTGTTTAAAAAAACAATCACATCTAATCAACTTATTTAAAACAATATTAAGTCATTTTTTACTAAAACAAAGGTTACATTAACGTGCATATAATAAAAAATAAACTAAATTTTAGTCAAATTTAATACATTTCTTAAGTTAAATTATTTAACTCCATTACATTAGTTAAATTAACGACATATTTAGTAGGAGCAGTGGCGACTTATAGGAATGGTTAAAAATAACTCAAATTGAGTATAATTTGACACTACGGATTTAACAGTGTATAGATCGCGCATCATCGGCGGCTGGGCGCATTTTCGCGTCGCGTCCCCGGCGTCGTCGTCGCCGAGATCGAAGCGCAGTCGGACTTGGGGCGACTATCGAAGCGTGAATTCGCCGATTGGCTCGCGCAACTTGCCGCAACTACTAATAATCCCGCCGGATTGTGCTCGCGCGCGCGATTTCTCGCAGATTCTCGTAGTACTCACCCAGCGAGAGCACCGCGACTTGGCCGCGTGGAACATTGCGGAACAGCGGGCGCATCTCTCTCTCCTCTCGCCTCTCACTCTCTCTCTCTTCCTCGTTTATAATACGTTGCACGTTGCGCTCGTGTACGTGTTAGTGTTCGCAACGGTGGACACGCGGAGCGAACAGGTAGCGGGACAGGTAACAACACCTGGCGTGACCGACGCGCCGAAGACCACGCGGAAACTGACTCCTTTCGGTGCCGCGCCGTCGGTAGTATCCTCGCCGTCCCGGAGCGGAACCGAGCTCGTACGTACGTTGACTCTTGCTTTTGCCCGTCGCTGCCTTTCGCCCGTGGTGGGAAGGAAGAAGGCAAGATAGCGGCTGTTGCATGCTCGGGACAGTGGCCGATTCGCGGACGGACGCGCGAGAGCGTACAGACGAGACGAGCCGAAAACGATCGGAAACGATCGGATCGTTCATCTAAAGAGAGAGAGAGAGAGAGAGAGAGAGGGAGAAATGCCCGAAGAAAAAGTTGCTCGATTCGAGAATACCTTTTGGCGCACGCGAAACTTGTTCCGCGAACGCTTTGACTAGCTAGTACTATTTTTCTTCTTCACGTCCCACCTTGATCAGTATAATCAACGTGTTAAGGATGTATGACGTGGATGAGCGAGTTGTTTACGACAAGTGTCCTGATTCACAGAGACTTGAGTTAATCTCAAGTAGCAGAATGACGTGAAACGACGTATTAGTGACGTTAGAGGCATCATTAAAGGCGTTGTTAAAACATCACTTGACATCATTATGTTTGTTGAGAAATAGAATATCTTTCAGACTTCTTTCAGGTGTCTTTTGAATATTTATATTGTATGGGTCAATATTTCTTTTATATTTATAATCACAGTCGTATTTAACCACAACTCATTTTTACGTTATTATGTAAAAGATGTCGGTCTTGTTATTACAAGACCATGACTCGCCGTGTGCCATCAAAGTCTGATTCCCGAGGCTCGGGAGTTCAATCCCTGGGATGGTACACCCCGATAGATCTTGATTGCCCTTACGCTGAAACGAGGTCGACGTGAGGCGCGAGTCCGCCGGCTGGGTCCTCGAGATCAGAATGAGCAAATACTAATTACACTTAAACGCGTGAGATTTAGTATCGTCCCGGTATATTTTATCGGCTAAGGGGAAGCGCAGGCGGTGAGGCACACGAGCGGCGTGTGCGTGAAGGAGCCAAGTTCTCGTGCTATCTCTCGTAAAGTACACGGAACACAACCGAGACTGCCGCGACCGTTTAAGTTTCATTGCCTTTCGCGCGAAATATTAAGATAACGTCCAACGCACGGCGTCGCGAGGAGAGGAGAGGCTGTCTCTTATTCTTGTCTCGCGGTGTTCGCGCGCGCACCGTCAACCTTCGGGTTTTATCGTTTGCGTTAACTCGCTCCGCAGGCATCAAGCGCGTCTTTACTTCGTAAAGAGCGTTGCGCCGGTTCGAAAGAGAAATTGTACGATGCCGCTATAATTACGCGTAATTACATGCTTCTGATTAAGCTGATTACGCTTCCCGCCTTTCCTTTCCTTTTCTTTTAGGCGAATCCCAGTTGCGATTATACGTGAGGTTATTGCGGGAAACCTTGGAGAAGACTCCTTAATTCACGAGAATCTAAACGGATTAAATGATTCGGCGGTTTAGGTACTCGCAGAGAGAGAGAGAGAGAGAGAGAGAGAGAGAGAGAGATTGATTGATTGATTGATTGATTCAGCATTTATTTATCGTTATAAGATCATTTATCGTTCTTAGTTCTCTGAGAACGTAGATAGTGTTTGAAATGTGTATCAAGACGTTACATACATATAATTTTCATTTGCACAAAAGTAATTACATACATATTCAGTTATATATAAAAGCAATCATGTAGCAAAAAATTTCTAAATTTAACACAAACGATAAATCCTTATGGACACTAAATAGTAGTATAAGAGCATAAGAGCTACTGTTTATATTTCTTAAGGAAAGAGGATGTTTATGGAGAAAGAGAGCAGTAGAGATTATCTCGCGCGGGATCCTCCTACGCCCGCGAGCGTTTAGATCTTGCGTTTAGATTAGCGCAACATTGTATCCAGTGTCTCGGAGAGATACGTTTGGGAACGGGAATGTCTAAGAGCGCAGTTTAAGAGAGCGAGAGGGAGAGATGACGAGGAAGAGAGATAGACAGGCGAGAGAGCGGTGCCTCTCTGAATGCGACAATTAGACTTCCCGCGTCGCGAATGATCCCATTCTTTCGCACCAGATCATTAAAAACCAGAGCGGAAGATGGCTCGTCGTAAATGGCGCGCCGTTCCGCGAATGCATCGTAATTCGCATGGCGCTAGGCGACTTCCTATCGGAAGTATGTAACCGATGCGCGAGAGAGAGAGAGAAAGCGACGCGCAAAATTAGTCGGGAAATGAGCAAAAAACGGGCGGCGGGAAAGCTGAGGAGGAGAAGGGGTGAGGGGAGGGTATATAAGTTCGCGTGAATTGTTTTCCTACAACGCTGAGATATTCAGCTTCATTTCCTGTGAAGTTAGAAAAAGAACATCTTCGAAAAAAAATTGTATGTATTTATCGCAGACTCTTTGATAACCCTTGTATTATTTTTATATTAAACGGAGTTCATTAGGAGAGGGTGAGGGGAGGAGCTTCGTCGGAGACGAGGACCACAGTTCCGCGTCGCGCTGCGTGACAATTACCGCCTGCGGACTGCCGTTGATGCGGCCGTTATCGGCGCTATTTTTTCAGCTGCCGGGCTCTTGGTCAAATTAAACAAGAATTTCCATTCGTAATGAAAAGCGTAAAAATCGCGGCGCGGCAGCGCTCGCTCGCGAATCGATTGTCTCTCCGGAAGAACCGGTTAGTCTGTGTGCGGCGTGACGCGCTCCTAAAACGCGGGAGCCGTTTCTCGCTGGCGCACACGTATTCAAACAATTAAGGCAACCTTATACAGGCTGTTGCAGTAAAGATAGAAGATATCTAAAGGTCCGCCTACAACGGGACTGGCGGTAGGCAGTAGTGAGAGATAAGCAGTAAACAAACCACAGACAATTGCTGCCAGAATAATCGACTGTAGTTGATCAATTTGCTTACTGCTTACGCCTTGCTGCTAATCCTATTGTAGATGACCTTTTGTAGGGACGTGTAGATGAAGTGAAAATATATAAATTCGCGTGAATTGTTTTCCTACAACGCTGAGATATTCACCTGTGAAGTTAGAAAAAGAACATCTTCGAAAAAAAATTGTATGTTATTTATCGCAGACTCTTTGATAACCCTTGTATTATTTTTATATTAAACGGAGTTCATTAGGATAGTCCGATACATTTTTTTTTATATTACGTCAAGGAGTCGTAAATCGTTCTTAAATTTCTCAAACTTTTCACACAAACAACTTACATGAACTGATAGCGCGTTATTTTCACCTAATTTATACTATCTCTAAGAGACTGCCTGCATTTACTGAAACACCCTGTATAATCCGTCGGAATTTCGGTAATTTGCTCCACGTCGTCGGCGTCGTGTCCGTGTGAAAGTTTTAAGCTTAATCTACAATATTTGCTCTCTACAATCTCTTTGCTTCTTGTCTCTTTCTCTTTATCTCTTACTGACTCAAACTTTAAGCCAGAAGAAGGCAGAGCATAAGAAACAGGAAGCAAAGAGCGCATTGTAGATCGAGCTTTACCGTCCGCCTATGGCGGGAAGCGCGAAGAAGATCTAAAGCACCGAAAACTCGACGTGGGGAAGGTGGCGGCTCTGCATTATGTCGCACTTTTATATTGCGCGAACAAGAGCGAAATTCCACTCGTCTCGTGGCGCTTCATAAGAAAACGCGCGAACATCCGCGCGTTCATCTTCAGCGCTCGCAGCTAACGCGTCGAGGATTAATTACATCCCGGCCGAATGCTCGCGTACGACGCCCCTTGAGCGCGCTAAAACGTTGATTCCATAAAGGGAGAAAAAGAGACGGTCTGGTGCGGGTGAGTTTTTTCAGGGACAATAATTGTACGCCATTAGGTAAGCGTCCCGACGTGCGCACAATAACACGGCGTCGTCGTAGTTGTAGTCGTAGTCGTCGTCGTTGGCGACGGCGGTAGCGTGAAAACGCGAGCGAGAGAAGAGAGGTACCTAGTTCAACCGAGCGATATCAGGTCTCATTGTTCCGCGACTTCGAGCTCTTTGTCTCTTCCGTTTCGAAACGCTAAACGAGAGCGAGCGAGCGAGCGAGAGAGAGAGAGAGAGAAAGAGGGAGGGGGACGAAAGAGGAAAGCGCGCGGGGCAGTCTCGTGTCTCCTCGACAACAACACTTGGAAGTTACCGGTTTACCAGCTGGCGACCTAGCCTGCCTCTGCGAAAGGGCGTGTACGACGAGTACGCGCGACGCGCAACACTCCGGTTTTCATGATATTACGCGAGAGTCTCGCTACTTACACGTCACGCTGCCTAATCCGTTATAATCTCTACTAGAAATTTATCCCATGTGGCACTAGTCATTATTCCAGCTGATCCCCATCAGTTATGTGGATTGTGTAAGTCCCCAATAGATGACTTAAACCTTAATGCTTAAGAAATTGACCAGTCACAGTCGATTCTCTTCACATTCAACTGGTCAGTTTCTTCTTAAGGCTTAGGACTTAAAGTTTATGATTTCTCCGTCCAGTGGGTATAATTCACCCGGTGAGGAACGAATTGTCCAATTGGACAGGACGACGAGGAATTGACAAAAAGCTCACCCCAAAAAATCACGAACGACCTTTCTGCTCACGAGTATACAGGGTGAGTCATCTGAATCTATCACCTCCAATAACTCGTTTGTGTGGCCAGGAATCGAAAAAAGTTTCATATAAAAGTTGTAGGGTTTCGAGGGGGAACCAAAATGGCGTACCTTTCAACTTTTGATTTTGACCGAAAGTGGGTTACTTCAACCGGAAGTGGTTTTTTTAAAATGGAAACCCCCCTTTTTGACACCGGAAAATGAAAAAGCGGAAAATTTTACGTTCAGATATAACTTTGGCTGTTTTAAAATTTTCAAGATGGCGGACGAA
>NW_022639453.1:1818251-1827339 GCF_010583005.1 Odontomachus brunneus
GTCCGCCATCTTGAAAATTTTAAAACAGCCAAAGTTATATCTGAACGTAAAATTTTCCGCTTTTTCATTTTCCGGTGTCAAAAAGGGGGGTTTCCATTTTAAAAAAACCACTTCCGGTTGAAGTAACCCACTTTCGGTCAAAATCAAAAGTTGAAAGGTACGCCATTTTGGTTCCCCCTCGAAACCCTACAACTTTTATATGAAACTTTTTTCGATTCCTGGCCACACAAACGAGTTATTGGAGGTGATAGATTCAGATGACTCACCCTGTATATATCTAATCTGACGAGATGTGATTTACACGAAGGCTAGAAAGAAACACGTACTTGGATACCTCCGCGTTTTCGGGATGCGATTGCACCTTGGTCGCGCGAGATTTTTTTGTTGTTTTTTTAGAGGAAAGAGATTTTGAAATTCGCGACTCGTTTCTTCGCGAGAGAATCGCATTCTCGCTATTTTTACACTCGCGACCATTATTCTCAGGATGGCTTTGTATGTACAACTGTTGCACGATTATTACAATTCACCTCATCAACGTGGTACAATGCATCCGCGCAAAAGGGAGAAGGGGGGGAGAGAAGCAAGAAGCCGCAAAGTTGGAGCGGCACGCGCTCGCTCATTTGCAATTGCTTACGTCACTGTGGCGCTTTTGTTTCGAGAGCGCGCGCGACTTTTCCCACACGTGTAACCTAGGCGAGGTTGCATCAAATTTTAACCTCCGCTGTGCATTACCATGTCGCGTCGGCGTTTCCACTTGCCTCCGCGAGGTCCGCGCGCCGCGCGCGAGGAAAACATTTTACTGACTTTCTCCCATTTCATAAAAGACACGACGTTGCATATTAAAGTCCCCCTCTCCGCTTAATATCCCGCGCATTGTTAACTTTGGCGCGTGGCTGCTCTGTTCTATTTTAAAGAGACATAACGAGCTCATGCTAGTCCGAGCGCGAAACTTCACTCCCTCCTTCGAACGTTAATCAATGGCCTCGTTAAATAAAATAGCTCTGCAATCAGTTTGTTGCGCAGCATGCTTTATTGCGCTGTCTTTGTTCGAGTGTCGCTTTTTCTTGCCTTCTTTCTCTCTTTCTTGGTTGTAACTCGCTGTTATATCAGTTTGCATTCTTTTCTTTCTTTTTCTTTTTTTCTGTTCATTATTATTCTCGAAATATTTTGATTTGCATTATTATTATTTTTCGTTTTTTGTAGTAAAACTTTTTTGTTCTTATTTTCTTTTGTATTTATAATTTTGTAATATGCGCTTGAAGGGATCTTGTCTTCTCAATAAACATCGCTCTGTGTGTCTTTCTCTCTCTTCCTCAGATCCTTTGCGAATTGTCCTCATCTTCGCGCGTAATATCGCTGTCAGTAAGTGTGACTAGTGTACTCTCGAAATTTCATTAAAGAACATCAAAGAATGCGGATGACCTTCAGTGAAAGAGAGAGTGCCAACTCCATCGCAATTCGTCTCGCTCTCGACAATCAGCATAACGCATCGCCGATTTGTGAATGGCATTTCGGGCGATCTCGAGTCGCGTTCGTTTGGCATTTCGGACAGTGCGAAGGTCAAGGTCGATTCGATTTAGAAAGAAAGGCAATCGCCCGAGGTCAAAACTGATTCGGCTTGATTGTGATTCTAGTGCACGCTTTATCTATCTCGTACGGCGGGCGGTTTATCTTATACTTTTGCTCTCTCATTCACTTTGACGTAATCTGCACACGTGATGCAACGTGAAATCAGTCCGGACTAACGGCGGCGGCAGCAGCCTTTGGCCGTGTTTTGTAAAAACGATCGCGTTTCATCCCAAGTAGACAGATCAATTTGGCAGCAACTCAAATAGACAGGGGTGTGTAGTAAATTTTGCAGCAACTTTACTGATCGATTTGTTACATTCCTTGTGGGTAACTCGTGTTATATGACACTCACATTCGTCATGTAGAATGACAAAACAGAAATGTGAGAAGAAAACTTGCTTAATCCTTTCGTGCCTCCGGCTTTCCCAGAAGAGATGCGTTTTATAAACTATTAAAATTGAAATTCAAAGTAGCGGATTCAAGATGGTGGTTATGAAATGCTAAAATATCGATATATTTAAAAAAAAGTTCGAATTATGTTTTTTTTTCTGAATATTAATTATAAATGTAAAAATTTCGAGCCAAGATAATATATTTTGGATAACTATTACAAGGAACTTCTGAGTACATTGTTGCCAGTATGCAAATATGTCCGCTAGAGTTGCGAAAAAACGACCGCCATAGTATACAATAGCACGGGTGAAAACATAAGATTTTTCTAATTGATAAAGCTGTCATGTACTGCTGTCAGACTTTAAATATATAATTAGCATTAATTCAATGAATTTTCGACATAATAAAAAGTTATTCTTTACTACCAAAAAGTTGGATTTTTAGCAAAGTTTAATTAACTATATTTTATTGAAAACATAATATTTCAAAGTGTGCGATGGTTTGTACATGTAGCTTGAACCTTCATCTTTAAAACAAGTTAAGGTAGAAGTCGATAGGACTATTTGTTTAAAAGTTATCATTTTTGTAAGTGGGACATGTATGTCCCAGAGGCACGAAAGGGTTAATGTGTCATGCAAAATGTAATCCGAGTGTAAAGTTGAGCAAATTTATAACTACATCGATATAACAGAAAAGAGAAAACAACTAAATGAAATTAACCCATTAAGGCCCAAGAGAAAACCGCTAAGGATAGGCTTTCAAAAATCATCTAAATTAGGGAAAAATGTCGAAATTTGTTAAAAAGTGAAAAAAAAATTTGTGTTAGATTTCAAAATTCAAGATAGCGGACCAATATGTCGGCCAGAAAATTTAAAATTTTGACCTATTTGAGTGAAAATCCGTATAGGGGGGGTTTGAGGTTCGCTGAGTATGAATATGCATTTATTTTTTCAAAATTCGTAATGACGGACTCAATATGGCCGCCCAAAAATGTGAAAATTTGACATAGTTTTATTATTTGGCGAAAAATCCAACCAAATTATAAACTACCTTTCGAAAGTGTTTGTTTTGGAGCAAAATATCATACTTTAGCAGACTGTAGAAAAAAATGGTTTTTTGACTTTAAAAATCAATATGGCGGCCAAAAATTTTTAATTTTGATTTATTTCAATGAAAGTACGTTTTGAAAAATTTTGAAAAAATAAGTGCATATTCATACTAAGCGAACCCAAAACTCCCCCTATACGGATTTTCACTCAAATAGGTCAAAATTTCAAATTTTCGGGCCGACATATTGGTCCGCCATCTTGAATTTTGAGATCCAACACAAATTTTTTTTTCACTTTTTAACAAATTTCGACGTTTTACCCTAATTTAGATTTTTGAAAGCCTATCCTTAGCAGTTTTCTTTTGGGTCTTAATAGGTTTAATAGAGTTTCCATCATCGATTGTCTCGCGTCGCGACAATCACGGGAGTTTATCTGGGATGTTAACGGGCGAAGCCATCATCAGCGTTTTCCGCACGGCGGAAAACATTGTGCCAATGTGGGCTCGTGACGGAACGATGTCACACTTCCTGTGTAGGATACTTTGGTGCACACGAGCGAGCGAAGTTGACGACGGCTTCTGATTACATTTGGACGCGATCCAAATTATTCCCGATTTACCACCTTGCTGCCTTTTTCCGCGAACGTTTGCGGCAAACCGCGGATTTATCGGTTCGATCCGCTCGCCGCGGTGATGAGAGGCCGCATTAAAGTATCATTAATAAGCGTCCTCCGCGGAAGGAAGCGTGCAATTTGCGCGGGGAAACGTGAGATTTATCGGGGGAATGCATCACCGTGAATGCGAGACGCGCGTCGTGTGAGATTCCTCGCGAATCGATATTTCGCGCGCGACGAGCGCGCGATTTCTAGATAAACGTCAACTACGTTCATTACGTATTCATCTCACACTGCTTTCACGCGGTGGCTCTCCAATTATTTCGATTTCAAGGACAGGATCTCGAGTCCGACGCATGTCCGTCGCGTAATCAACTACCGAATCCGTAGCTTTCTATTCCGAATGAGAAGTAGAAGAAAGAGAGGAAGTTTGACGCTATAGACGTGTGCGTGCAGATTTTGACGTTCTGCCGACTCTTATCGACCAGAGACGATGGATATCGCGCTCTCGAGTGAAACACAAACGAATCCATCGACCTGCCGCGATTCGGCCCGCGACGCCGAAGACGTCAGATTTTTATCGAATTTTCTCCTCGAGTTGGCGCAAGAGGACGCGGGAGGTGGGGCTCTCTAATTGAATTCCATGCTAATTCGCACACGCGCGACTTCTAAATTTTCTGCGCGCGACGATAACGATCGGCGCTTCCGCGCTCGACAGACTCCTTTTTCACGCGGGAAAACGAGGGAGCCCTTCTTTATTTTTCCGACCTCTCGGCTCTCTCTCTCTCTCTCTCTCTCTCTCTCTCTCTCTCTCTCTCTTTTGTTCGTTCGCTCTTCATCCTTGCCACGTAAAAAGAGAATCTAGAGCGGCGCGAAACCGAGTTGTCCGAGTATTTTGCCGAAGCGAGGAACGGCGAAGCACCTCACCACCAGCCGGAACGTTCCCGTGAAACGGGTTGTATATGTATACAGGGTGTTTAAAAAAAAAGATTCAAGACTTATAAGATAGGTAGTAAGGAGAGACCGGGGTTATATGGCCTCAGGAGTATATTACTCATGTACTTTTTCTTAGTTTCTCTTTTCATGTGCTTCTTTCTTTCTTATTTATCTTGAAAGAAATAGTGGGTACACACAAAATCGCGAAATAGTCCTTTCAGAATATAAATACTATTCCTTGAGTTTCATTAAAATTGTAATAATATTACAATTAAGACATAGAAAAAATGAGTATATACGTCGTTTCTCAGAATGGGGGTGCACCGGCGTGGCGAGTTGCGTGCCACGGGGATATTTAGGGGCGACCTTTGCGCGCGCGAGAGGAAGAAAGCGATTGCATGCAAATTGCGCGCGAAACATGTCATCCGCTCGTTGTTCCTCGTGTCTCTTCGCGGAACCGCTCTCCGTGCATGTGTCATCGCGAAGACAAGGATCCGCAATACTTGACGAGAGGGAGAGAGAGAGAGAGAGAAGGAAAGAGGAAGCGAGTGAACGAGAAAGAGAGAACTAGAGCGTGATATATCGTCGGCTAAATGTCATTTAATACCGAGCCGCAGTCCGTTTGATCGAGCAATTGTCCCTCATTTTCATTTATCTGTTTACTTCACTTTTGCCGTGTTTGACGATCAATATTGCGCACGCCCCGCCGTGAGCGTCACGTCGAAGCGAGGCGCAAACTGACAGTATGTACATTAAGTCGGTCATTTATTACATTCCCCTCGAAAAAATGCTTCAATCCGTCGCGACGACCTCCCCCCTGTTATGCGGCGTTTTAATTAAATCACATTAAACCGCTCACTGCGCACGGCGTTAGGCATTCTTCACGCAAGACGCGATTAGTGTCGGATTATGATGGACAGATAGACGGTAACACGTTCGACTTGCGACACGTCGCGCTCGCTCTCGCGCGCGAATGATTTCCTCGGCGAGCGGTCGATACACGCGGCGCTATTTATAAATTTATTTCTGCCTTTTTCTCTGCCCACGCACGAGCCCCGTGCATTTCGCTCTCCAGGAGCCGGCCAATATGGACATGTTATCGCCGGCCGCGGCAATATCCAGGTATACGGAATTAAATTCGCGTTGCATGCGCGCCGCGCTCTTCGGCTGGACGGCCATTAGCCATCAGCGAATTAACCCACCAACGGCGGCCGGATTTTCTCGCGGCGGCGCCATCGCGCGAAATATTCGCTCGAATATCTTGCTGAAATTTACATGAGTCCCGCCGCGAGAGAGAGAGAGAGAGAGAGAGCAGATTGCGCCGGCGTTCATAATCGCCGGCTGCGTTGATTCGCGTCGATTCCCGCCGGAGCATCGCGACGTCCATCTCCCGTGATCGTTCGTTAATCGTGCTCGTCGTCGTGCGATCAAGCATCGGATCAAGGGCGATTCTGTCGGGGAAATTCACGGCTCGCAAATTGATGGATATCGTCAGTGCAACCAAAATTAACTGCTGAACGAATCTTCGCCAACTCACCGAATCGGCTTCTGTTTTGCTATTTTCTATACGGAGGAAAATATATGAACCCTAAATTCACTTTTAAGAGCCGGAAATCCTGTTTTCTTCGACCAAGAAGGAACTTGGCATCTTCATATTGTCAGATTAACTCAAGCAAACTTTTCCTCTGTGCGGATTAACAAGATCTTCACACGTTACATTATTACGCCCTTGGCACATCCCCGTTCGTGATTCTCGCGTTCGTTTCGTCCAGAAGCACGGACTCTGGTGTTTTTCGTGTTTATTTATGACATTGACACGTTTCCAACACTCGGGTGAAAATCAAAGAGTGAGAGCGCTTGTTACGAGCGGGTCTTCTTCTCCCTCTTCGCGAAATGAATCCCCGCTGGGTGATCTCGCTCTCGTCGTGCTTCCGAGGCGCCGGGCACACACGTAGCCTCGCGGTCAAAGTGACACTGACCCACAAAATCCCGGCGAAAAAGGTGCGCGCAGACTGGTAGAAAGTCCGAAGTGTTTATTCCGGTCAGACTCATCTCCGTCTCCGGTTTGCGTCCGCATCGGGACGACTCGCTGCGGGAAATTGGAGCGAATGAAAAGGTCTTAATTGTACGTACGGTGGGCATCCTTTCGCGACAAGCCGCACGATTTTCGCGCCTTGTGCGGTTTTCCCCGTGGGTGGAATTTTAATCGGGTTCTTACTCGACCTTCTCTCTCTCTCTCTCTCTCTCTCTCTCTCTCGCACTTTGTCGCGTTCGCGATTAACATCCGCCGTCGTCGATTCACACACGTGATTACCGTCTCGCAGGTGAAGAAAAAAAGTGCTGCTTTTTCTTGGCGTTTATTTGCATATCCTTTCTGACGTGGCAGTAACAGCCACGTTGGCCCGCGTTTCGTGACGGGAATCCTTTATCGCCGCGCGATAAGGCGGCGAAAAGAAATTGTCGTCCGACGAGATCGTATTGATTCGCAGATACGTTGAAAACGAGCGAGCCTTTCCTTCCTCGCCGTGTATTACTCCCGACAGTTATCTCTGCTCTCGAGAGATATTTCGCGCGCTTCAACCGCCCGACGGCGTACAGCCGTGTTCAAAGCGCGGCCCCGATGTAGTTGGAAATTTCGTTTTCTCTTTCCGAGCGGCATCGGCCGAATCCGCTTATGACGCTTCTTAGGATTAAACTGTGCCTTCGATGTTCCATAACGGCCCGGGCACGCCATAAGTCGCTTGATCAAAATTTCAACGGCCGACAACGCCAGACCCGCTGCAGGTGCTGCGGTCGCTATTTATTAATTCCCCCTCCCCCCTCCCCGAGTTTCGTCTCGCCATTAACTCCTGAGTTTTCGTATACACGATTATCATTCGTTTAATCTGGAGAAACGAGGTGACGTTTAATAAAGGCGTTCCCGGCAGTCGCGCCTTTCTGCATCTCGTCATTTCAAATATAAAATGCTAGGTAAGATGCGAGGAAAAATATTTGAAAATTTATTTTCTGGAATTTATTAGCCACCAATGTTATTAGGTCACACCTTGGCAGAAAAGCAGAAGCCAATCGGAGCTCGCGCTGGTAGAAAAGCAGAAACTAGTCGACGACTACTATCTAACCAGCACGAGTTCTGATTGGCTTCTACTTCTCTGCTTTTCTACCAAGGTGTGAGTGCACGTTTATAGTGCCCAATCATTGGTACTTTTACTATATTGTTCATTGACTCTCTTTCTCTCTCTTTGTCTCTCTCTCCCTCCCTCCCTCTCTTTCTCTCTCTCCCTCCCTCTCTCTCTCTCTCTCTCTCTCTCTCTCTCTCTCTCTCTCTCTTTCTGTACCGTTCCACTCTTATTGCATTTGTTACGTTATTTATTAATTTATATCGTTCTTTGCTCATTTTTTACATTCCACTGCAATTGTCCGAGAGAATTTGGGATAATAAACGTTTCCTCCATGCGAAAAACAAATTAGCACCTTTATTACCGACAGTGAATAATTCTCGCTTTATATGAAACGATATCCGTGTAATTTGTAAACGTGACCAGCGGCAATTTGACAAAAGCATGCGCAACGGGAAAAGCCATTCCGCGACGGGCATTTTAATCGGCGAGTTTTCGGGCGCTCTTTACGCGCGAAAATACCCGTGGCGACAAAACGACGACAATGCGCTTTCGGGGTACGTTGAGATCCAGTTAATTGGCGGCCGAATCGAGCCCCCGACGACAATAGTTTTCCAAGTCAGCGAAGGTGCCCAATAGAAAATTTGGATCGCGCGACCGATGCGACATTTAATCCCGCCGGCTAAGCTGTGTTTTGTTTCAAAGGGCGACGCTATTGACAGACCAATTTTCGCGGCGTGTGCACGCGCACCTGCCTAGCTGGCTGCACGCGCGCACGCGTGCTCGTGAACGCATTATGTCGATGTTTTGTCATCGCCGTACCAGCACGGACAACCGCGAAACGTAATAACGAGACCGCGAACGGACGTGTTCTACGCGTACACGAGGCTTTCCCTTCCCTTCTCTCTCTGTCGCGCGCGCTCTTTCTCGCTCTCTTGTCATCCCCCTTCCCTCTTTCCCCGTTTATTCGTGCTACTCCATCACGTACGCCCACGCGCGTCTAGGTTGAGACTGTCAATTAGCCGTTTCCGAGCGTTGCTACCCTGAAATACTCCGAAGAATTCGCAGATCCGAAAGTCACAGGTGGAGGAAAAAGAAAAAAAAAAGAAGGGAGAGAAGAGCGAGACGTGTGTGATTAATTTAATTCTCTCCGCGCTCTTAATCGTTGTTCGGCCGACTAGAAATTCACTCCATAGTCTTGATGAGATTGACCCCAATCAGTTATTTGATCTAGCAATGTTGTTGGGTCCTAATCAGTAATCATCATTAACCTCCTTAATGGTGATCAGAAATAACTGCCAGGTGATTATTAACCTCTTTAGTGATAATTTAAAATGATTGATGATTTTTCTCAGAATGGTTTTTTTTTTTTTTTTTTTTTTTTTTTTTTTTTTTTTTTTTTTTTTTTTTTTT
>NW_022639453.1:1827349-1841318 GCF_010583005.1 Odontomachus brunneus
TCTAGATTTCTGTTCTCTTTATTGCTGTTTCCTCTGAAGAACTTTGAAAAATAGAATACAAAAATAGAATACAAAATATATCTAATTTGTATTTGCTATGAGTTACTTAACCGAATCTATAAGTTGAAGAAATACTATTGTTTAAGTAAATAAAAAAGAGAGATTTAATATTTACCACAAAACTTTTTCGGGTATACTACTTAAGGAGTTAATGAGGTCTTGATTGCCACGCTGTGTTACATTATTTATGAGAAGATTTCATAACATCATCTTTTATATAGACCAGATAATTTAGGATCAACCTGATCAGAATTATGCGATAAGTCGAGCTATACGCTATAAATTTATTCCATGATCTTGATCATGTAAGTTGATTCCAATCGCTTATCTAGTTTATATAAAGTGATGCTGTTGGGTCCTAATTATTATTAATTGTCTTGATTGCTGCTTACGTGATTCATAAGGATCACCTTTTACACAGACCAGATAACTATTTAATTTAATCTAATTAAAATTATGGGATAAGTTTCTAGTTGAGACATAACGCTATAAATTCGTCCCCGACTAGAAATTTATTCCTACGGCATCGTCAAGTAGGTTCGTTCCAAATCTGGTTTATATAAGGTTATTAGGTATCCTATATAATTATTAATAATCCTTATTATTAATCAAGTCTCGGTTACGCTGCGTAAACTTAAGGATGTATCTGAGATACAATCGGTGACAAAAGTGCTTGAAAAACGAAAAATTTGAATATCTGCTTCAAACGTGTTGTAAACCTAGTGATAAGTGATATAAATAGTGGCTAACATAATATATTTCTTATTTAAAAAGTTATGTTTTACTTTCTCAACAGTTTATTACTTTTATTTGCTTTTTTTCAACTTTCTATAATAAAACTTTTGGCAGGGAAAATGCCCTGAATTCAACTTTAGAACATTAAATTTCGTTAAATTTATTTAACATCAATATCCATCAGTGCAACAGAGAAAAAATAATTGGGATAAGTTAAAACAGGTATGCATGGTCTTAACAATAACTATCAATATTATTTGTTGTTATTATAAATATTTAATGAAAAAAGTTAAACCTAGCAACAGCGTACCATGTAGTTTGTGGCTTGTACGTTGGCAGTAAAGCACTATGCAGGCAGGTTAGATTAAACAATAAAAGCCTCAAATTTCACACTTATCCTATTGTTCATCGAAATTATTTAATTTGTATTCTTGTCCTCTGTATGAAACAATGCAAACAAAACAAGAATTTACGATGTAACTTTATTATACTGATTTATAGGTTATTCGTTTGACATACCAGCTGATTGCAACGTTGCCGCATTTCCACAGTCCAGTTACTAACTCCTTATGACAATCGCAAAATTGTCACAAATAAAAATTAATTTCTCTGAAACCGTGTTGTGAAAACTAATCAAATTCTGCAAATAGTTCCGATAATTCAGGATCTATATGTATAAAAATACTTAAATTTTTAGTACTATTTTTTCTATACATTTTTACTCATTATATTCAGAAAAGTTGCTTTTGCCATAAGAACACGTGTAAAATTAACATAATAATTACTCTTCAATGATTTAGTGAATCGACTTGAAAATTTTTTTTTAATATTATAAATAATTAATGAAAAATTACTCAAAGTTTTATCGAATTGGTACTATTTTTATATAGCTCAGATACATCCTTAATAGCTGAAATTACCTGGCATTGCTCATATTATCACAATGTGTGAAATCAGGACTCTGTAACATTGCTTTGTAGAAACCAGGTAACTAATTGGGATCAGACATGATCAGCAACACGGGATAAATTTCTAGTCAGCCGACTCATTTGAAGAATTCGGCGAGTCGGTCTAATTTCGACGGAATTTACGGATCCCAGGACTCACGATGTGTTAATATTCGCGAATTCGGAGATCTCGGATATTCAGGGGGATCGATAAATTTTCATGCCGGGCAAGATACGTATGCGCTTCGTCCGCAAAGCGGTGCCAAACTCGACATGATGGATGTGCGTATGTGCGATTTCGCCGGGCTGATTCGCGCGTAAAACAGCACGCGGCTTTCAAGTGGCCGCGTTTACACACGTGTAAAAGGCCCGCGATAGATGGATGGCGAGAGCGAGAGAGAGAGAGAGAGGGAGAAGAGGAGAGGAAGAGAGCGAGGCGGCGGTCGGGACGAGGGTGGCGCGTGTATCTCTGTAATTGAGTGTCGGAGCACTCTCAGGCTCGGCCGGCGAGAGTAACCGCGGAATAAAAAGGGCGGAACGCGTCATCTCCGGTAGATAAATGTAATTAAAAGTTACGCTATGAGCTCCCGCTTTTGCGACAGACCTCTCAGCGGCGCGATATTTTTTCTCCTCTTTTCTTCGTATCTCTCATTCTTCCGTTTCTTTTTTTCTTTCTGTTTTTTTATATTTTTTCCCCACAACGCGCGAACGGCAAGCGCGTGTAATAACCATCGAGTTGGCCGCGGGCGAAGGTGGCGAGCGCTGCCGTATGAAAATTATCGCGTTTCGCGAGAGAAATGCAATTGAAAGTTTTATTAGCGAAGCAGCTCTCGCGCGCGCTTTTTTCCCGGCGGTGCGAGACGCGCATGTAATCATTCGTCGGATAAACACACACGGACCGACGCGCGGCCGGAGAATTGTCCATGCATATTGCCGTCCGCATTCGACGTCCCCGCCGCTCGTCCGGCCGACCGGCGTTGCTGTCCCGACCACCCGACATTTTTGCATAACATTTGTTTACACGGTCATTGCGCGCGTGTTCCTTCTACCGGTAACTGCGACGTGCAGCAACTAATTTGCCGCCGCCATTCGAACGGAGCCGGTTTCGTTCATCGCATTTTAATTTCGGCCGCGTTCCCCGGACGCTCGCCAGCTCGCGCAATTGCGAGGGATGACGGATCGCGACGAAGGAATTGGTTGCGTTGCTTTCCCAAGCCGGCGTGACACCGGCTATTTCTGTCGGTGCGACGATCGTCGCTCGCGTATTTCACGTTGAACTCCCCGACTAACTGTTGAACTTGGAGGTGATGACTCGCCGAGGTGCGAGGTGATTCTTCGACGTTTGCGAAATTATTCTCCAATTCCTTTGGCGTTATTTTTCGGGTCTCGCGTGAGAGAGAGAGAAGAGAGAAATAAACGCGCTATAATACATGCGGTTATTTCTGATTGCGCCACAGTTTGAAATCTCGCGATCAGTCCGAGCGACGGGGTTATTTATCGAAGCGACTCGCGCGCGCGCGCGAGGCAGGATAATTCACCCTCCGGCGTAGAAATTGGAATCACCATGATAACTTATTCCAAGACACAATTTCAGCGTCACGACACCGTCAGAATGGAGATCGTAATTTCCTCGTTCGCGAGCGCGACAAGGGATCCGTGCGAGACGCAAAATGCAAACTAAAGCACCTTCTTCGCGTCTCGCTCCCGCGACCCTTATTTTCGTAGTTCCGCCGCAGCGACCGACTATTTGCTCGATCTCGCCGAGTAAGTAGCGAGAGCAGCGAGGGAAACGCGAGAAAAGAGGGAGGGAGAGAGAGAGAGAGAGAGAGAGAGCTGCGTGCAGTTGTCATTTTGTCTCAGCGCGAGTCAGGCATTATTCAAATGGAGTGCGCGCACAATTTTTGCGCGGAGCATCCGAGACTCTCATTTTTAATAACCGTGTGTCGTGTGGCGTGGCACGCCAACCATCACTTCCTCCTCCGTCTCTTCCTTCCGCTGCTCTTCCGCTTCGCTTCAGCCGGGGCTCTCTCGCACCTAGGGACGTACACGTATGTACGTAGTTCTACGCCACGTACATGCACATCCGTCTGCTCGTTCGGCGCGCATACGAACGACCGTTTACGTATACCAGCTCGCTCGCAGGCAGGTACCACCTCGATCCCATGAAACTTAAATTTCCTTCGAAACAGCCGCGGAGTTACGCGCGCGAGTGACGTTTCAGAAATTCCTAAGGCAGATACCTCGCGCTCTCTTGCCTCTCCGTCCTGCCGTCATCTCCCCCGCGTTCTCGTTCCCCGCCTCGCTTTCCGCTCGACGCGTCGCTCTCTGTCTCTTCGCCACCCTTCCCCCTTTCCCTGCCCCCGCCTCCAGGGGGTGGCTCACGTGAAACTCTTGCCCCGTGCCGGAATTACCGGCTCGCCGGCATAAACTCGCGTGCATATATCGAGTGGCGTAAAACTCGACGAGAGGGTAGCGAGGGAGCTCGAGACGGGCGGGAGGGGGAAAGTGGGTGGTGGTTCGGTCCTGAATTTGGCGTTTAAATCCCCCGTACCTCCTGGTTGACGTGTTTCTCTTTCTCCTCCTCTCTCTCTCTCTCTTTCTCTCTCTCTCTCTCTCTCTTCCCACTCCTCTGGCACCCCCGTTCTCTACCCGTCGGCTCTCCATCCCTTTTCGTAGCGACGCTCGACGTCTCGCCTCTCGTTTCAACTCTGGCGCCACCAGCATCGCCGCGAAATGGCGGCCGTTCATTCTCGCCCGCGGGAGAGACAGCTCTGTACCGCGCGGAGAAAGAGAGAAATTCGTGGCATGGAAACATAACGCAAACGAAGACAGACAGAGCTGAGGAAAGAGGAATAGAGAAAGGGTTAAAGCGAAAGAGAGGTAACGAGATAGAGAAAGAGAGAGAGAGAGAGAGAGAGAGGGGAGCGCAGGATGAGCCGGGCGATATCGGAGTTTTGAAATCGGTAGCCGGTGACGCGCTTCTCCGATTTAATCGATGAAGCTCGCGATATGCAGGGTGCTTGTGATATTGTTTAGAATTCTGCTAATCGACTATTTTATTTAATAACTTGTGAAATTTTACGTGATTGTTTAGAGAAAGACACTGATCCCATTATATACCCTGATCTATTCTAGCTAAATATTAGCTCTGATATGGCATGGGTCAGACACCCTGTATATACAGGGTGTTTCGAAACTACCGGATGTTATTTTAATGGCAGATTCTTTAGAACATTTTAAAACGAAAATTTTCATACAAAAGTGTTGTACAGGATGTCTAGATTTAGACTGCTCGTGTAAGTAGAACTTGTTAAACCGCATAAAAAAATTCTCCACCATCTTGTAAACTGGGGAAAAAATTGGGTTGGATCAACTAGTGTTCGGTGAAATATGAACAAACCAGAATTCCGGTTGAAAGCACCAGAATTCTGTTTAAGTTGATGAGGCTTCTGGTTAACACGTTGACTGCCAACTACGAGATAAATCGTAGTTGAACTTCTTGGTTAGGATTGACTACGATTTATCTCGTAGTTCTTTCATGGTCTGTCCATATGATTAAATCAAATTAGCTTCTGAGATCGAAATCCTGAAAATTGCCGTGGCAGTCAACGTGTTAATAAGAAAACTGGCAAATGTAGCAGGTGTACGATACGTCCTGCTGGTAGCGAAAAGTTTTCGATTGTAGAAACTGTGTGCAATTTTTTACGAGAGTAACGCGCAATCAAAATCCTATAGATTTATCTTTAGAAATTCGCGACATCGCGATTCCGTTCTCATTTAGACGAAATAAACAGCCTCTCGAGATCCCTAAGACAGTCGTGTTGCAATTATAGAAGGCCTCTATTTTATGTAACGGCAATCTCGAAATAGAGTCGGCACACCACGTCGCGACGCCGCTGAAAGGTTAAATCGCGCAGATTAAATTTGCAACTCTACTCCGATTCGGCTCGGCGAGTCGTGTAATTTCGACATGCACAATCGACGATCTCTTCTCGTGGTTCCGATCGTTTCGCGATTCGCGTCGCTGCATTTTCCGCGTTCTCAGTTTCTCCGAGTTTAAGTGAAATTCAATCGGCTCTTACGACTTGATCGTTGCAGGCGCGAATTTCGAAACCGACCGCGGCCTCCTGATAATTCGTTCTATCGTCCGGTAACGCGACACTTATTGCATCGCGGTGCAGGTTTACACACTTTTAAGAGAACGCCCGGGAACGATGAATAAGAGGATTAAGGTTGTTGCGCGCGAGTGGAAGAAGCCACGTGACACGTCGTAAGACCGTCTTGACAAAATAGGATCCATTTATCTTGCCCGTCCGGGTTCTTAACCGGTGACTCCTTATTTGTCTCGTTTGTATGTTTTGCAAACTCAATTTTTTAATTGCATTTTAAAACGTAATACTTGTGAAAAAACTGCTTATCTAAAAAACTATTTATCTTTGGGTAAACTCGGATAAGATGGCCATACTTTTTTAAAATGCAAAAAAAAATACATTTCTTATTGTTATTTCTTAATAGCGTTTGGCACATTGCTTCAACGAAGCCTACAGTACATAACACCATCAAAGTTAAAAGGAAAATACTTCAGTGAAATTATTTATTACAAAAATATCAAAACATGAACATTGGCCATCTTATCTGAATGTTTAAGACAAGATGGCCATAAGGAATAGATGACCCATATTTTATGTTCAAGATTCTATACCTATTATTTTATAAAATAATGAAAAAACATAATTTCACATATTCATTTTAATACAGGATATTTAATGCATATTAATTGTGAAAAATATAATATACATATAAAATAGAAACCTCAATTACAAAGCTTAAATTCTAAATCCACTTTTTTATCAAAATATATTACACGTAAGATTTAATTACTGTAATATTGAAAGTAATTTTTGAAATATAACGACTTTTGTTTTATAAATATTAGAATGATAGTGGGCTATCTTACCCAAAATGTGTTATAATAATACTTATAAACAAATAGTGATAACGAAAATAAAAATGCATGTTATATTACAATTTACATATCTACTTTATGTATCTAACATTGATTGCGATAGCTTAGCTGTGATTTATTTGACGTTACAGCAAGTTTCAGTGGATACATGAGAAATTTTACAGGTAGTCGAAAATAAAAATACATACACTGAGAGAAAAATATATGATATTTGGAACTATAATGGCATAATAAAAAGATTATAGTTAGGAATATTAGTTTTATAGTAAATGTCATCATAATATGTTTGTAATATTTACAATATAAGCATAGTATAATTGACCTATGTAAAACTTTTACCAAGAATTATAATTATTTGAAATAAAAAGTATAGTAAGGTAGCAAATATTGAATGGTAAGAGAAATTAACTATTTTATATAGTCAATACAATTGGAATATTTGGCAAATATAGGTACATGTAACTATATTCTCAAAGTGTGTTTTACTATACACATAGAGTAATAAAATGATGACTATAAATTGTGTGTTCATTCTGCTATATCTTCATGTTTAGATGAACTATAAATATATGTTTGAGGCCAAAATAAACTATAAAATATAGTGAGATTATAGTTATTCCAATTATTTTTTTCTCTCAGTGTATAATATTCATAATCTTGCTATTCCGAAAACTGTACGCACATACACTACGATAAATATCGATTATTTTTGTGACTGATTACCCAAACGCAATATTTTGCAATTATTAAAGAAATTACAGCCTATGGCCATCTTTCCGGTATGGCCATAATACCCGAGTTTATTCTATTTAAGTTAAGGAATTATTTTTTATCTTGTGCATATCAAATCTGCACTGGTTTTTGTCATCGGTCTTTTCCTTTCTCTAATATCTTGATGGGATATCAACCATTTCGTTTTTGTTATTTAACCGGTTCTCTGCCGGTTCAGAAATTCAGAAGAAAATTCCGGTTTTGCGCAAGTGAGTTGGAAGCGGCCGGTTCCGCGGCAGCACGTAACGAGAGCATTAGAAGAACGAGGCAAATTAATAATATGCGGATAAAGTGTCCCGGCGCGGGTTCCTTGTCCATTACCGATGACAATCTGATAGCGCCGGTTTCCGCGTATCATCCGTACCTCTTATATTCGGCGGGTTACGCGGATCCGCAGCGGCTTGGTAGCCGCAATCGCCGCAATTTCCTGAAAAGACACGCGTGTTCCCTCCCTCCCTGGCATTAGCCCGTGTACTGCACAGTTCCTGGCTTCGTGCGCGATCTCGCACAAACACAGATACGCGCGGCAACAGCACCTATTCTCGTGGTCACGGCACTTTCTCCGCGGATGTATCTCGCCGTGGAATTTCGATTAGGCCCCTATCGTCACGAACACATCTTCGCGTGCACGAAATTCTACTTTCGCTGGAGTCACGTGCGCGTCCTCCATTTCCAGCGGCTGCGACTGCGGCCTGCTACTACTTTTTGGTGCACGGAAAAAAAGGTTGGTTGAATTAACCAAATATCTGGTCGAATATGAACAATCTAGAAATTCCGATTCAAGTAACCCGAATTCTGTTCAAGTCAATCAAACATCTTGTTAGCTTAAACAGAAATCGAGTTATTTCAATCGGAATTTCTGGATCGTTTATATTCGACCAGATATTTAGTTAATTCAATCCTTTTTTCCGTGTAGCTTTCGGTCTCGTGTTAGATTAATCCTTCAAGGCGCAGTGCATATAATTTTTTCACGCACATTTCTCCTCAAATTTTTCACCTCACCGATCATAATACGATCGATTCATCCCGAATAAAGTTATCCTCGTTCCAACTCGTGAAACAGTGATTTTTTTTTCTTTTTTTCTCTTGAAAGAATTGTGAAGAAGATAAAATATTATAGTTATTTTTCATAGAAATTTTACCGTGTTTTAGGAAGTTCAGAAATAGAAACAGTGAAGTCAAGATTTTGCCAAAGAACATAGCAAATTTTTTAAATTTTAATTCCATTTCAATTTCCAGAATACAAGTAGCAGATATAAGATGAAAGAATAGTCAGTCACGACGATAATATCGATAATTCCTCGATTACAAAATCCTACAGTAATTTCTACTATAAAATTCTCTCCGTGGGGACACACGTGCTGCAAACACGTGCTCGGATCACAAGACTCTTCGTCCTCTAGGATTATTTTACTGAGAAAATAATCTCACTCGAACGCGGAATTGACGCAGCGAAGAATAAATCGCATCGATTGAGACGCGTGTGAAACCGTCAAGACGGCGTTTCGTCTCGGTCATCGCGCGAAAGTCCGATCGGCTATCTCGCGGATGCGTGCTTTGTAATCATCGTTTAGTGCGCGTCCATCTCTGCTCGGATCGCGCACCGCCTTTCACAAGCGTCGCTCGCCCACGTTAATTCGCACTGTGCTTAATTCGCGAGGGCGAATGAGCTGAGAGAGCGCGCCGATTCTTGTCTCTCGTTAAATTCAATTAGCCTGGCACACGCGCGCGCACGTTTCCACAAGGAACGCGTAGGAACGAAATTTCAATTGGGAATAACGATAGCGCGTCGCAAAGAACGACCGAACTGAAATCTAAACGCGATACAGCGTACGCGTGCACGCACGAGCCGAATAATTGATTTCGATTTAATGCGTCACATTAACGGAATTGTAAATTTCGGCTTTGTGAACGGCGCGGCGCGACCCACTACGAGGTAAAGGGTTAAATCGTAATTAGCGAACGGCAAAGCCGAGCCGAGAGATATATATATCGTGCGGAAATACTCGATATCTCTCTGCTCGCGGCGGCTATAAAAGCTCCGCCGCGCCCATGCGCGTATAATATGTCGAATACAATGGGACTCTTATGCATTTTTCTCGCTGGAATTATCATTCTCTGAAAGAGCGCGCTATATATATATATATATATATATATATATATATATCGGATGGAATTCTCGCAGCGGCGCCGCTTCAAACAGTGATCCTCGAAGTCCACAGCGCGAAATTAAATTGTACGCCGAATTGAAGAGAGACGCGCGGCATTAACATGCTCGCGCGAAAGCGCTTTTACATCCGCGCTTTGCAACTCACGATTTTACAGTGAATTTCAATGGCATGGAAAACGCAGGCGGTCGCGGTTGCACCAGCTTCTCCACGTCCTCGTAGACGAAGACAGATGATTCGCGTGGGCGTTGGCGGGGCGGATCGGAGGAGAAGGGAGCGGATTGAATCGTAAGCACGTTCGATGACGATCGATTTTCGGGAAGCTCGCGCTGCCATTAGGAAGGAGAAAGGCGCGAGTGACCGGGCCAATCAAACCGTCATTTGTAATCAATTAAAAGCCAATAAAGCCGGCGCTGATTGGACGACAGTCGCGGCAGTGCGCCGCGAAAATGGGAACAATAATAGCGGATCATTAACAGCGGTATAGGGTTTATTTCTATGGGAACACGCACGCCCGCTCGCGTCATCGCCGCGGGTCGGTCTGTCGGTTGACCGTCTATCCGTCCGTCCGTCCTGTCTGGGTTGCTCTGTTGCCTCGTTGAATGCGCTGCGTTTCCAACGCGAACACATACCTATCCACCTACTTACCCCTTTGGTGGTTCACCGGGGGAGAGGGGTGTGCGTCGGTTGCGCATACCAACCGGCCAACCGACGTCGGATTAACCGCTTGCTGTTTTCTAATTTCGGCGTCGAGCTTGCTGGTGTAACGATGCCGTACGCGTGTCTGGAGCTCGCTCGATCCCGCCGAGATCGAGAGTCATGGCGATGCGCCCCCATGAACGGAGCGACGGTTGTTTCCTCATGAAAATTATGGGGCATAAATTGGCGGAGCGTCTTTCTCTCTACCTCTCTCTCTTTATCTATCTTTCTCTCTCTCTCTCTCTCTCTCTCTCTCTCGCGTCCTCTCTCCCCTTTCAGCCATTTGAAGGCAGAATCTGCCAAGACGATTCTCCTGTTTAGGTTTAATACGCGGGTAGTAAAGACCGGGCAAATTACTCTTCCGCTCCTTCGGAAAGCGTCGTTCTCCTCCTTTCTTCGCTCGCTTCGTCTCGTTTCCGCTGTTGCGTTTCTTTGAGAGTGCGAGGGAAATCCGTGCTTGAAATGATTTATAAATTTTTTTCTTTCCCTCAAAAAGGTTGGTATATCTCTTCCGTAATGAACTCAACGAAAGAGTATTTATTTATTTATTCGCTTGTTTAAGCGTAATTATAAAAGTTTATTTGCGAGAAATGTCAAAAAGAAAGACAGATATTAAAATACAAGTAAAATACTTGTAGCAAAAAGGAAAGGTAAACCTCAATATTCTGTAATAATTAAGCAATACTAATGTACCTAAAGAAGATTGACTCTTTAAATATAGTTTCATCCCCTGCAAGATTCTCTTACAAATATAACCCCAACAGAATTCTTCTGAAACTGTTCCTCTTCTAACGGAGAGGAATAAATCCTCTCGGTAAAAGTCTTCGCATAGCATAGATTTTGACAGACAGATACGTTATTTACTGAATAACGAGATAATATGAAATTATTGGAAATAGCATCTTGCAAGGAGGATTTTTTGTTTTAATATTAGAATATTTTCCTCTTGTGTGTGGTTTTAGGAGAATCCTTTCGAGACCAAGAGGATTCTGCCAAGGATTATATATTTTTGGGGAGATTTTTTACACCAAAATTCAAGTACGATCGGAGTCTCCTCGAAGACGATCGTGCGATCACGCATGAAAGAGCTCGCAGTCGTTTGAAGGCGCGTAAACTCGGAAAATTAGGACGACGTTGTCGATAGCGGTGGATAGACGCGAGCCGAGTGCGCGCACCACTTCTGGAATAGGCCAGGTAGGAGGAGGAGGAAAACTCTCGCAGGCGCTCGGTGTACGAAATTGCTTGCCAGCCGGCCCCCTTTTCCGGCCTTCGCGCCAGCCGCGACTCGTGTAATCGCGCACTTTACTCCGCTCCTCGGCGCGACACAACACAACGAGAAACGGCGCGTATCTTGCGCCAGTGGGTGTAAATGCATCGTATGCTATAACGTCGCTTATGCCCGCCGTGCGCTCTCTCGTCTTTTTTCACTGATGCGGTTTCGCGCGAACATTTCGCGCGTGGGGACTCGAAGGCAATTATTTCACGTGGCCTCGATTAAAACTTCGACAGCGTTATACGCCGCGGGATTGAATATTAATATTATGTGACTCAACGCGACGCGCATTGATACGTGCGAAATTAATGCGTCGAGCGCACTGTGGTGCAAATTTGCACCACAGTCGATTCCTTTAAAAAGTAATCTGTCTCTCTCTCTCTCTCTCTCTCTTTCTCTCTTCGCAATACGATCAAATGTGAATCAATTCTTCACTCCTTTGTTACTTTCAGTTTTTGCACCATCATCGTTAAATTTCTTATCCTATTTTCTTACACATTAGAAAAATAAAAATTTGAAATTTTTAATTTGGAAATTTGCACATGTATGTCTACATCTGTGTCTTTCGCCAAATGTGTGCATTCAAAGAGTTAATCGACGAAAATTCGGTGTGACAGACACCAGACACAAATTTTGGTGTCTGTTTCTTCCCGAGAAGGGGGAACCCGGACAGAGAATGGCCGGGAATGCGAATCTCTCGTGCTCGAAGATTGATCGCGTTAATTGTTACGAGGATACGTAGTCGACGCTCCGGGGCGCTCGATGCGTCACGTCGATAGCTTCGTTAGGCGTTTTGCATGCATCTCACGGCGGCAACGACGGCACGACGCGACGCGCAAAAACGATGGGACTTCGATACGACGAGAGTCTCATCTCGTTCGGGATAAAACGCGGGGGGAACGGGCAGGATGAAACGCAGCCACACAGTGCCGTACAAGTGCATACACACACACACACATACACGCGCGCACGACAGACCCGTATGCGAGAGGGCGAAAGACGGAGCGAGGGAGAAAGAGGCGCGGGACAGGGTGGAGAGGAAATGGGCGCGGGTGGGCGGTTGGTTTGACATGGAGCTCCATATAATCAAACCAGCTCCCGTATTTATGGTCGAGAGCCATCCACCGTACCTGGTGTGTACCCATTCCTCATTCCTGCGTCCTGCTCGACACAGGGCTATTAAATTTGGAAACTCTATACCTCCGTGCCGCTCGTTCGCTCATACGTGTACATACAAACACACACACAAATCCACACGCGCGCGTGTATAGCGCGTACATGTGTGCGCACGCCCGCCCGACGCTTCGTCCTGCCGGCGCGTCGACCGGCGCGGCTCAAACCTACTGCGTTTTATAAGCGCATCAAAGTTAATGGTGGAGGTGCTCCCCGTGCAATTCCGCGCAAAGCGCATCCCGCGATCGTCTCCTCTTCGTTTCCCCTCTCGTCGCGTCTGTACGCGCGCACCGCGCGATTCATGCATGCGAGCGCGCGTCCGCGGAGAGGAGCCGCTCTTCCACCTGCTCACCTCCTCGCGTCCCCGTTTCGGGATGCAGGTGCCAAGATCGTATTTTTGTTTACAATCCCCGGTGAATCTCGGTACTTCGAACGACGTGGGGAATATGGCGCTTCAACCCCCGAAGCGCTGCGACGCGCACCTTGGACCGACCGACGTATAAACGCGACGCATAAAAGATCGCTGTAATTCAGCCCCTCTCTCTTCCTCTCTCTTTCTCTCACTCTCTCTCTCTTTGCTACTCCCTATTTCTCGACCCGGACGTTTTACTGCTTCAGCGCGAAGGAAAACAGGATGACTGTATTAAAAGTTGCGCTTCTTCCGTCGTCTGCGCGAGCGCAAAACGAGACGTCTACGAGCATGACGTCGACGTCTCCATCGGCACTCCGAAGTAGATCTCGGCGGTTACTTGTCGCTCTCGTCGATTTGCGAGAGTTACGTATCGCGCAATTACAAATTGACATAAAGAAGGCTCTTTTAACAAAACTTCAAAGACATTTTTAGAAATATTAAATACAAACATTTTTAATGTTTCATTCATTGGGACTAGGTCCAATTATTGAGACATTTGCTTTATTTGCTGTCTTTTCATGCGTCGACATTTGTACTTTCACTTTGCAGAAGCATTTGCAATTCTGTGCAACTGAATAGAAAGACAGGGCAAACTACGAGACTGCACACTGAGAGAAAAAAATAGTTGGAATAACTATAATCTCACTATATTTTATAGTTCGTTTTGGCCTCAAACATATATTTATAGTTCATCTAAACATGAAGATATAGTAGAATGAACACAGATTTATAGTCACCATCTTATTACTCTATATATATGGTAAA
>NW_022639453.1:1841920-1844601 GCF_010583005.1 Odontomachus brunneus
TTGGCCTCAAACATATATTTATAGTTCATCTAAACATGAAGATATAGTAGAATGAACATAGATTTATAGTCACCATCTTATTATTCTATATATATGATAAAACACCTTTTGGAAATATAGTTACATGTACCTGTATTTGCCAAATATTCCAATTGTATTGACTATATAAAATAGTTAATTTCTCTTACCATTCAATATTTGCTATTTTACTATATTTTTTATTTCAAATAATTACAATTCTTGGTAAACATTTTATACGGGTCAGTTATACTATGCTTATATTGTAAATATTACAAATAATATGGTAACATTTACTATAAAAATTATATTTCTAACTATAATCTTTTTACTATGCCATTATAGTTTCAAATATCATACATTTTTCTCTCAGTGCAGTATGTCGATATCCACACTAAGAGAAAAAAATAATTGGAATAACTATAATCTCACTATATTTTATAGTTCGTCTTGGCCTCAAACATATATTTATAGTTCATCTAAACATGAAGATATAGTAGAATGAATACAGATTTATAGTCACCATCTTATTATTCTATATATATGATAAAGCATCTTTTGGGAATATAGTTACATGTATATTTGCCAAATATTCCAATTGTATTAACTACATAAAATAGTTAATTTCACTTACCATTCAATATTTGCTATTTTACTATATTTTTTATTTCAAATAATTACAATTCTTGGTAAACATTTTATACGGGTCAGTTATACTATGCTTATATTGTAAATATTACAAATAATATGGTAACATTTACTATAAAAATTATATTTCTAACTATAATCTTTTTACTATGCCATTATAGTTCCAAATATCATACATTTTTCTCTCAGTGCAGTATGTCGATATCCAGCACTCCCTTCACGGGGAAGGACGCTGAGGATACTTGAGGCCCAGCTACATAAACCGCGAAATGCAATTCGCGGATTACGCAGGATGACGTGTGTCTGCCATAGATTCAATGAACGTCACGTGTCATTCGGCCTATGAGTAGCGTCACCCGGCGTTTGCGAATTGTGTTTTGCGTTTCGCGGCTTGTGTAGACGGACCTTTATGGTATTATCGCGAAATCACTGGTCGCGAGTCCCGTGCCGGCTTGGGTTGCTTAGGTCTTCCGTCGGAAGAGGCGCGCCGTGACTTTGATTAATAGCGCGCTCGCGTGACGCGCGCGTTGCGCGCGTCAATTGGCGCGTCTCGCCCATTAAGGATTGCGCCGACGACTCGATGTGCGCTCATTGCGACCGTGTCGTGAAGCACCGCGGCCCCACGTAACATCGCGTTCGAGATAATCGAGTGACACGTGAATTCGCTGGCCGTTACACACCGACCGCGCGGTCTGTGTAACGCGTCCCGTCCAATTATTGCCTGCAAGTCGCCGTGATAACCCGTGTTTAGCGTGCACTTCGCGCTATCCGATACACTTTAGGGCTGTCGGCCGTTGCGTGAGCGCAAACGTGCTCACATCGTGGACGATCATGACGCGGCCTTCGTATCGGGTGTACGATCGCTCGCACTATTATTCGGTCTGTTCTTTTCAGCCGCACTACCGCTGAACTGCAATAAGCTAGAGTAAGAAAAAATATATTTGTCTCATCACTTTAACTTACCACATCAGTTTAGCAATGCAGCTGAAAAGAACCAATTGTTCGCTCGTTCGCGCGTGTATCCGTGTGTAAAGAGAACGAAAGGTAGATAGACGGATTCATGATACGCTCCGGGAAGATTTCCCTCAAGCGCGGGAAGATAAATGACGTTGAGGGAATGCCAAAGTGGGTGACGTCCTCCGAGCGGCTCGATAACGTAGAGGTGATCGTGTCAGATAAACGCCAAGACAATCGCGCCTTTTCGTATTTCTTGCATGTGTAAATCTTACATAAATGCACACTGCTGTGTTTTATTATAGTCGGTAAGGTGACTGTCCCGATTGTGGGTCGAGTGCCAATTTCGGGTCGACTGCGCCTCAAACGACGTAACGAAAAAAGCTTCAAACGGGCAATTTAAGTGAAAAGGAGCAAGAGGGAAAGAGTGATAGAATCATCGAAGGCGCGCGCGTTACTGGGGCGAGAAGAAGAGCGGAAAATGACTCTGAACGCGGCGCGAGATGATGCGCGACGTAACGGCTCGCTCTCCTGTATGATTGAGGAACGGGAAGATCGATCATCGTCTAGTTACGGCGTCTAACGTCGCTCGCGCGTCGTCGCTTTGCATAAATAAACACGCCATCCTCATTCAATGCTTCAACATTGTATCATCATGAATGGGCCGTTGTCGGGAATAAGGTGCGTCGAAGTCAATCGGTCGAAATATTAGGTGGTAAACTTAGTTCCTGCGGCTCACAGTTAGATGACGTTAGTTGTAGGTGTAATTTATTTTAACATCTGAAACTGGCTGCATTTTAGAGGTTAGACATTTGTCAATAAAATTCAGTGCGAAGAGATTCATTTAAGCGAGCAGTGCTATTTTTTCTTTTGATTAAATATGGAACGTGATAAGTTGTTTTTTCGACATGTGCTGCTTCATTACTTTGACTTGAAAAAAACTGCAGCTGCAGCTCATAAATTGCTTTTCGAAGCTTATGGCAATTATGCTCCATCGGAAAGAACATGCCAAGTATGGTTTCAGCGATTTAAGAGTGGTGATTTTGATGTCAATGATAAAG
>NW_022639453.1:1847868-1881976 GCF_010583005.1 Odontomachus brunneus
ACAATTAAACCGTCTGAATGAAGCATTGTTGGAAAAAAGGCCAGCAGTAGCCAGCAATCGACGTAAAGTCATGCTTTTGCACGACAACGCTCGACCACACGTTGCCAAAGCCGTCAAAGAAACACTGATGCAGCTCGAGTGGGAAGTTCTCCCGCACCCAGCGTATTCACCAGACTTAGCTCCTTTGGACTATTACTTGTTCCGGTCGATGCAGCACGGCTTGGTGGATACACACTTCAGAAATTACGAGGATGTGCGAAAATGGATCGACGAATGGATTGCATCAAAAGACCAATCGTTCTATCGTCGCGGAATCTACGCGTTGCCCGAAAGATGGGAAAAATATATAGCTAGCGAGGGAAAATACTTCGATTAATATATTTTTTGCTTTTGATGTCGAAATAAATGAGTTTTTTAAACAAAAAAACCGCAGGAACTAAGTTTACCACCTAACTAATCTTACTCGGGGACGGAGGGAGAAAGCGTGTCTTGTCGTCGAATTAACCCTTACCTATCAGCGTTGCCGATGTGTGTACACGTGCGTGCGTGCGACATTCGCTCTCATCAGCAGCGCGGTTCGCATTTACGCATCTATTTATTATCTCGTCTCTGTTTCTCTCATTTGCACCGTTTCCTCATTATGCCAGGTAGGAACGACTTATTTATCGCCGGCCGCGCACGTCGGCGAGACGACCCGTTACGTTACGACGTACGAAGAGAGCCTTTCTCGCGCGGCTCTTTAGAAAGAAAATTGCAGCCTGCCGCCTACTTTGTTGCTCAGCCGCAGGCGAGCGAACGGTCAGTCCGCCGAGACGCACCGGAGCGTGACTTTTCTCGGACGTAACCGCGTATTTATGCGCGGTGTTACACGGCCAGGTGCGCACACGGGAAAGCTCTCGCCGGCGGCGGTGGCGGCGCGGTGGTTGCTGTACCGTTTGCCGCGAAGATTAGCGCGTTGAACCGGCGGCGGGGTGTTTTACATCGACATCGTCGCGTAAAACTCCGAGCCCGTTACTCCGGCCGCGAGGTCCTCCCCCGCGTATGTCGTCGGCGCGGTTAGAGAGCTTACTCACCAGAGTGTACATTTTCAAGCCGCCCAACAAGCGTACTTTCCAGTTGCGCGTCGAGGGAGCTACTCATAGATTCGCTGTTTATCGAACAAAATTACGCATTTCTGCGTAATTTTGTTTCACCTATCTAAATAATAAATGTTAATTTGAAACCAACTTACTACCTTGCCGCGTGTCACTCGCAATAAACACGACCAGAGTGATTTTAATTCGCAGCTGTTCCATTTTCTTCAGTTTTTTATGAGAAAAAAGGGGTAATATTCGTTTTTCCACCGGCGTCCTTCGGCGGACAAACTAAGGTTCATACAGAAAGATGAATATTACCATATTTTCTCTCGTAAAAAACTCAAAAAAATAGGATAGGTGCGAATCAATATAGTCAAATCGCGTGAAACATTTAACTATGAATGTGTTTTGCCGCGACAAACGTTGCGTTAAATTTGTATTATTTCCAAGTATTTCGGTTTAAGGAACTGGAAAGTCAGATTGCCTGAAAATCGTGCTTGTTTTTTCACAATTTTTTATGAAAAACTAAATGAATATGTTATTTTGACGTGTATTTATACAACATAAAGAGAAGAAAAATATAATTTTGATGATCAAATACTCAATATAAGTGTATGGTACATGCAGTTAAAATATATTTTGTTTTTCTTTTCAAGGTCGTAGCTATTTTGCAGTAATATCTTGATTCTTGGTGGTCAGTTAAGCTGAATTTTAGGTAGAAAATTTCCGCAAGCTTGTCGTTATCGTGTGAATCACTATAATAGAAATTGAGTAAAAGTTAACAAAATTGCAAATATCTTAATGGAATAGTATTAAATTTCCAGTTTTTTTATAGTAAAACAATTAATATTTCAAAATTAAATGTTTTCACGAGTTTGTCAGTAGTTCACATGATAACGACAAGCTTACGGAAATTTTCTACCTAAAATTCAGTTTAATTGAACCACCGAGAGCCAAGATACTACTGCAAAATGATCTTGAAAAATAACGAAATATATTTTAACTGCATGTTACTATACACTTTTATTGAGCACTTGATCATTAAAATTATATTTTTAATTTCTTTATATATTGTATAAATATACATCAAAATAACACTTTCGCATATTCATTCAGTTTGTCATAAAAAATTGTGAAAGAACAAGCACGATTTTCAGGCAATCTGACCCTCCAGTCCCCTTAAGCGAGTAAACTCCTTAAAGGCGCGGCGACGCGATCTGTATGAAATCGCAATGGCCGATTTTATTCGACTTTTAGCGCAGAGTGAGGACGCGCCGTAGACGGGTTTGATTGCGACTCCCGGCCGGGAATCACCGCGAAGCGGTCACTGCGTGAGCGTACATAAATTTGCACGCGCGTGTGCCAAATGGGTGCGCACACTCGCGCGAAAATTCCGCGCGCTTCATCCCGCTTCCGATTTTTATTATTCCGCCTCGGCTGCGCGCGGGCTACTACCCTCTGCCGAACCACCACCCTCTGCTACCCTCCGCGGCTTCGTTCTCCCGACTCGGGAAAATTCGTTTTTTTTTCCTTTACGCGCGTAGGGGTTGAACCCTCGCCCTCACCGCATATGTACACAGCTCTATCGTTATCCAGCTCTGCGTCTCCGTGTTTCATAATTGACTCGCGGCGAAGAAAATTGGACCGCATTGTCCGCTGCCCTTCCTCCTGACCAATCATCAGATAAATTACTTCATCCCTTTGTTTTTCGTTCGTACGCGAGCGCGAGATACACCGCACGTATCCTGTGTGTTTTCCAATGTGTTTGTGTGAATCTCACAACGAGATTTTATTCAAAATTTCACTGATACGCAACATTCGATATCTGCTCCGCATTTTGTTTCATTTCTAACATGTTTGACGAATGTGTGAATGCTGAAAATATTCTCTTTTTACATTCTCTTTTTCCGCGCGATAACGAGAGATCTTCCAGTCTCGTATTGTTTTCATAATCCGCGCGTTTGTTATATCGCGGATAAACAAACCGGTGCGCCCACAGGATGTTTCATTCCGCGGGCGAAGCTCGGCGCGCGCGCGCGGGATAGGAACGCCACATTGTCGGACGCTGATTTTTAATGGCACGCGCGATGAGACGACTTTTAAAACGGCGCGTGCGTGAAAATACATTACACGCATTCCGTCGGAAATGAAATTTTGTTCGTATATGCCATTCGAATTTTAATATATATTTTTTACTCTCCCGAAGCGCGTTCCATCGTTTCAATTACGACATGTTCGAGGGCGAGGCAGGGAGGATGAGGGGACGAGAGAGCATTAATTTTTATGTCACGTTAATTTTCACGACGGTATCCCGGGCGTAACGGAGCGAAAGAGAACGCGCGCGATACATGCATGAACCGTTGCCTCGTTGTTCCCACCTTTAATATCCCGTCGAAGCACGCTCTTCCAAACTCGCAGACTCACGGACCGTGCGACTGTATCCGTAAAGCGAAACGGATTTAACATATCTCGAAGAACACGGAGAGAGAGAGAAAGCATAGGCACTTCGCGACAGAGCGTTACCTGAAGAGCGTGTCTCCGTGATATTGTTACAGCGTATAGTCAGCGGAAGAAAGGTTATGACAACGCTTATTTTCTTCAACGAGTTTCGCAATCTAGTCGCATACAATATGACATTAAAAAAGAAGAACTCTGGTTGCAGGGTGCTACTTCCTGCAGTCCCGTATCCTAAGCAAAAACTTTTGCCGGAAGAATGTTCATTTTTTAATAAAGTAGGTTACTGGATATTATTCCTTCTTTTTTAATCAAGAGGAGTATGTTTACTTGAGACAGAGTTAAGGATGACTTTATATTCTTTTGGTGGTGAATTTTTCTGAGTACTTTTTAGAAAAAAAAATTTTTCTATCGGAGATCAATTTAAGTCTGTTTCTCGATAATATTTATGGAAAATTTTAATCTGTTTGTTAAAAATAAATTTTAATTAAAAAAATAATTAATAGAGGCTCTCTCTCTCTTTTAAATATAAAATCAAGATACGTAAAAAAGTCTATGAGAACCAATACACGAATGGAGTAATAAAACTAATTAAAACTAATAGAGTTAATAATAGATTTTGCTCGACCCGTTAATAGTCGCATACAATATGACACTGAAAAAGAAGAACTCTGGTTGCAGGGTGCTACTTCCTGCAGTCCCGTATCCTAAGCAAAAACTTTTGCCGGAAGAATGTTCATTTTTTAATAAAGTAGGCTACTAGATATTATTCCTTCTTTTTTAATCAAGAGGAGTACGTTTACTTGAGACAGAGTTAAGGATGACTTTATATTCTTTTGGTGGCGAATTTTTCTGAGTACTTTTTAGAAAAAAAAATTTTTCTATCGGAGATCAATTTAAGTCTGTTTCTCGATAATATTTACGGAAAAATTTAATCTTTTTGTTAAAAATAAATTTTAATTAAAAAAATAATTAATAGAGGCTCTCTCTCTCTCTTTTAAGTATAAAATCAAGATACGTGAAAAAGTCTATGAGAACCAATTCACGAATGGAATAATAAAACTAATTAAAACTAATAGAGTTAGTAATAGATTTTGCTCGACCCGTTAATAGTCGCATACAATATGACACTGAAAAAGAAGAACTCTGGTTGCAGAGTGCTACTTCCTGCAGTCCCGTATCCTAAGCAAAAACTTTTGCCGGAAGAATGTTCATTTTTTAATAAAGTAGGCTACTAGATATTATTTCTTCTTTTTTAATCAAGAGGAGTACGTTTAACTTGAGACAGAGTTAAGGATGACTTTATATTCTTTTGGTGGCGAATTTTCCTGAGTAATTTTTAGAAAAAAAATTTTTCTATCGGAGATCAATTTAAGTCTGTTTCTCTTAATAATATTTACGGAAAAATTTAATTTTCTTGTTAAAAATAAATTTTAATTAAAAAAAAAATTAATAGAGGCTCTCTAGATATAAAATCAAGATACGTAAAAAAGCCTATGAGAACCAATGTACGAATGGAGTAATGAAACTAATTAAAACTAATAGAGTTAGTAATAGGTTTTCCTCGACCCATTAATGTGCGTTAACATGGCGGACTTGTTCTCGTGTTTTTAACATTTCACATATTTGTAACTTACTCTTAGTAATCCTCATGAGAGTAAATTTCTCTTTTGGATGGATTCATGGAAGTAAAAATGTCACGATCCCCCTCTCTCCTAGTAAGTGTACAAGTTTCTTCACAGGATGAGAACATCCCTGTAAACACGGTGTATCCTATACATTCTTCCTGTGGCATTCTCGTAACTTCGACCGCGCTCACAGCGAGCCGATTTACAAGAGGCTATCGCAGCGGGGTAAGACTCCTCGGACGATGAACGAGGGAAGCGTGCTTTTACAAGAATATATTATTCTTACATTACCGCGCGGCGACGGTGAGGGCGACGGAATAACGGAGTCGGCGCTGCAGGCTGGAGGAGAACACGCTGCTCGTCGTCGTCGTCGTCGTCGTCGTCTCGCGTCGTTTCTCTCCTCTCCGCGTCCGCAGAACATTCTCCTTATAGGTCAGTCGCGCATAATGCAGCCGCATCGCTATCAGTTTCCGCCCCTTTTTAGAGCGAGAAGCCGTGTGTAGTTAGACGCGCAACACGCGGAGGCGCGCCCGGTGAATGTGCACGCGCACATCGAGATCGGTGCATGCGAACGGTCTCGGATGTGCACGTTGCTTGCGCAGGTAACGACGCAAAGGCGGCAGGCCGGGCCGTGGAAAGTGACGGCGTTCTATTTACGAGGCATCGTCCACGAGAGACACGCCGATCGACCTGCACGAGCGGCCGATTAAGGTGCTTTGCTGCACGAACGCGACCGAGATGAGAGACAGGGAGATAGAGAGATAGAAAGAGAGGAGGAAAAATGTTTGTTCTCGCCTTAGGGCGAAGCAAACCCTCCGAAAGTGATTGAAAAATACATGAAAAGGCGAAAGTAAGAGCACGCTCATGGGTCCGCGTATAATCGGCGAGAGTTAAACAACCATTAGCCGGATAGAAAATTCCCTCAAGTCTAGTTGGAATCCAACCTGATTTCCTAAAATAATTATGGGTTTTGCTTGAAAGTGTAATATTTCAAACATACCATTCAGAGTGGAAAATCTAAAGTTTTAGCTCAACAGTATAAGGATTTTTTTCTGGTCTTTTCATTTCCAAATTGAACAAAACACAACAATAAAATGACTCTTTCCAAATGATTTCATTATCATATGATTTCATAATCATTTCATCGAAATTCAAGGTATACTTGAGAAAATCTTTGGAATTTTTTATGCGGTTAAAGCGCGCTCGGCAATGTGAGTGAAGCTGAGGAGGAGTGAATAATGATCCGTAACGATTAATTGAGAGGTAATATCAGAATGAGGTTTTTTCTCGCTTTAAAAGGCTCGATCGCTCATTTCCAGCCGAGATGCAATATTCCTTTAATCGTGATAATGAGTACAATAAGAAACGTGTCGAAGGTATGATGCAGCGAGAGATCGAGCGGGGTTTACTTTCAAAGCCACTAGACTTGTCTCTTTCTCTCTCTACTTCGGATTCAATGACGAAAGCGTGCAGGAAAGAGTACTATGAGTGAATGTGGAGGCAGGAAGAAAGGATAGGGCGAACGAATTGATGCAAATGCGATTTGGTCGATTGCGGATAAATTTATTTGTGATAAGGGGTCGCGGAGTTCTTGTAGGGAACTCGGAAGCGCGCGCGGCATAAGTGGAGAAGGCATGAAATGCGAGGTGGGGGAGGATCGAAGGTCGGAACGGGAAAATATAAGTGTGTCTCTTGGCCAAGAGTAAGCGGCCTTTGAGAACGCCTTCGAAAAAAAAATGAATAATGCAGCAGCGTCGATCGTACGCTCGTCGTGAGATTACTAGAGATCTATCGGCGTGTTTTAATCCTGGCACAGAAAACGGCGGAAGGTCACAACGAGCGGGGTATACTGGAATCATTTGCGACAGTAAACGTCGACAGTTTGACGGGAACAGCATTTATTTCCCTTTCGAGCGGCAAGAAATCGACATGCCATCAAGTATGTAACGCGTGAATTTTGCAAATTTCAAACGCAAATCTCTCCAACGTCGGCCGGTGTAAAATCGAGATTTATTTGTTTCGGGAAATAAACGAGGATCAAGGAGAGATGCTGAATATCGACATGATGCAGCTTCGTATTTTGCACTGTCCTTCTATTTGGTTGTTTACAATTGCAGATGCTTGTATAAAATTGAAGTGCAAATATCAGTGAATAACGCAGTACTATATTCCGAGTCGAAATTTTGGCCCTATGTTGAACCTTGAATTTTACACCGCAGTAGGAGCTAAGATAGCAAAGTAGATTTAATTGTAATGATATAATTTACTCCTACTTTGATCCTGATGATGTCTGTAATTTCCGTTTTCGCTTTTTTTTAGCGTCAAAGTAGGTTGTATAATAGTAGGATCTTAGGAAGCAAAATAGATTCAGTTGCGAACCTCTACTGAAGCTTTAACTCCTACATTGAATATATGTATTTTATAGAAGTATTTAAAAAATTTAATAAATAACGAAACAGAAACGTCAAATACAAAATATACATTTTATCTGTTGTATATATTTCAGACATCATCAGGGTCAAAGTAGGAGTAAATAATATCATTAGAATTAAATCTACTTTGTGCTATCTTAGCTCCTACTGCGATATAGAATTAAAGGTTCAACGTAGGGTCAAAATTTTGATTCAGAAATGAGTATCAATATCATCAAAATATGTTTCACCTAGGTTGTAGATTATCTGAGTAAGCTCAAACTATTCTTAAGAGCCTCAAAGTAGCGTCAAAATTTTGACAAGATAGAGTTAAAGGTTCAAAAGAGAAGTTAATATGTATCAATATCATCAAAATAGGTCTTACCTAGGCTATAAACCGTCTAAGTAGGCGCAAACTATCTACCTTAAGAGCGTCTAAGTAGCATCAAAATTTTGACTCGCACGGAAAAAAGATTTGGTTGAATTAACCAAATATCTGGTCGAATATGAACGATCCAGAAATTCCGATTGAAGCAACCCGAATTCTGTTTAAGTCAACCAAAAATCTTGTTAATTTAAACAGAATTCGGGTTGGAATTTCTGGGTCGTTCATATTCGACCAGATATTTGATTAATTTAACCAAATTTTTTTCCGTGCGGGATATTACTCAAAAAGGTCACAAAATTGTTTAACGTAATCATTGTCTTTGTAAGAAAAACAATGTAAAATATGAAGGCTGCATTGTATGTCGATAGCCAGCATCCCCCTAAATCCGAACAACAGTCGAGTTGGGGTGCAGGGAATGTAGAGCGAAGAGTAGACCTGGGCCCCTATTCTTGAAATAGTTGCGTATACACTGAAAGAAAAGACTGGTAACTATAACAAACTGCATTTAGTTACAGAAATTCATTGAATCCTTAGTAACTAATACTAAATATGATAATAATTACCAAATATTTAATAGATCGGGAATATGATGTAATTGCATTCACAGTAACATCAATTAAATAATTTAGTAATAGTTACTTAATGTTAAATATATAATATGAAATATATTACAGTTATGAACAGAGATTTGATAATTGTTATGAAATCGTTATATTCCATATAATAAAAAATTCAGTAAGTACGAGTTCTATCTTGTTACCAATATAAGTATGTTTTGTTGCAGCATAACGAAAAATTTATTCATTTGCAGCTATTACATCGTTTCAATATCTATTATTACAGATAGTTGGTTAAACCTATAAAAAATTTTGTAACTATTACAAAATCGCTTATTTTGCTCAACTATTCAATAAGTTTTATTTACCAAATATATTCTGGAAGCAAATAAATTTTACTTCTGTCAAATAAATAATTTATTTTACAGAACTAAATTAATTAACAAGTATTGCCATAGCTTTGGCCCGCTATATTTACGTCTATCATTTAGTAATAGTAACCAAATTTTGATAATATTTACTAAATTCTTCTCTCAGTGTACGTAAGTTTTACTGCGCAGGTTTAATCATACCATAAAATAGCTGCGCAATGAAAATTACGTATACGCAAAAATTTCAAAAATAGGGGCCCTGCGGATTATTATCATTCTCAGAGAGTACCGATCCGTCGCGCGGTCCGCATCGCGTCGCTTTATTATTCGGGGCTGGATCGGGGTGGAAAAGTTCCGCGTTTTGACAGATTTCGCGGTGAAAAGGGCGAGCAAAACGGAGACCGCGCGACCTTAATTAATCTGTCCTCGTAAGCCGGCGCATGCTCTCGTGCAAACGGAACACGATGACGCGCGTATATATCTCGCGTATACAGCTCGCATGTATAGCTCGTGGGAAAGGAACTTGCCTCGCTCGAGGAACGTAGGTTCTCGTAGGTACCCGCGCACTCATACTAGCCCGGCGCCTCCCCTCGTCTAGCGAGCAATCTACCTTCTCTACCTTCGACAACCCTGCGGTGAGAAGTTTGATCGACTAAATTGCCGGCGGGCTGTCAGCAACACCGACCGTTCTTCGCGACTCCTCTCGCTTATACACGCCTCTGTGAAAACCGTCGCGGTCCCCCTGGCTGGCACCGTTTCGCGAACAAATCCGATCCCGTTCGCGGGCCTGATCCTCGTGCGCCGCTGATTTCGTTTCGGTTCGCTTGCCGCTGCACCCTCTAAATCGAGTCAAAGTCGACTCTGAACTCCGGAGAAGAATCGCGTTTCTCGTTGCCACAGAACGTCCCGTCCTCTTCGCTCTATCTGAATTTGAAGGTGCAGGTTTGTCGTTCTCACGAAAGTCCGAGAAAGAGTCGGAATTTTGTTAATTTATTAGAACCATAAGCAAACATTATTTAACATTCTCTTAACGTTGCTGTCAAAAGAATCAGTAGAATCTTTAGAAACGCACTTTTTTGTCAAAGAGATCAGTAGGATCCTTAGAACCCTCGTCTCTCGGTTCATCTTGAGTGAACTGTGACAGAAATAATTAAAGCCGCGTTATTAAGTTACCAAACTTCACTGGGGAAATCAAAGGGAGCGTAAAGTTCTAAAAGCAAGACAATCTCTGAGACACTGAGACAAAAGAAAATGAACGACAATAGCGACGTAACATGCGCTTCACCAGGCTCCAACAAAATCCAAAATAGACCACGAAAACTCGAGCCCGCCGGGGCATATCCGTTTACAGCTGCCATTGCATAGCTATATACTTAACTTGAAATTTACTTATGCGCCGTATAAGCCCCGGCGTATACGTCTAATCAACGGTACTTCATCCCTGCGGTTGAACGAAGTTTAGCTCTCGAGGAAGATGGTAGACAACAGCCTTAAGGAACACGCTACTCGTAGCAACTCCAGGACCTAATTTAATCGCCACGGTACGGGCTGTCCGATCTCCACGAGCTGCGCACGTTCGACGCGAATGTAACTACAACTAACTATATCGCTCCTTCCGCCTCTCACTCTCGGACGCGATCTAAGGTTTCCTAATTCGTGTTCGATTCGCCTGTATGTGTGTGTGTGTGTGTGTGTCTCGAGTTTTAGGTTTCCCGATACCAAGATCCTCCTACGAGTCTTAAAGCGCTCAGCCCCTCTCACCCGGATGTGTCCGAAGGCGCGGGTCTCGTGCAATCGAAACCTCAGCTGCTTTTATGTTTCCAACATTATCTCGTGTCATACATACATTTACACGAAAAAGCAGCGGTTGACCCACACATAAATCTGGTTACGCCAACCAGGTTCAATGGTAAAATGTTGAACAACTAATTATGTGGTTGCCGCAACTGCAGAGCAATTTCTGAGTTACTGGCGTTGCAGCAGTGACGATGCCTGGTCGCTCTAGCTAGAGTGTACCCATGGCAATTGTTACCCCAATCTTCTGGCTGCTACAAGCATACCACGCGCAAGCACATTGATGTAGTTGTGATGCACCAAAATAACAGAATCATATCAACCATACACGTTACCTTCGCATGCGGATAACTAATGGTGATGCAACTACTAAATATTTCTGGTTATGTACACCATACCCTTTTTTCTATCATCTACTCGTTTTTATGTAAGCACTCGTGGCAGATAATGTCCAAGCCGAGTATTATCTCTGCGCGATCGTGTCTCGTTTCTCCTACAATCTGTCCGACACGCAGGATCATAATTCGAGTCACATCGTAACATGGAATTGTCAAGGGAGGGGGGAGAGATATACTGTCGTACATGTAAATTAGAAAGGAGCGCAGGGCATTTGTAGGCTCGCGAATTTCGCTCACGCGGACGCGATCGCGAGGAGGAGGTGGAGGAGGAAGAGAAGAAGGTAATCGAGTCGAGCGTGTGCCGCGTCCGGACTCCACTCCGGAGTGTGTTTCCATGTGACGTAACGCACACCCTTTCGCGTCTCACTCTCATTGCCGCGAAAGCACGAAAATATTCGCTCGCGTTACGGCCGATCGAGTTTTTGCTCACGCTGGCGCGCGATCGTCGTTTGTGCCGCTTGTGCAATCGCGGCGCACGAAAGTCGTCGTCGTCGAGTCAGTGCGAAAGTGAGCGCGTGTACGTACCTGGCCCTCGTTATTACGCGGTCGTCTCGTCTCGTCACGTATTCGCCTCGGCGAAGTCGGCATCTCGACTTCCACGCGCCTTTCAGTCACCCGCGGCTTCATTCTCGCGCACATTATACACTGCGACGATAAAAGTCGCGACGCACATATGCTTATCGGCCGGTTGGGGCTCGTCGGCTGTCGCCCGTTGGCTTCTCCATGCGCCAATTAAAAGTTCGCGCGATTTCGTTGGACGCGCCACTGGAGCGCCCCTTCTTCAACTTTCCGCTCGCGGAGTTATTCGACGAACGCGACGCGACGCGGAACTTTTTCCTTGACACCGAAGCGCGGCGGATCCGAGTATTCAGGTATCGAGGAGTTTTTTTTCTCTCTCTCTCTCTCTCTCTCTCTCTCTCTCCCTTGGTCCTTCTCGAAAAACGAAGCCTCGTCGAATTGCGAACTGTCGTGCTCGAAATTGCGTGATAACACGCGAGAGAGAGAAAGAGAAAGGACGAATAGTTGTCTTGACCGGACGACGACCCGTCCTTGACGAGGCTCCGCTTTCGGCATGTAAAATTAATGATTTCATTAGACGCTTTAACTAACTCGGCCGAGTGCGTCTCGTCGGTGGTCCGATTAGAAATCAATCCCATGTTTCTGATTAGGTTTTGATCGCAATCGTTTATCTGATTTGTATAACACGATGTTATTGGGATCTGATGTAATCTTCTAACGTAACGTGGCAAATCAGGACTTCATTAATAATAATAAGATTGGAAATTAATCGTATGGTTTTGATTAGGTTAATCTACGAAATAAATTTCTGATCAAGGAAACCATAGTAGCGCGACGAGGTTTCATATTTTTTTTACCATTAATCCTATATTATTAAATCTTACATTCCGCGCGGTTTTCGGACATCTCTTACAGTCGTTGAGCCATAGCATTTTTTTTGTGTATATCAAATGATAGATTTAAGAGATACGAGGCCACCTCCGCGCGAATATTGGATTTCTGAATTATAAGGATTTTAATAATTAACCCCTTGAGTGTGTGGCGAAAATGAGATTTCCGTGCCACCATTATGTAAAAAAAAGTTTCTTCTTACATTTCGACTCCGATTTGAGTATTAAGGTTTTCAAGGTCACTGAATTCGAATATGATATCAGAATTTCAAAATTCAAAATGGCGGACCCAATATAGTGGGTCAAAATATAAAAATCCAATTTTTTTCAATTTTTGATCCGCCATATGAGTCTGCCATTTTAAAGTTGAGACTTAGATATCATATTTGTATTCAGCGACCTCGAAAACCTTAGTACAATCATTTTTATAAAAATCCAATTATTTTTCCAACTTTTGATTCGCCATATTGGATCTACCATTTTGAATTTTGAGATTCTGATATTATATTCGGATTCAGAGACCTCAAAAACTCGAAGTAACAAACTTTATATAAATTGCAAAAGAATAAATCGGTTTTTTTTTTAAGATGTAGATATATGATACACAGAAAAAAATAATTTGCTGGCCCAGCAAGTTTTCTGCTGGTGTAGCAAAATCTTTTCGTTATTATATGGACAGCGAAAAGTGCTTAGTTTGCTAAGAGTACTAATCATTATTTGCTAGATATAATTTCCCGAATTTACAAATTATTTTGCTATAAGAACCATGATGGATTTATATAAGCAGTTGTAGTTTTGCTCCGATAGCAAATTAACGTGTCTTAGGACAAACACACTCAACAAATTTTTTTATCCTGGCCACGAAATTACACCTGCTCTGATAACGAATAATTTGTAAAATCAGTTACGTCAACTAAATTTTTTTGATGTCATTCGTACGATCATATTTTACGAATATGCATTAGCAACGACGATTTTGCTAAAAGAGCAAAATTATTTTTCTCCGTATACATGCACACTCGAGGGATTAAAGATGTGATGGATTTTTCGTCGGATATGTAAGGATTATTAATAACCCGATAGCATCAAATTATATAACTGACTGGGATCAAACTGATCAGCACCACGGAATAAATTTCTGATCGGACAGCAATCGCAGAATTCACACACGAAGCCGTCAACAACGGCACGATGTGGCGAGACGTTGCGGGAATTCTACGTTCGGGAATCTCTTTGGTCGTACGTGCCGGCAGTCAGCAGCCATCGGCTTACACCTTTCTTCCGCGCGCAGTTAGCCTCGTAAATTCTCGCGAACGAGATTGCACGGGCCGCGGAAAAATACCGCCAATACATTTTCGTATCCACCGCGTCGCGCCGGCGAGATTTATACAACTATCGGGTCATTTTTGTTCCCTGTGCGCGAACATATCCACCGCCCGAGCATTACTCGCAAAATATTTCTCGAGGAGATGCACCGAGTGCATCATCGACGACGAGTGTTCGCGGATGAATTCGGTGGTTCACTTTCTAAATTTGTGGTCGAGTGAGATTTCGCGCCTGTGTGAAATTTCGGGAGTAGCGAAGAAAGGCGAATGTCATTTCACCTTAATTGACTCCAATTCTGTCAAATTGGGTTATAACTGAAACTTTCGAAAATCCAAGTTCGGGACAAGCTGCGAAGATTCCGCATCTCTTGAGACGTTTTCTTGAGAAAATCGACAACGAAGCGGACGCAAAGGGAGTGCGGTATCACCTTTGATGTCGTTACGTTGGCACGTTGCGTTACGTATTAATATCTTCAGGCAAGGCCTCGACGAATTGGAAGCCGCGGTTGCTCCGCTGTCGCGTGGATAATTTATCGGAAAGATTTGAACTCCGCGAGAGCGCAACTTAATACGTCTTAATACCTCGTACGTCAGTCAATTTGCGCGTAGATCTCGCGTCGTTCTGCGACACAGGTCTGCAGCGTAATCAGCTGCGGCGCGTTATCCCCGTGAGCCGAGCGAAAAAAAGATCAACGGTCGGACAGGTTTCCTCGGAAACATTCGGACACGGCAGTAATCAATTTCTCAATTCTCAAAATATTTCGCGCGCGCGGATATTCATATTTTCGCGAAAAACACGTCGTTTTAAGCCGAGTCCAGTGGACGTTATGAGAACGCCGGGCGGGGGTTTGGAAAAATCTGCCGGAAAAATCCGCAGTTTCTGGCGCGTTTACCAGAGACATCGCGCGGGTAAAATCATGTTTTATCGCGCTCGCGCGATCGATTCGCCGTTTGAATATACATACGTACATGCATACCCATGCACTAGTGCCTATTTTTTTTTAATTGTTGATGAAATGATACGCGGACGTCGATACAAGCAGTATGTTTTTCAAAGCCGCCGCCGGGCGTACGATACTACTCTCGTTTTCGGGCGGTCACGACGAAACGCCGCGGTGGGCGAACGGGGTGGAGAAAGGCCGGCGGCGGAAGCGGACGGGGTAAACGGTTCGCTGGATTTACTAATTAAAAATGGAAATTAAAAGACTCGGCGAGAGAGTGCCGAGAATGGAAGTACGAAGGGAAGGGAGATAGCCGGAGAGACAGAGAGAGAAAGAGACAGAAATAGCGAGAGACCCAACGAAAGCCGGGTGCACCCGGACGGCGGGGGGCGAGTTACGAAAGCGCGGGCGGTCATATATCCGTCCCGTTTTGCGCGCGCTTGACCACGAAATTAAGTACGCGAAGAAACACATCGTCATTTCGCGTGGACTGCGTGGAGCAGGGAGGGCTAGTCTCGGAATAAGAGAAGATTCACGAGCGGACTTGCGATGTAGTAATATAACGTACGAGAACGCACAGACCCGGAGACGAGCCGAGACATTTCTGCACAGCTATGAGTGCGTAAACAAATTGGTCAACCACACAGTTCTTCTCCTCGCAGTCCGAAGACTGCTCGTGGTTTCGCGATGCTCCCGAGTGCCAGATCTCCTCGCCTAGTGGCCGTTTAACGAGGCGCTCGATGGAGCTCCGGAGAGTACTTGCGTCCTTTGCGCTCCGGGAAATGCGACGACCGGTCCCGAGAAATTTATTCCATATTCCTGATCAGGTTGATTCCAATTAGTTACCGGGTTTGTATGGTAAAGTGATCGTCGAGTCCGGATAAGTCCTGCAACGCAGTGTGGTCGCCGAGGTCTTTAATTAATAATAAGGAATATTGATAATTAGAACTTTGTATAGTAATTATGCATTTTAACGGAGCCACCTCCAATGACCTTGATCTTGACATATGTTATAGAGGTCATCCTCCTGAGTAATCCTCGAAAAGTTTTAGGCAGCGCTCGTTGTTTCTTAAAAAATTATTAACAAAAGAGTTGCATAAGTGAATGTAATTTTTGGGCACCGTATATACAAAAACAACGAATTTTAATGCTAGGAAGATGCTTGCTACACACACACACACACACCTGCTGGCCAGCAAACGAAAAATATCGAACGACGAGCGGGGGGCTACGCCCCCTAAAAACTAACTTAACCCAACCTATCGTCCATTACCTGTCAGTCATTGTTTATTAAAGTGTCCAACTTTTTTTCTTAATAATTTTTTTAATAAACAATGACTGATGGCTAATGTGGCGATAGGTTGGGTTAGGTTAGTTTTTAGAGAGAGTGCGGGGGGCGTATTTTTCTCGTGTTACAAATGTTAAAAATATTAAAAATATTCTTAATTTAAATATTTTTATGGTAATTGTGAGGGAAAGGCCCACTCTCATCGATTTTTTTTAAATTTAGTAAGATAATGTATTTTGACGCGTAAAAACCGAGTCTGAAAACTAAAAAGCTTTTGTGAGAAATTCACTTTTTAGCTTAAGCACAAGAGACCGCGACCCTCACTTCGCTGCGGTGCGGGGGGTCTGCGGGGCGAAGCCCCCCAGTCACAGAGCTAGAGATAAACGGTATGACAGATTTTCTAACCTAACGCGCCTTCAACTTTATCTATCAATATCTCGCTTCGCAATAGAGAGCGACGATTTTGAGGATTCAGAGGAAAAAATTGTTTCTCGTGCAAAAATGCGTCGATTAAGCCTATTTTTATTGAAATCGGAGGTGAGGTCACTAAACTGAATAATTACCAAATTATTTTGTTAATAATTTTTTAAGAAACAACGAGCGCTGCCTAAAATTTTTTTAGGGTTACTCAGGAGGATGACCTCTATAACATATGTCAAGATCATTGGAGGTTGTTCCGTTAAAATGCATAATTACCCTTTGTACAAAGCAAATGTCTCTGACATCAGGATGAATCTGATCAGATTTTGGGAAGTAAGTTTCTAGTCGGGAATAAGTTTATGTAGTTGGCACATGCACGGAGAAAAATAATTTTGCTCTTTTAGCAAAATTGTCGTTGCTACTGCATATTCGTAGTGACATAAAAAAAATTTAGTTGACGTGACTAATTTTACAAATTATTCATTAGCAGAGCAGAAGTAGTTTCGTTGCCAGGATAGAAAAAATGTGTTGAATGTATTTATCCTAAGATAATTATAACGTATAATTTGCTATTGATGCAAAATAATGTATTCTTAGCAAATTTATTTGCTATCGGAGCAAAATTGCAACTGCTTATATAAATCCATCATGGTTCTTATAGCACAATAATTTGTAGATTCAGCAAATAGTGATTAGTATTCTTAGCAAATTTATTTGCTATCGGAGCAAAATTGCAACTGCTTATATAAATCCATCATGGTTCTTATAGCACAATAATTTGTAGATTCAGCAAATAGTGATTAGTATTCTTAGCAAATTTATTTGCTATCGGAGCAAAATTGCAACTGCTTATATAAATCCATCATGGTTCTTATAGCACAATAATTTGTAGATTCAGCAAATAGTGATTAGTATTCTTAGCAAATCTTTTTACTGTTCATAACGAAAAGATTTTGTTAGACCAGCAAAAAATTTTCTCGGCCAACAAATTATTTTTCTCCGTGTGGCAATACTCAATGATTTAGTGTTAGATTTGAACTTTATTTTATTTATACAACTTTCCAAAAAGTTCTCATATATATCACGAAGATCAGCGTATTCACACTTGATCAAACTTATATCAATTAAACTCTGTATCTTTAAATCTAACTTAATTTTATATTTCTGTATATGTTGTGTCTATGTATATGTGTGAGCGAGGGGACGTATCCTGAAGCGCGAGATAAATACTGCTTTTTCTCTTTTCTTCTTCATTCACTCGCTCACTCACTCGCTCTCGGTCTGTTGGCGATGGACATGCCGGGCTCGCGTGTGTCCGCGCCTATCTGAAAAAGCGGAAAGCGGGCGATCGCGTAGCAACGGATGATCCGTTAAAACTGCCACATGACGAGCCATAATTCTGACTGATTAAATATGCATGGGATTTGCTGTACAGCACGATTTCGTGACGCGACGATACTGCGCCCGCGCGCGCATTTCTAACTGTCTCTCCTCGTTTACAGCTTCTCTCTCTATTTAACGTCGCTCCAGCGCCCTGTTCTCCCCTTCTCTCCCCCTCTCTCTCCCTACCTTTCTACCTAGTCCGATGTTCACCCCCTAGCTCTATACGCGCTCCCGTCGTCACCCTCGCCCGCGCGCCGCCATCCTCTCTCTGTCCCGTGTATTTGCTTCAATTCATTGTTTATCCGTTAAATGTACGATAAACAGCGGATCTGGGCGAGCGCGGCCGATAACGGTGGCTTCATTGCGGACACGATCCATCGATTCCCACATGCGTAGTTACGAAAATAAAGCCCTTCCTACATCGTTCTCGTCGTGGCTGCCTGCTAATTCCACCCCGTGTCGACATAGCTAATCGATAAAGAGAGAGAGAAGAGGGAAAGAAAAAAAAAAAACACGCATCGGTATTCGCCAATCGGTGGACGCGCGCGTGCTTCGCGCTGCGAAGCATCGCGTAATGCCACGCAATTTGCAATTTGCAGCGCCGCATGCATGCATACACGCGCGCGCTCGCGATTCCTCGCGGCCGCGCATTCCCGAAACTTTCCTTCCATCATCCGGCACGGACGGGAAATTTTCATTAAAAGCAGCCGCGGGCCCCGGATTAAAATGTCCGGATCGCGTTAATACGCCGGCGGCGTAGGGAGAATAAATTATTTAAAATCGGCAAGCCCGCGTGCGCCTCGCACGAGTCAGGCAGGTAACGAATTATTTTCCCGTATTTCTGGATTTTCGGGATAGCTGAGCGGCCCGGTATACCACGACCACCACTACCGCCGCCACCGCCACCGCGGCGATCGGTCCGACGTTATCGCCAGATATTCCGCCGGAATATTTCGAGCATCCGATCGCGCCATTGCTGCACCCCCGTTGCGAATCGTGCGGCAAAGGCAAATCCGCTTTAGAAACTCGCGGCAATTATTAATGTTCTCCATTAGACGCCGCGCGCCAGTGAGAAAAAATATATGAAGAGCGACGGGCGCGTCGTACTTTGCCCCCTCTCCTTCTCTCCCTCCATCCCTCTTTTTGTCTCTCTATCTATCTCTCGCTCGGGTTGTTCCCGAGCAGAAAGCACCGGCCGGCCCGCGTCATAACGAGCGTCATTTCGACACGTTGCGAGCGCGCCTCTCGTAATGTTCCCCGTCGTTAAAACGAATGTTTCATCCTTCCGATATTTCAGCGGCCGAGCTGGGCCACGCCGCGCCGCGTCGCGGATTAGCGTCTATTAACCGCGGCTCGCGTCTGCAACGTCGTCGTCGCGAGGAGCCGCGCATCGCCGTGGAAAATCGAGCGATCCGCGCGAAAGGATTATTATTATTGCTCTGCGCCGCTGACGCTGACGAGGAATAAATACGTGATATTTGACCGCGCTGTGAACGAACGAGTTTGCATTAAATATCAGTTGCGAAATGTCAAAGTGAAAAGCGCCGTCGTAAGTCATGGATTTAGAGTGCGCCCACGGAAACTCAGCATCCGCGGAAACGCCCGAGTTTGTCGCGTGATCAGTTTGTCGACGTACAAATTCCCAAAAACGTGGTTTTCACTATTTTTGTAGATTGGTGACGCATTTAATAATTTGCGCTATTGTAACATTTTCTCAGATCTTTTAGGAAGGTTGGTCGAATATTTTTTCGGATCTCACAGACCCATTGTGGAAAGGATTGATATTTGATAATATCCGGGTAAAAATACCGTAAACTAGGGTCCCTATAAGATAGAGTCTGGCCACTCGATGACTAGTTTTTAAAAAATATGGCGGCTGTATATATATGAACGCAGCTGGTATTTATCGCGTTATCTCGTAACGCAATAAATACCAGTGTCAGTTACTATAAATTGACTATAAATTGTTAATAGAAGTAAATAAAATTATTCTATATGTAGTTTCCAAAATGAAATAAAAAAGTTAAGTCAGTTAAAAATTGTGATATTATAAAGAAAGTCGTATTTATTATATAAACTGTCATCGTAACTTCATTTTATTCAGAACAATATCTGAAAAGACAATTGTGTAAAATAGTATTATCTCGTAACGCGATAAATACCAGTGTCAGTTACTATAAATTGACTATAAATTGTTAATAGAAGTAAATAAAATTATTCTATATGTAGTTTCCAAAGTGAAATAAAAAAGTTAAGTCAGTTAAAAATTGTGATATTATAAAGAAAGTCGTATTTATTATATAAACTGTCATCGTAACTTCATTTTATTCAGAACAATATCTGAAAAGACAATTGTGTAAAATAATGTTATCTCGTAACGCGATAAATACCAGTGTCAGTTTGACTATAAATTGTTAATAGAAGTAAATAAAATTATTCTATATGTAGTTTCCAAAGTGAAATAAAAAAGTTAAGTCAGTTAAAAATTGTGATATTATAAAGAAAGTCGTATTTATTATATAAACTGTCATCGTAACTTCATTTTATTCAGAACAATATCTGAAAAGACAATTGTGTAAAATAGTATTATCTCGTAACGCGATAAATACCAGTGTCAGTTTGACTATAAATTGTTAATAGAAGTAAATAAAATTATTCTATATGTAGTTTTCAAAGTGAAATAAAAAAGTTAAGTCAGTTAAAAATTGTGATATTATGAAGAAAGTCGTATTCATTATATAAATTGTCATCGTAACTTTATTTTATTCAGAACAATATCTGAAAAGGCAATTGTGTAAAATGGTGCAATACGAAATGTTCAGATTTCAAACGCCGTGTTGTGTTCTACGATGCAAGAATTATTATCAGAAAAGCTTTTCACTATATTCGCTTCCTACAGATTAATAATGTTTCAAGTTTATAATCAAAATTATGTTTTTATTTATTCATTTCACAATTTAATATAAAAGACTACTAATTGTTCATAATTTTCTTATTTTACTTTTCAAATCATCCCGCTTCCCATGATAATTTCTATTGGTTCTGCCATGTTTTTCTAACCTTGTTTTGACCAATAAAGAGGAACACACACATGGCCAGATTCTATCTTATAAGGATTCTACCGTAAACAGGCACAGGGTGCCGGCTTTTGGACGTTTCTCTTTGTCGTGTCTTGACTCAGAAGCGATTGACGAGATCCTGGACGGGAAAAAATCCGCGAAAGGAGAGGAAAGCAAATAAAGTAGCGCTAACGAGTGCCGTTCAAGACTTTCGACTAAATTCAGCTTCTTTGACATTTTACAAGCGGATACATCGCGCATAATGCGAGACAGACGAGGCGCGGCGCGATTTGCAGCGAATTCTTCCGTAAACAGAACGGCTAGAATGCGCCATTGATTGTATGAACTGAGTTTATTGAAGTGGAGGCGCGAGCGTTCGCGAGAAGAAGAGAATGAGGCGGGGTACACGGATGCTACCCTTGCGCGCAATTACCTCTTGTCCTAAAAAGGTACACACACCCACCGCACTCCCGGCGCACAATGGAAAACGGCAGGGAAATCTAATTCGCGCGTAAATGCTCTACGAAATCGTCGCGCGAGCGCGGCAATGACTTGTCTCGAAAGCAAATTGACAAACGCAAACGATGTGCCGCGGAAGCTGCGCCCTGGAAAGGATTACGCAGGAGGCAAGAGGACTAACCGTCTCCCTCTCGTGGAAGATTGGGAAGAGGACGGGCGTGGAGGGAGATGATGCATTCGCGACATTCTCTCACGTTGTCGGGCCAGGATGCCGGCTCCTGCGGCCGCTATAGTCGTCTTAGGTCGCCGTGCCAAACGGCATTTGTCCGCGTTACGTGTCCGCGAGTTAAACGCGCCACCTCCGCGTCGCGGTCGACGAAGCTGCGGGAGTATTTATTCGCATTAAGATTACATTAGACGGGCGGCGGTGAGAAGGAAAGAGGGCAAAGCAAGAGAGAGAGAGAGAGAGAGAGAGAGGGTGAAGCCCGCACCCATCCCGACCGAAATCCCCCACGGAATTCCGCCATCCCGAGACACGGTGGTGTCTCTAATTAACCGTCTGTCACCCCTCCGAGACGGCGGGTACGACCTTATGACCTGAGACAGTCGACTAACTTGCCGACAAACCTCGCACAGCCGTCCTTCCGACACCGAGCCTCTGTAACGTTGCTGGCGGCGGATCCTTTTCCCCTCTATGCCCCCACGCTCGTTTCTCGTCCCCTCGCGCGGTCCTCCTTGACAACAAGCCATTTACAGCAATCACAGCGGAGGAAAGCGAAGGCGCGCGTACACCGCCGGCGAGATCCATTCGCGCGGAACTCGAGACCCGATGGAGCAACTCTCACCGGCTACGCCACTCCGTTCTCCTAGAGTTGTTCCTCTTCTTCCTCTGCCTCTTATCTTCCGCTTCCACCTCCACTTTCTCCTCTTCCTTCTGTTCTCTGTCGGAGAAAAGGAATTCCTGCAATACACTTCCCGAAGCTGCGGCGCGTTTATTCAGCGACAAAGGAGCCGGGAGGACGTGAGAATTCCTCGAAGCTGCGAAGCTATGATTTTTCCGTGCACGAACAAGCTGGCGCCGTCCTGGAGACTAGGCGCGACGTCGGCAGTGGTTACGGGCCATTTTTAACCAGAGCTCTACGCGCGCGAGTGAGAGGCGCACGGGACGATGTGTTATTTTTAGCGCGCCATTCGTCGTCGGGTATGCTCAAATGATTACGCACTGTTGAATCGGTCAATACCTATACACGGCCTCGTTCGGTTACATAATGCAGCGAGTGATTTTGAGACTTTTGAGCAAGTTCGAAAGCCTTATTGCGCCTCCTTCGGATGGCCGAGGTCCGACCGTCACTTGACGCGAGAACCCTCCCGCCGCGGATGTAAAGGCACGAAGGACGTGAGCGCGAGAGCGACGAAGTTATTCCAACTACGAGGAGAGACTGGAAAGTAATTCGCGGTAAAGAAAGGGAGAAAGAAACGGGAGAGGGACGAGAAGGAGGAAGAAAAAGGAGGAATAATCCAGGGAAATTGAAATTCGCGGCGCGACTTGCGTGGCTCAATGTTTCTGAAATCTCATTTTCTCGAATCCGAGGTGATGAGTCGTAACCCTCCGATAATGTCGTTGACCCCGCCGCGCCGCAGAGGGGGAAGATGGCGGGTGGTTGAGTCGCGCGAGTTCTCCCCGGGACTTTCGAGCCGCAGGGGTGGATCTCATTTACAAATGCCGCGTTTATCCGACGATAATCGCGACTTCCCCGCAGCCGCCGGCTCGGCCGAACCCCCGAGTATATCTTTCGCGAACCTTTAGTTCGCCACCCTCTAATTAGCCGTCCGTCACCCTTCGACCGGCGCACTCGCGCGCGCGCCCCTTCGCACGCAACAGGGAGAAACGCTCCCCCGTGCACCCTCGCCGCGAAGCTCGCCGATATCCCACGGAATCAACTTACCAGTTTGCGGCCGGTTTGTCGACGGGGATATAAAGATAAAGGTTGCAGTGCGGGTGTGTTTTCGTTTGTGGGGAGTGTTTTGCGCAGCGAAGCGGGCATGTACCTTATCTGGTTTAGATATATTTTGTTCTCCGAGAACTGTGTACGATCGCGGTCCTTTCGCGGGGGAAACTTTCGACTAGAATTGCTCAAGTCAGAGTTATGATACCGCCCGCCATTCGTAGGGAGGAAGTGAGTGAGTGAGAAGCTGAAGTGTGCTTCGTCACTTCGGTCTTGGAGCTTCTCTCTCACTCCTGTTAGAGTTCTTGTCTCACTCCCATTTGTGTTGTCTCTAAAAATGGCAGACAGGATGCGGACCAATCAGGAATTATCACGCTTTGTCCTCACTCTGACTAGAGGACTAACTCTTTCGGCCTTCAGAAACCAGCCTTTTTCCGTAAGTATCAATACCTGGACCTAACTCTGTGTACCCAACTCTGAACATTCTTATTGGTTTCGTTCTATTATGCTGACTTCAATGTGCAGTTTATCTATGTATGTCTGATCTGAGTTAAATCTGTGACCGCGATTCTACTGAGAAACTCTCGTCTAGTTCTAAACTCAAATTTGAGTATGTCACACACACTTGGGATAAGTTTCAAGTAATAACTATTAATACAGATCTTTGTCGCTCGACAGAGCATCAGAAAGAGGCCTGTTCTTTGAGTAGTCGGAAAATTGGTTTAAACTGAACGTACCGGACCCTTCCCGAGTTAAGTGCCACTTAGGTCGCTTTGCGGAGGAAATCCGTTCCACGGAGCGAAAAGTTCCACGGAGTTGAAAATTAATTACATCTTAGTAGCAATGCCAAGCGGGTGTTGCGACACATAACGTCTAGTCTAGATCGCGGCTACACAATCGACTATAAATCTTCACCATGGGTAACGAGTTCGTGCCGATGTACGTTTCTATTATACATTATATCTCTCGCGGCGGAAAATTCACAATCGCGGGAGTATATCGGCCGCGAGAGAAGTTCCCAGCAATATCATCGGCCATAGCCGATGTCTCGTATCTCTCCATGCGACCTGGGCCTCTATTCTTGAAATTTTTTTGTACACATAATTTTCATTGCGCTGCTATTTTACGGTATGATTAAACCTTCGCAGTAAAACTTACGTACACGCAAAAAAAATTTCAATTGGTGCAACTATTATAAATAGAAACCAACTGAAAATTAGGTGATCAGAAACGATATCTCTGTTATGAAAAGTAATATTTCCGTTGTCGCAACCGTAAATATTCGTCTGAAGATTCAACGATATTAGAGTTCGGTTGAGGTAACTGAGAACAATTGACTATATAGAAGCATAAAAGAATTTTTCTGCTCCTACAGCCGAGTTTTCGTCTGATCTCTGAGCAACTGAAAATTCGGTTGCACCAACAGAATTGTTTTTTCTGCGTATACGCAACTATTTCAAGAATAAGGGTTCTGTTGAGGCAACTATTTCAAGAATAAAGGTTCGGTTGAGGCAACTGAGAACAATTGACTATATAGAAGCCTCATAAAAGAATTTTTCTGCTCCTACAGCCGAATTTTCGTCTGATCTCTGAGCAACTGAAAATTCGGTTGCACCAACAGAATTGTTTTTTCTGCGTATACGCAACTATTTCAAGAATAAGGGTTCTGTTGAGGCAACTATTTCAAGAATAAAGGTTCGGTTGAGGCAACTGAGAACAATTGACTATATAGAAGCCTCATAAAAGAATTTTTCTGCTCCTACAGCCGAATTTTCGTCTGATCTCTGAGCAACTGAAAATTCGGTTGCACCAACAGAATTGTTTTTTCTGCGTATACGCAACTATTTCAAGAATAAGGGTTCTGTTGAGGCAACTATTTCAAGAATAAGGGTTCGGTTGAGGCAACTGAGAACAATTGACTATATAGAAGCCTCATAAAAGAATTTTTCTGCTCCTACAGCCGAATTTTCGTCTGATCTCTGAGCAACTGAAAATTCGGTTGCACCAACAGAATTGTTTTTTCTGCGTATACGCAACTATTTCAAGAATAAGGGTTCTGTTGAGGCAACTATTTCAAGAATAAGGGTTCGGTTGAGGTAACTGAGAACAATTGACTATATAGAAGCCTCATAAAAGAATTTTTCTGCTCCTACAGCCGAGTTTTCGTCTGATCTCTGAGCAACTGAAAATTCGGTTGCACCAACAGAATTGTTTTTTCTGCGTATACGCAACTATTTCAAGAATAAGGGTTCTGTTGAGGCAACTATTTCAAGAATAAGGGTTCGGTTGAGGTAACTGAGAACAATTGGCTATATAGAAGCCTCATAAAAGAATTTTTCTGCTCCTACAGCCGAATTTTCGTCTGATCTCTGAGCAACTGAAAATTCGGTTGCACCAACAGAATTGTTTTTTCTGCGTATACGCAACTATTTCAAGAATAAGGGTTCTGTTCTCGCCCCGCCTCGAAATTCAGGATGTAGCACGCGCGAGATGCAGCAATAAGAATTGCGTGTCGTTTTTTCTTCCCCCTGCCCGCCTCATCCGTGTATTCCGCACATTCTGAGGAAAGTCCGCATAACAATGTGTTTCGCAGTGCGTCGCGCTTATTGTGTTTCCTTTTTAAATTCCGCCGCCCTTCTACCCGCCGTCGCTCGCGTTCGCTCACTATCGCCTCATTCAACACGCGATCCGCACAATTGAAATTAGACACGTACATGCGTATGTATAAACCGTGCGCGAAAGAGGAAGAAGAGAGATCGCGCAACGCGCTACGTGCGTGGCAACGGTAAAACGCTTCCTGGTGTGCGATTCTTCGCAACCCCGCCGCCGCTGTAATTTTCAAACCGCCCGCGCCGTAATTTGCAGCCAAGTCGCCTGGTCGATTCTGATTCTTCGGTTACAAAATCCTATAGCAATTTTTATTACAAAATTATACCATACAATTCCCTCCGCGCGGGAAAGAAGCGGATCGAAAACACACTCTTTCACCGTTGTCTGCTGTCCGTATTTTCTTTCTCCTCTTCTTTCCCTATCTCTCTCTCTCCTCACATTTTTTTATTTCATCCGCGCGCAAATACGTTACCAACCGTAGGATTAAAAATGGAAAAAAGAGGAGACCTAATGGAGGAGACAGGATGGAATACACGCGGAATTATACCTCTCCGAGTTGCAAATGTACAAACGAGAGCCGCGCGTGTAATCTGGCTGAATATGGATTTATGTTTTCCATCGATACGCGGCTGAGTGCTTGCAATGTGATGAAAGCATATAATATGTATGGGGAGGAAAAATACTCGGCATTAAATTTATGACGTTCCGCGCGTGCCTGGGAAAACAATTTTTTCTGTCGTTTTTTTTTTGCGTTAAATATTTCGTTCCCGCAAGTTCAAAACTACGAAACAGCCGATCGCGAGCTGGCTCGAACATTATGTCACGATTTTTGTCAAGTGTGGAACAAGGAACGCCGACACGTCGGTCTGACGCCTGCACGCTATTATTATTGAAATTATGTATAAGCGACTCGAGCGATCCGCGGCAGACAAGCGCCGCTACAAGCGTAATAAAAATTATCTGATCCACGTCAGAAACCGTGGTGGCACTGAAATCGATAAGAGTGCGTTAAATTCAACGCTTAATACTTTTGGTCATTCATTCTACATGTCTTGTTTAATTATTAATTAATTGTAGGTTAAATTTTTAATTAATATTTTTTAAATATTTTTTTAATGCCCTCAAGCATATGAAAAACATTCAAGTAATTACAATAATTTCGTAGTAAAGAGTTAAACGTTTAATATGTAGCGATTACACGATCACAATTCTGTGCGGTCCAAGTTGACGAAATTCTCGCAATTTTCATTGCAATATTTCCCCCGTGTACGATTAATGGAAAGATCAAGTGTTCATTTTAATTAACGAGCCATCAAGACATTAACCGGTTAAGCTGGAATTATTATTATATTTTTGCATTGGCGCATTGAGAGATAACCCGTAAATTAGCGGGATTCCCGTTTTAGCTCGAACTATCTGCGCTTTTGCGCGATGCTCCCGCCGAGTGTCGGACCGGGGCGGATTATTTTCCGCCGCGGCCGCGTAAACGTGTGTAATCAATTAGAGCGCCGAAAAAAAAATTAATATTCCGCGCCGCTCGGCTGTATCGGACACAGACAGGTGCAGCGGAGCGGAAGCGCGCGATAAAATAATCCTTTGCCGGATATATCGCGCGCGTGCCATGTAACGAAATAATAACTATCCGCAAGGAAAAAGCGCTGGCCGCTGCACATTTGACAGCATCCCGCGCCAGCGGTGCATCTGCCCGATGCACCGCTGCAATCTGTCCGCGCCTATCGTCAGCTCGATCCCCAATATACTGGCGAAAGGATACATCTGCCCGTGCAATTCGCGTGCGAGAATATAAACGAGTATGTGTGTGTGAAAGGACGCGAGACATGGCGACGTGGGCGAAAAACGAATGAAGAGATGTAAGGGCGAAAAACGAATAAAGAGATGTAAGGGAATGAAGAATCTACGAATTTTTCGGATCAAGAGTCGCGTGTCGTTAACCCCAAAACCCGCCCGAGTCGAAATTTTAGCCCTATGTTGAACTTTGAATTCTACAACGCAGTAGGAATTAAGGGGACTGGAGAGTCAGATTACCTGAAAATCGTGCTTGTTCTTTCACAATTTTTTATGACAAACTGAACGAATATACGAAAGTGTTATTTTGACGTGTATTTATACAACATATAAAGAGAAGAAAAATGTAATTTTGATAATCAAATATTCAATGTACAAGGTGCGGCGCCAAAATCCGGACAAATTATACATTTTTTCCAAACATATTTTTTATTGCAAAAACGAAAAGGTTTACAAAATTTTTTTAACCACATTGTTTGTAAGGCTATAAAGAACACATTTACTCAATATATCATCCGCTTGCTTGAATGACCGCCTCCATTCTCGGTCTGAAGCGTGCGCAGGCGTGCTTTAATGTGTCACGGTCCGTATCGGTGAATGCCGCTTCAATAGCGGCTCTCAATGATGCGACGTTTGGATGTCTGGACTTGTTCGTGACCCTTTCAACTACGCTCCATACATAGAAGTCCAAAGGATTCAAATCTGGGCTGTTGGGAGCAGGTTGCAGCGTTCAACTCGCTTTGTCCTGGCGGCTTCGGAAAGCATCTGTCTTACTTTAATTGTGTAAGACTTGTAGCGGAGGTCCTCCTCGACGATTCGACGCATAGTTTTCTCGCTCACACCAACAACCGACGACAATTTTCGGATCGACTGCCCTGGATCCTCAAAAATCAGCTCCTGAGCCCGTTGAATGATGTCGGGCGTCCTGACAACACGCTCCTTCGAGTGGGTTTTCCTCGCCGGTGTTGCAAAACCTTCGTTGGACTTCTCCGACTCATTGTGCTTTGCAATGACATCATACACAGTCGATCTCGGGTACCCGAAGAACTAAATGATTTCTGTCGCCGAACGCCCAACGCGAACACTTTCGATAATCGCGGCTCTTCGGTTATACTCCGCACTTGGTTTCGGCATTGCGGCTGTTTCGAGGTTATGTTGGTTTAATACATGCGTCAAGCTATTTGAACGCCAATCGCGACATCTACCAGTGGTATAGAACGGCGGGAATTTCAAATTGAATTTTGTCCGGATTTTGGCGCCGCACCCTGTAAGTGTATGTTACATACAGTTAAAATATATTTCGTTTTTCTTTTCAAGATCGTCATTTTGCAGTATCTTGACTCTCGATGGTTCAATCAAGCTGAATTTTAGGTAGAAAATTTCCGTAAGCTTGTCGTTATCGTGTGAACCACTGACAAACTCGTAAAAATATTTAATTTTGAAATATTAATTTTTTTACTATAAAAGAATTGAAAATTTAATAGTATTCCATTAAGATATTTGCAACTTTTACTCAACTTCTGTTATAGTGGTTCACACGATAACGACAAGCTTACGCAAATTTTCTACCTAAAATTCAGCTTAATTGAACCACCGAGAGTCAAGATATTACTATAAAATGACGACCTTTATTAATTCGATGTAGTATTCCAAAACGTTCGAGGAAAATTTTATAGTTCACGTTATATGTACTATAAAATATCAAATAAAATTTCCTCATTTCTTTAGTGTCAAAATAAGTTATATTAGGCTTCAGAATATCAAAGTAGATGTTGTAATAGGTTTCAAAATATCAAAGTAGATGTTAAATAACTTAGGTAAGACTAAGAATAAAAAGGTCAGGATCAAAATGTCAATTCGAGTAGGTTAAATAGAATCAAGAGAGGTTGATTGAAGAGAGATTTCAGAATATCAAAATAGATGTTGAATGGAATGGTGAGACTGAAAGTAGAATTAAAATTTCGATTCGGGCGATATCCGGCTGATTAAGGGATCAAACAGTCGCTGAGTACGCGCGGTTTCGGAATTTAAGCACTCGCAGAACTATCTCTCATTCATAATCTTTATCATATGCTCCGCGTAGAGAGAGCGAGAACACATTCTTAGAGATTCTCCCTTAAATTTCTTTCTCCGCCGCCTACGCAAATACTCGGAGCGGTATTAGCCCCGCCGGCGATAGACTTTCGTATCTCTCTCCCTTCTCGCCGAAGTTCCGGAATATCCAAGTAGCCTTGTAGACTCCAAGGACTGGCACTTAGATCCGCGCGGCATCGGAACTCTCTCGCAGACGCGCGCAACGCTTCGGACACGGCAGTGAGTGTTTATTCGCGTGGGACCTTGGTTATGCAGATTTTAGCACGAATGCCCTCTTAACTGATTGGTCGGTCAGGACGGAGTCGTTATCGTCCCTCTCGACTCGCGAGGCGACTAAACCGGAGACGCAATCTCACCCGATTACGCGAACGCCCGATTCCCGCGTGCAAATTAGTTCGCTAACGCGCGAGCGATCGCGCAGCTTCGCTCTCGGGCCGAGATACTTGAAGGAGGAAGAGGAGACGAAAAGAATCGATGACAATTCGCGCGTGAGCAAGGATCCTCTTGACCATCATGCCCCGAGTAGAAAAATTTCCAGGAAGGACTACCCGAGTTGAAGTTTTAACTCTACTTTAGACCTGAACTTTCTGACACATGTATATCCTGACAGAAATCAGTAACATGTGAAGACTGAAGTTCTTTTTAGCGGCTCTAAATGGCAAGAAACACACAAAATGCCACTTGAGAACCTCTTGGTAAAGCTAATAGGTTAAATAAAGTCAACAGAAATTGATGAAGGCTTTGGAGTATATCAAAATAGATATTAAATGGAACATTGAGGTCGACAGAGTAGTGTCACACCAAATTTCGACTCGAATAGTCAGGAATTGGCCAGTTTTTATCGGCTAGGATCTACTAGACAAGCTGTACAATTTTCCACTTGGGATGTTACTTTTCAGTGCGCTCCCTCTCCGTTCCATAATCTAATTAGAGGACCTACGAAGCACATACCGCGTAATGTATGCTCGTAATGCACGCGGCGAGTCGTTGCAGTGCATGAACCAGTCGCTTACAATCGATTATCGTGTCCGTTGCGTATCCTCGGGCCACATCGCGCTCATTTCCGGCTAAGTGCTCAAGCACAGTCGAAACAGGCTGCAAAAGCCGGTTAGAGCGAGGGTATGAGCGCAAAGGTTGTTGATGGTAACTGTTTCCGATCTAGTTTTGTGAACGCACAGAGCTGCAAGGCGACGTACAATGATTGACGCATTGCTCTACGTCGATCGTTATCTTGCGAGCGACATATTTGAACGGCAATTTTCGTGCTCAGGTGCTCGCTCGCAGCGGGGTTCTCCATTGTGACGGGCAGATGCGACGAAAGGGTCCGCGTTTCCAAGAGCAAAAATAAAAGAGGCGCAAAACGCGCATCGAGGGTGCATGCGTAGGTGGGTGCAGACGCGCCCGCGGCGCACCGTCGTGTATGAGAGCGCGAACGGAGCGGGTTGCCACGATTGGTTACCCTTTGGTAAGCAAGCAAGTAGGTATCCACCGGTCCAGAACAGGGTTGTCCCCTGCTCTCCTCTCCTCTCCAGCCGTGTGTGCACGATACAAACGGACGTATCGTGAGAGATGCATCCGATGCGTTCTCGCCAAGCATGCACGCACGGACGAGAAGCGCGCGGCACAGGCCGGGTTGGGGAGGCAGGATGGGTGTGTGGGTGCGTAGGTGGTGGATGGCAACGGGGTAACATCGGATGAAATCAGAGAAACACGTGTTCGGCGAGGGAACCCGAAGCTCCGACGTGCTCACAGGCGTTTGAATGCGATTAAGCACCGGTAGAGCAGCAACGGCAACACCGACCGACAACGATTCCGTCGTTCCTGTCGTTTCTCCTCCTCTTTTCGCGTCTCCACCTCGCCGTGCCTCTTTTCGGCACCATCGTCCCTCCCTCCCTCCCTCCCTCCCTCTCTCTCTCTCTCTCTCGTGTTCTCGTATTTTCACGCACGATACACATCTCGGCAAATGATTAAAATTATACGTGCGAGCCCGCGAAACAATAATCATAATTTTATAATATACGCGCGCGATCCACTTGGTGCGTACGCAGCGCAACATTTATGCATTTTCCATTGCACGGGCGCGCGGCATGATTAATGTTATTTATGTACATTTATCGAAATATTATATACACGCATCCGAGCCCCGTGAGTTTATCAATTTTAATCAGCCCGCTCGTATAATGTTGTACGAGGGTCGAGGGCCGTTCCCAGCGCGGGCGCTGGTTATTCCCGATAATGATTCGCGAGATCGATCGTCCCGGTTTCGCGTAATATTTCCCGCGCGCGTGCGGACGACCGGCCGCCGTCTCCGCCGCCATCACCACAAGAACCGCAGACACGCGTGGCTATTGTATGGAAAGAATATCCGCCGGCGATGTCTTCTCTCGCCAGGATCCGGCGCGTCGCCGTTTACGCCGGCGATTTACGGCCGTGAAATAGGTGTGTTTACTGAGCGCCCGTGTCCCTAGCCGTGGCCATTATGGAGCGAGCGCGCTTAAGAGATAATACCCCAGGTTAAGGTGCCGAGAATCTTGGAAAATTGGATTCTCCGAAAATGCCTGGCGTGTATATTGCGACTATACGGCGCGCATGGCTGGCGGCGCTCTCTCCATCGCGAACGCGGAGTACTTACATATTGTCTGCGTTGCGCGCGGCTTACAATGTACGTGCTATGCACACACACATACTGTCAGCGTGCAACGGCAGAGAGAGAAAGAAAGAGAGAGAGAGAGAGAAGAGGAGAGGGAGGGAGAGAGAGTGCGAGGGATGTTTGCCGAGCGGCGTTTGCGATCGAGTTTTCTTAGCGGCGAAAAGTCGATCCGCGCGCATACCCTCTATTTGTCGCGATAATAATAAATAATTGAACAGCCGACGGGCGAAAAATTGCGCGTCGCGTCGTGTCACGTTATAATCCGACGTCGGATTACAATGACGCGACGCTTTAGTGGGGCAACGCGCAAGTAGACGTGCGTTAATCGACAGAGCTTAATGCGTTATTATTATTTAACCCGGTGTAACTGGGTCGCTACACTGAGAAAAAAGCGAGGAATAAAAAAATATTTATTCGGGGATGCTATTGGTATACTTGTACTAATGTAAAATATTTTTTCAGTGGTAAAGAAATACACACTTTCCTATATACATAGAACCTTAGCTTATCATGAATGCGATTGTTTATTTTATCTAAATAAAAAAGAATTTAATTTAATTTTAAGTAGATACGTTATTATGGCCGAATAAATATTTTTATTTTTTATTTTTGCGTAGTGTAGGTTTCTAACAAAATTTACTACGCTAAAAAATGTTTGAAAATTTATATGTAGGACACAAAGTTTATTTTCGCGGAATAAGGTTTATTTATGTGAAAAATAAACTTTATATTCCACAAAAATAAATTTTACAAGTATGTTTTTCTCAACGTACGTTTCTTAGCAAGGTAGATTTTGTTGACATTATTGTCTGCATTATTAGAAATTGAAAAGAAATTGTATGAAAAAAAAGGATTGTAATATTCTCTCCATTTGGAATAGATGAATTTTGCGAAAATATTAATATCCACCGAATAAATATTCTTTTCTATTTTTTAGATATTTTTTTCTCAATGTAATATTTGACACAACCGCGCACTTTAGTTATTCATATAAAACTATCACAATAATAATAATTCTTTATAGAACATCCAGTCTAAAAATAACAGATTACTGGTTAGATACATCATTCCTCTGCTTCTTTAAATAATTAATAAATAATAATATGATACAATAATTATAATAATAAATCAATAATGCATGGGGTTAGAAGATTCTAATAACCTAATTACACTGCGTTTACTAATTGAGGCTATTCTATCGATTGGTATACAACAAAATTAATCGTCAAAATTAACGTTGAGGATCGCTTTCTGCAAATATTGGTTACACGGGGTCATTAATTTGTGTCCCCGATCCCCAAAATGTGTCAATATCTATGAGAGAGTATAATAATTTATATTTTAAATGTTCGTCGTCAATCATAACATTAACTTCATTTAAATATTCTGATAAGTGGAGCTCTTGATAACCCGTATTAATATTTGAGATTTGTGATATCATTCGGATCTGAAACCAGAGTCAGGTCTAAATTTTTCAGGCGAATCATACGATATTATGTTTGTACGTGACATTATATTTGCGATCGCGACTTCGCCGAAAGTCCTCGCGTCTTAACTCAAACGCAAGTATCTCACTTGAAGCAAGTTTCAAGTAACGACTATTAATCTGAGAGGTATGTACTTTCATAGTTCAGTCTCGAG
>NW_022639453.1:1881986-1896753 GCF_010583005.1 Odontomachus brunneus
ACTATAGAGATTTGTAAGCGTTTATTCCTTTTCGATTAAGGGAAGATTCTCATGCCACTTCTTATTGTGAGTAACTGAAATGCTTGAGTGACGGGTGAAGGGATTACTTTTATTAGGTGCCAAATTGTTTGCGTCCATTGGATGATCTGTTGGACTTTCTTTAATGCCCAGAATCTTTAAAATAATTTTACAATATCCAAAAGTCGCGTCTTAAATGTTGGATCCATTTGGTAGGAAAGCAGGATTCTCGCGCATGCGCGCTAGAACCTATCCTGTGCATCGGCCAGAACCGGTCATATTGCTGTAGGTTGCTCAAGTCGTACAGTACTAATGTCTAGAGTACATTTTGGAAACATGTTTCTCTGCTCCCTCAACAATTTTTTAGTTTTTTAAATTCTGAATTAGAGAAACGAGGGTAAGAACAATTGCTAATTGACTGATAATGCTTTTATGCAAAACTTTATTCCATAAAAAAATCTTGTATTCTGAGAGAAATCCTGAGAGAAAAAATATATAAAAAAATAAAAAGCATATATTTGCTGGGTACGTAACTAAAATTTTTATCTGCATTTTTAACTTGTTCCGAGAGATTTAATTCTCAAATTGTTGTGTTTTTGGTAAATATAATTTTTTACAACGTATTTAAAGTCTTTAAAAGAATGATATCCTCGAAGTACACAATAAATAATTCTCCTTCTCTCCTTTTATTTCCACTTTGTTTCTTTTTTTCACTTTACCTTTCTCCTCTTCTCCCTTATCTGCTGTCTTTACTCCGCTCTCTCTTTCTTTTCTCCCCTTCCATCTTCCTTTGCCTCTTTCTCTAACCCTTCTTTCCGTCTCCCCTGCCACTCCTTCCACCTACTTCCCCTCACTCTCTCTTCTTTCTCCCCACGCCCCGTCTTCCCTACCTCCCCGCTCTCCCTCACCTTTTTCTGCCTCTTCCCCTCCCCCATCTCCCTCTGCCTCTCTCTCCTCCCCTTGTTCTACTCGTCGACGTTATCTTCTGTTCCGTCATTCTCCGTCTCTGTTTCCCCGCAGTCTCGCTTCATCAGTTTCCGCATTTCCTCTGCGACGTCTGAGAATCTTACGCGATTTCTAAATGAATTGGCACAGCTGCGCGATAGGTATTGTTCAGATCTCGAGGCAGATCTTCATTGTCTCATTTTTTCATGTCCCTTCTTAATCGACGGCAAGATGCACGCCCGAGCGCTTTTACTCGCTTTCACCGCCGCGCCTTTACGTATGTACGCGACGCGCACTTTGTACCCTCTGCGCGTTTTTTTTCTCACGTATTTATGGCGCATTTGGACGTATCGAATTTATGTTACAAAGAAAGTATAGTTACGGCTATGTGTGTATCGTGGCCGAAGCTTGTCCGACGGGCTTTCTCTTTCCGTCTCGTGGGGATTCGATGACCGTGCACAGGTGACAAACGGACAGGCTCTTTCATCTAGGCGTCGACTCCCTCTCTCCCAAGATCGCGTCGGCCTCCTTTTTCTCCGACCTCGCCCGACCAAAGCCGCCCCGTCGGCGCGCTTTATGTATGCGCGGCTACATATAAGTTATATTCGAATTGCAAATGGAGCGGGGAATTTCTGTTAAGCCCGAGATTCGCCGCATCTTTGCAGAAACGTGGGTGCGTGGCGTCCAGAGGGAGGAAAAATATACGAGACGCGCAGTGATCAACAGGATTTCGCAGTTTTCGATTATTTCGAGGTCGTCACGTCTCCGTGCAAATTAATGTCGCTCTTGCGACAACGGCTAAACCGAAGGAATCTGTCGAGACGCATCTGGCGAAATAACATCGACGTGAATGCAACGTCGAATCCGACGCGTCGGGCGCTTGTCGCGAGCGAAGAACGACGGCTCCTCCTCACACTGTGACGATTCTCCATAAAAAGTGCAAGGGAACGACGGGAGCGACGCGTGGAAAAAATGAAATTTCGAAAGTCAAATCTAAAGCCAAAACCCATTGCAGAATAACGGTGAATAATCAAACGGAGGGTGCGCGCGGCCATTTCGCGCGGGGTTGCAGTCCGATGCGGCCGCATTGTGTGCGCTCGCACACGTTGCTGGTGCGCGATATATCAGCGGGAAAAAATACTGCCGGATTAACCATGGTGATTTTTAGCTACAAGGATTATTTATAACACGCTCAGGCGCGATTCTTTGAAATACGTGTTTGCGCCACGCACATCAATAGCAACTATTTGTTGCGCGGGTCCGTGTTTATTATGCGAAACTGTTGAAAAATATGGGCGGCGACTAACGATAAAATTGTCGTAATTACTCGCATGTTTTTTTATATCGCGTATATCGTACAGATTGCCAAATTTCTCTAGTAATCTATACACATTCTCTCTCCTCCCTCTTTCTCCTTCCTTTTCTTTCTCCCGCAACTTCAGAATTGTCTAACGAATTGTCTTTGCGAGAAATATAAAAAGAAATATATAACTTTATCGAAATATAAAAAGAAATATATAACTTTATCGAAATATAAAAAGAAATATATAACTTTATCGTAATTTTCGTTGAAATATTTTTTTCATATATATTTCGCGCTCGAGAATCCGTCACATTTGTCGTACTCGAAATTATTCTTAACTTCTACAATGGAATCTTCTTTATCACTGAAGACAGAGCCATGGAGAGTAGTAAAAAGTTTGAAAGAACCTTCGCGAATTCCTCGCGAACGTATCAACATTCACGTTATTCGTTCGGAGTTCTTTCACTTTTTTAATGAAATCAGGTTTCCCTCTGCCACTTGTCTACTTCTGCATAAATTATTTCGCCACACACGGCGGTTGTAGCCACGAGGTCATTGTTTGTTACGCAACTAATTATGGCCGGAATATATTCGGGAGGGCAGAATTTGCAAAACCCACGCCTTGAAACGACTTATCGCATTACAGAACATCTTTTTCCTTGTATTACATCGCAATTGAACAAGGCGCACTCTAAGCCACTCGGACGATTTCGAACGATTGCTCTGAATGAAAATCAAGTTGTAAACTATTACAAGAACCCCCGCGACCCCGATGCCCGGCGGCGAAGTTCCATTGCCGATTGTAGTCGGGCATCGAAATCTCCGACGATGGCAGTTGCACTGTCACTTGGCTCTCATCCCCGACTGCCAAGCGGTGTCGAGCTTGTTGTGCCTGGGTCAGGAGTCGATGGTTGAATCGTAACGAGGTCGATATCGATAATGATTTTTCGGACTACCAACTTGATAACGAGCAAGTTTTTCAATGATATACAGGGTGATTCACTTAAATCGAACACTTTGAATATTTCACTTATTTTTGATGATACGGAAAAATGTTTCAGATGAAAGTAGAAGGGTGTCGAAGGGGACGCATTTTGGTCATTTTGCTTTTTTTCTAGATGGAGACGCTAAAAAGATATGAAGGTCACCTTCACTTTTTTAAATGAAATTATGATTTTTTTTATAAGTATGATTCCTCTATTCATTTTATGTATAAAAATATTAAGAAATATAATTGTTGAAAAATCAATAGTTTACGAGATATTTTATACTTTATTCTAACAAAAAATTTAGTCAAGGAGATGTTCAAAATAATGTCCTCCGACTTCAATACACATTTTCAGATACGATACATAAATGATATTCTTACATTTTCTATCATTTCTGAATTAATATTCGCACATGATTTCAAAAAGTTGATAGGATTTAAATATATTGAAGTTGGAGGACATCATTTTGAACATCTCCTTAACTAAATTTTTTGTCAGAATGGAGTATAAAATATCTCATAAACTATTGATTTTTCGACAATTATACTTCTTAGTATTTTTACACATAAAATAAATAAAGGAATCATATTTATAAAAAAATCATAATTTCATTTAAAAAAGTGAAGGTGATCTTTTATATCTTTTTAGCACCTTCACCTAGAAAAAAAACAACGTGACTAAAATGTGTCCCCCTCGACTCTTCCACTTTCATCTGAATCATTTTTCCGTATCATCGAAAATAAGTGAAATACGTAAGGTGTTCAGTTTAAGTGGACTATCCTGTATAAAGGAAGATCAAGGTGATCGACAGATTCGCGTCACATTTCGTCGATATCGTGTCAATGTACAAACGATTCAGTTATTTATAAGATATCTAGAAGATATCATATGGATATGGATGGATTTATTGACGATGTAAACGCGGTATCATATCCAAGTCGAATTGATATATTGACATATCGATTCGATCTGAGCTGGATAATGACTAGGTCGTCGACATCTACATTATCCAGATATATAGAAATCTTAGAAACCTCAAATCGATTGCTGATTTCCACATAATTTTCGCTGAGTTTAAATACGATTTTTATTTGATTTCTTATCGACACCTGAACCCCGGATATCTCTTATCAGACCGCTTATCTTCCGCGCGAAACTCGTTCGCGACACGCAACGTTACTTTCGCTCTTCTTTGAGGACCCGACAACTTTGCTGATGCAGAGCAATGACCATTGACATCTTAAGCGCCGCGCGTTACGTTCAACCTACATCTCTTAGATTCTCCAGTTCTTGCATCCGCGAGAACGTACGGTATACTATTCCGCTATTTACGGTCTATTACGTCAGAGAGACAGAGAGAGAAAGATTGATTGCATAATGCACGGCGAATAGAAATACATTTAGTGGCAAATGCGGAAGCGTTTAAAGCATCAATTAATTAATAACGCGCACTCGCCTCGGATATGCTGCTGGAACGCCGGCGTATTATTTAAATCGAGCTATAAGACCTATTTCGCAAGATACTCCTCGTCGAGCCTCGTCGATATCGTAGTGAATGCGGAGATTAATTGACATTACGGGAAACCAACTGGCCGCGGTAAGACGCGCGATTTCTCGCGCGCGCACGCGCCACAGCCTTTCACTCCATCGAGCGGCAAGCGGCACATTCGATAAATAACTAATCAATTATTTAATTAACAGTACACGAGGGCGAATATGCTAAACAGCGTAATGAATAATTAAATGTCGCCGGTTGCATAAACTATTGTGCCGCGCGGCAGCTATAACCGCACAAGATCATTGTTTATCGCTGCAACTAATCATGCGGCGTGTGTTTGGGAGGGTGAAATTTGCAAAATTCATACCGCGGCGCCCACTTCTCGGGAGAATATTTTGCCCTCGGCTCTGTCTCGCGTATTAGGGAAAAACGTTCAGCAGCCGACGCTCGTTACGGCAAGATAGTGCCGTAGATCTTAAGATTACGCTACGAGGATCGTTTGTGTATTGTCTACGCGATGTATACACTGTCTTCACGTAGACAAAAAGAACATTTAAATTATGGAATCGTACCCTGAGAGAAGAGACAGTAAAAACTAAATATTTTCTATTCCTGGGATATCTTTTCTTTCAGTGTATTTGTACTTTGTGTACTAATTATAAATTTATATGTATTTGTACTTTGTGTATTTGTTAAAATTATATTTATTTGTACTTTGTGTACTAATTATAAATTGAAATGGTTACAAAAGATAACACATCGCAAATGAATGAAATTTTCATTTTATCGCGTGACAGATTGATAAATTTCTAGAGAAATAAGTAATCTGACAATTCTGCTGATTCCAACTTGTTTGGGAATCAACGCTTACAAAGGACCCCGCACAAACCTTATGGAAATTGAATTTCGGTCGAATTGGCTGAAGATTTGATATGTTGTAGATCTTATCATAAAAAGTCTGATAAAAAGTCTCCACATGTACGACCCCCTACAATAAATCGTTTGATCTTTACGAGGCGTCATTTTTCAAAACAGACTAATACTACAATATCTTGTTTTCAACGGATACGGTGCATTCCTACATTATTATTTACTTATACTTTCTATATTTTTTTAAAATAAAAAGTTATAAGGATAAAAAAGAAAGTTATTTTGACTTGATTGTTTCTCAAAAGTCAGAGTGCTTGATTATTGTGAGTCCCCTCGCCTCTCACTAATCGGGGTGCTTGATTATTGTGAGTCCTCTCGCTTCTCACAACGCACGGCCTACTCAATATAAATAAAGCATGCACCCTACGATTGTGTCCATTTCTTTTCCCGCCTGAGATATGAAGCAACACAACATTGACTTAAATCTCTAAAATCAAGTTATTGACCTCGATATCTTTACAACTTTTTTGTAAGAAGCAATAAGTCAATAATATCCTTATAACTTTTTACTTACTTTTTACTTTACTTATTTTACTTATTTATTACTTATTTATTATTTTACTTATTTATTACTTATTTATTATTTTACTTATTTATTACTTATTTATTATTTTACTTATTTTACTTATTTACTTTATTTATTTTACTTATTTTTACTAAAAAAATATATAGAAAGTACAAATAATGATGTAGGAATGCACCGTTGAAAATAAGATATTGTAGTATTAACCTGTTTTGAAAAATGACGCCTCGTAGAGGTCAAACGGTTCATTGCAAGGGATCGTACCTGTGGGGAGATTTTTATCAGGACGACAAGATTTACAATCAGATCTTCAGCCAATTCGACCGAAATTCAATTTCCATAAGGTTTGTGCGAGGTCCTTTACATTAGCACTCTAAAGGGTGATCTCGCGGGTGAAACTGCTGTGCTCTCCAAAGGATCGAACTTAATATTCGCCCTTAATATTCGATAATATCCGCGAAAAGTAGACGGAGTGCCGGACGTTTCGTTCTATTTTGCGACGGTAAAGTTGACGCGCGATCGCTCCACGAGTTGTCGGCCCTTCGCTGACCGCGTCTCCTCCTCCGCGAGCCTAGACCTCTCCCCTGCACACACATCGTGCAGTATTCAGCAACGCATCTGCTGCGATAAGGTACAACGTGTTTGCTCGTGTCGATATCGACGAGAAAAAGGGGCGCGGCGCACAGTGGCGGGACGCAGGGGCAGGGTGGTGCGCGATGGAGGAGTGAGGGCAGGGAAAAGGGGGTTGGTTGCGCGTCCAGCCGATCGGGAATTTTGCTCTCGACCTGCTCTCTCGAAACACGCGAAATATCATCGATGTCTGTGCCCCGCGGGCCTGCCGCGTCATTGGTCGTCGAAAATTAACATGCGAACGACCAGGAAATATCGTGCGAATTAAAAAACCGGGCGAAACGGGGAGAAAGCGACCGCGCGCCTGTCCGCTGGTTTGCGGGGTCGGCAGTTGTCGGAGGGGGTGTCGCGGGGAACGAGAACAAAAATCGGAGGGTGCGCCTTGGTGCGTTTTCGTGCTTTTTCTTCTCTTTTTTTTTCATCGCGTTCGATCCTGCGGGACTGCTGCGTCGATGGTCTCGTGTTTTTTACCTCTCATCCTTCTGCTCTTCCTCCTCCTCCTCCTTCTCTTTCTGCACCATCACGTCCCTATCTCGCTAGCTTTCTGCAACACGCGGAATCACGTCGATCATCCGCGTGGTCCGTTCGACATCGCGAGATTTTTGCTAGGCGGCGAATATTCTTGCAGGAAAGGAATCGCAGGCGGTCTCGTGAATGATTGCATTCCACCGCGTTTTCCGCGTGTTTGCGCTCGCCGTTCGCTGATGTCATAATTATTTCGAAGCATTCGATGTCAAGTCACTCCGTCATTCCTTTCATTCGTGATTGTAGAACATTTCATAGTAACTCACATAGAAGTTTCCTCGGATACGTAGGTCCTTATTGGAACGCTCATATTTGCACGATGCTAATTGAAAATCCCATTTTTGTCCCAAACATGAGTCATCTATCTGGAATCGAAACAGATACGCATGTGCTATGTTAACCCGCGCTTTTTTCAATCGGTAATATCTTTTGATATTAAACGGGGAATTCTATTTCTATGCTAACTGTTGTATTTAATAGAGTAACATATCAAACAATTAAATATTTTTATGACACTGAAAACTTTGCTGAAAAATGAAGTTATGTAGAAAGTCAATATGTTTTATTCTATTCTAACGTAAAATGAAGTCTAGAAGCAATGTTGGGAAAACATTCCCTACTTAGAATCGCATATTTGAAACGTTACACTACACCTAGAGCGCATAATTATTTTAGGAAATCGGGCTTGAATCTTAATTAAATCCCAGAAAATTTTCTATACGGCACTAATAATACCTGCAATAATACTCGTCGTGAACTGAATTCTTCACAACGTCCTTTTCAAGGAAAATTTTACTAAAATATTTTAAGGAAATTTTGCTCTTAAAATGAACGCAGTGTTATCAATACTGTTAATCTATCTGTTTCAGGTAAGCCGATAATCAAATTGATCTCCGATGACTTTGTCCGGTGAGTGATACAATCATTTCTTTTTTTATTCACCAAGCCGTTGCGTAACAGTTCCTACAAATATGTGACCTAGACGATCGCCCATATCGACACGTTAAATTCCGTCGAATACCGTCGCACCCGCGCGCGCCATTCGTCGCATGAAGAGTGCAACAGCGAATCGTCGTCGTTGAAATCAACGATATACGTATTACGCGCTAATCGATCAACGCGACGTCATTTGCTTGTAATCCACGTAAGCTCAGCGTGTTAACATCGTGTCGCATCAAGTCGCGCGTAACATGCGCGATCGAACAGTTGCCGGCTTAATCCTTGGTGATGCGCGCGGAGAGGATGTCACTGCAACTAGCGGCAAATAATACTGCATATTCCAAATACTCTGTCATCGCGGAAGAGCCTCTGAATATCCGGATACAGTTTTCCCCGTGAAACCCATCTCATTCTCTTCGCCTGATCCGGGAAGCATTTATCTGTTCGTACATTCGCGCATTCGCGCTTCTCCTTCTGTCTCTCTTTTTCGCGTATGGTGTACGCGAGGTTTTATCTTGGAAACACGTAAGTCCGCAGCGACACGTCACACAAGGTCTCTCTTACACACATTCTACCTTGACACACGGAGAGATTTGTACAGAGTAAAAATTCATGTAGAATTTTGTGACTGACAAGGAACACTAGGCAACTCAAAAATTCAAAAAATTCTGAAACTTTGTGTGCAAGTAGAGTAGTTTATCCGTAACACAAAACTATTTTTTGTTCGTGCGGAATTACAGTTTTAGGCGGTAAAACATCCCTTTAAAAAAAATCGGTTTTTTTTTCTTTTAAAGCGAATATTGTCGAAACTATAAGAGATAGAAAAAATTTTCCAAAATGAAAATTGAATGATATCAAGAGTACTTTAGAACTATAATAAAAAAATTATTTAACATAGTGTTGTACAATATATTAAGAGTGTACAATAAATAAACAATTTAAAAAAATTTTTTTTTATTATAGTTTTAAAGTACTCTTGAAATCATTCAATTTTCACTTTGGAAAATTTTTTCTATCTTTTATAGTTTCTACGATATTCGCTTCAAAAGAAAAAAACTGATTTTTTTCAAAGGGATGTTTTACACCCTAAAACTGTAATTCCGAACGAACAAAAAATAGTTTTGTGTTACGGATGAACTACTCTACTTGCACACAAAGTTTCAGAATTTTTTGAATTTTTGAGTTGCTTAGTGTTCCTTGTAAGGAACAGAGATCGATTCTGCAGTAATCCTTCCATTTCATATGTGTCATATTGATGTCACACTGAATAAAAAATAAAACATAATTACTCTTGGTAGATACTAACAACATATTAACTTAAACCTGAATTTTTTTATGGAATAAACAATTGCTTTCATGAAAAGCTGAAATTTTAAGAAAATGTACATTTTTTTCACGAATGGAAGAATGTAATATTTTCTCAGCAAAAGATAAGTTTCACAAAAAATTCATACCTGCACTACTGCGAACGGAGTAAAGATTGAAGAGCATTTATATGAAAGGAAAATTATGACATTCTTTCTTTCTGTCTAAAAATCAACAAAAACACGTTTCATTTAGAATCAATACAGAAACCGATGTAGGAAGAATTTTTTTAGATATTTTCTCAGTAGTATCGAACTTATCTGTTTGCGTTATCATTCGGAGGCTGCGAGACATGCATCCGACTCGTCTAGATTCGTCGGTCGCGAGCAGCGATACATTAATAACGTTCAACCAGAAAACGTTCCATTAATAAAGCGGGGGAGGACGCAGCAACGCGTAGCGTAGCGTTTGACTGTAGCCGGCTCGGAGCTCTTTGACGTTGCTTATCGTCGATGCCGGTGAGTGGACTCCGGGGCAAGTAATCGACGATACAAAATGGAAAACGCTGATAATTTAAGCGAGGGACTCCACGAGGCCGATCGGGACGGTACGGTGAGATAGGATAGGTAGGAGGAGAAAGAGGAAGAGGGCGAGAGATGGGTTGTGCGCGGGGATTGGATAAAGAACGAGCGAGAAAGAGAGAAAGAGAGAGAGAGAGAGAGAGAGAGAGATAAAAACGGATGAGAGCAGAATAATCCAGGGCGTTATTTTATTCGTTGCTGCGGTGCAGTCGATGCACAAAGTTTTCATAAACGTTGCTCGTGGGCACGGACGCGTACCTCTCTCTCTACCTCCCCTTCTCCCCCGCCCTCTCGTCTCGCGCTTCTCGCCTCGCGCGAGCGCTCTTCCGCTTCCTCTCTCGCACGCAGCATGCGGCAGACAACGGTTAATCAATGGGCTTCAAGCGCAGGCTCGCGCATCCCGGGATCTTTCCTGATGGACAGCGGCAACAGCAGCAACAACACGCGTTCTCTCCGGGGGTAAAAGGGAGGGAGGGAGGCACGGTAGGCGAGTTAGGGCGCGAAGGGGTGGTGAGCGGGAGGGAAAGGAGCGAGAGAGCGATAAAGAGCGAAAAGGGGTGGCGAGAGGAGGAATATCGAGAGAGTTAGCGGCGGAGGAAAGAGGGTGGAGAGCGGCGTTGGAACGGACGAGCGAGCAGGATGGCGAGAGCGCCGCGGGCACGTAAAACTAGCGAACAATTTAAACTCCCCTTTCAAGTCACGGCTTTGTTTATGCGAACGAAAATAATTCGTCTGCGTATCTGTCGCTCGCCGATGTCGCGCGTGCGAAAATAACCGGATATGTACCTGGGGACGCGCGAGCGCTCGCTCGCTCGTTCGTTCGTTCGTTCGTTCGTACGTTCGTTCGTTCGCGCGAATCCGCGAGCTCACGCGGTCGGGAAAAGTCGAGTATAACGGAATTATCGGCGTCTTGTGGAACAGAAGCGACGGGCGCGTAAATCCGGAGTATATTCGGCTCTGAAGCGTTGTAAATTTATTTTTGGCAAATTCGTCGAGATTCATGAGGATTATAGAACGAGTTTCCCGCGTTGTATTTGCCACGATATATACAATACTTTATGAGGTAGAATCAAATCGACGAAATTTGTCGAATGCAATTTTCGAGACTGTGGTGGGGATCGGGGAAAATGTTTCGCTTTAATCCCTCCATCCGCGGCTCTGTGAGATCCGAACGAATATTCGACCGCTCACCAACTTTCGTGAGATTCATTTTAGGTTTCCCCATCTGAAATCACATGTATGAGTCATTACACTTCTAGCTAGAGGCTGTAATTATTTTAGGTTATCGGGTTGGACCCCAATTAAGATAAACGTCCTAGTGATTAAACGTGTACCGATTAAGATAAACGTCTTAGTGATTAAACGTGTACCGATAATTGAATTACTAATAATATACTTGTGTTTGTTAAGATGCTTATCAATAAATGAAATAAAATCATAAAGTAACTAAATATTTTTTTCATTTATTATATTGTTTTGTATATTGAAAAGCATTTCAACAAAGAAAAATACAAAACCAATATGTCAATCATTGGAACATGTACTACTGTGTCCAAAAAGTAAGACCAGTTTTTATTTATTTCAAAAAATATTTATTTATTCTTCCAAATCTATTTCGTCGCCTTCAAAGTAATCCCCTTCCGACACAATACACTTATGCCAACGTATTTTCCAGTCCTCGAAACAAGAATTAAAGTCGCCTTCCGAGATGGATTTCAGAGCGCGTAGCGATTCACGTTGTATCTCTTCTATCGTCTCAAAACGATTTCCCCGCAGTGGTCTTTTGAGTTTCGGGAATAGCCAGAAGTCACACGGTGCTAAATCAGGCGAATATGGTGGTTATGGAACGATATGGATCGAATTTTTGGCGAAAAAGTCACGAAGAACGAGTGCAGTGTGAGAAGGTGCATTATCGTGATGCAAAAACCAAGAATTGTCTGCCCACAATTCTGGCCTCTTCTTGCGAATAGCTTCACGCAAACGACGCATAACACTCAAATAATATTCTTTGTTGACGGTTTGGCCGGGTGGAAGGAATTCTGAATGGACAACATCACGATAATCGATGAAAACTGTCAACATGACCTTGATTTTCGATCGACTTTGACGCGATCTTTTCGGTTTCACCTTTTGCACGATATTCACTGGATTGGTCGGTAGTTTCCGGATCGTAAGCATAGATCCAAGTCTCATCTCCAGTAATAATCCGTTTCATGACCGATTGATAGTCAGAAAGCATCTCTTCACAGATCTTAATGCGACGCTCTTTTTCGAAGAAATTGAGATGTTTTGGCACTAGTCGAGATTTTACACGTTTCAGGCCCAAAATATCTTTCAAAATGGTATTGGCAGATCCTTTCGAAATACTAACAGCATCAGCAAGGTCTCTAACAGTCATTCGACGGTTAGCAAGCACAAGTTCTTCGATTTTCTTGACGTGTTGTTCATCGGTAGAGGTTGATGGTCGTCCGGAACGCTCTTCGTCTTCAACACTTTCACGACCTTCTTTCACGAACTGTTTATATCACTTGTAAACATTCCTTTCCGACAAAGCATAGTCCTCGAAGGCTTTCTGCAACATCCTGAACGTTTCTGCACCCGAAATTTCATTCCGCAAACAAAATTTAATGCAACTTCTTTGCTCAATATAATTAGACATTGTAAAAATCGCCGAATGCACTTTTAGCGTCGTACAAAACCAAGCGTAAAGCAAAAAGTAATGAATGTTTTGACATGAAATTTGTCACAGATGTCTGTCACAATGCTGCCAACTTAGAAAAAAAATATTTATGATGTGCGGTTTACCCGCGCGATTTAAATTGAAAACTGGTCTTACTTTTTGGACACAGTAGTATATTCAACCACTGGAACGTTTACCTTAGATCCCAAGAAATTTTCTATGCGGATATGACTGTACGCGGAAGATCAATACGAAGTGATTTCAATATACAAGAACAAGATACACTTTTTCCAAATTACGTCACTGGAAATTATCCGACTCCGTGAAATTTCCGTTAGCTAACAACTTGTGGGGGAAAAAAAAAGAAATGAAAACAAACGCGATACCGACGTCATACGCCGAGGTGAGCGCCGCGGAGTAAAATTATCTTGGAGGAGAAACAATCGGTAAAGAATCGGGGCGAGAGAGAGAGACGAACGCTCTGCTCTCCGCGCTCTCTCCCTCTCTCTTTCCCGGCAAAGTTAGTCCCGTAGTCGCGCGGCCTGTCGGTCTCCACGTCAAGTAAGAGAATTACTTTCGAACTCGCAGACCGATAAAACAGGCCCTCTTCATTCGCCACGCGGACTCTCCACGGACTCGGCGGGACCTAAAAACTTTCCTCCACTCGTAAATGAGCCGGTTGTTCTCCCCTTCCTTCCCCTTCCTTCCGTTGCCTGCCCGTTTCGCCGCGCTGCCCAGTTTTATGATCCATTTACATCCGGCCTTAAAAGTGCCGTCAAAAGAGTCTCACAATTAAAGACACGCTCGCTATACGCATCTTCTCACGGCGCGGATATGCGACCGGTGTCGATCTGTCGGAATTTCGAGTCGTTCTCGAAAATCGCACTCTCTTAAAATGAATCAGTGAAACATCACTGAAAATAGTGAATATACACTGATTTGCAATTATAAGTGTTGCACTTTCAGTGCTCAGTGCTATACTTATAACTGATATTAGTGATCATTCACTGATTCACTTTAAGAGAGCAGCGAATGAAGACCGCAACGTCGCCGAATGTTTCTCTGTCCTCGTCTATCTCTAGATTTTTCTCTCTCTCTCTTTTTTCTCTCTGAACTCGCTTCTCGATTACACTGATGTAAAATCACGTCTTTTGCAGTTGCCGATTGTTATTTTCGCGATATTGTCGATTTGTCCCAAAATTCAGAAAGGACCCCGCACAAAACCTATGGAAAATGGTTTTTGGTCAAATTGGCTGAAATTTTACTATGTTATAGTTTTCGCCATGCTGATAAAAAGTTATCATTGCACCAAGTCCCAAAAGTCAATATTTCCCAAGATATAAAGGGTCAAAGTAGTGAAATATGGTCATCCGCAGTAGTATGTTATAAGTGATAAATTGATATTTATTCACGAAATAAATAAAAATCGATTTTTACATATATATATGTAATAAATATTTAGTTCTGCAATATATATGTATATGTATATACAGGGTGGGGCAAAAGTATCGGACCGGTGAAATATCTCGAAAAATATAAGTTTTACAAAAAACTGTTTCAGATCTTAAAAAGATCTATTGTATTTACTGACTTTAGCAGATTGATCTTGGGTGGCGTTGCCAAGGTAAAAAATCAGTTGTTTTCACAACTGATTTTGAGTAGCTGTGAAAACAACTGATTGTGAATAGCCGTGAAAACAACTGATTGTGAGTAGCTGTGAAAACAGCTGATTGTGAGTAGCCGTGAAAACAATTGATTGTGAGTAGCTGTGAAAACAACTGATTGTGAGTAGCCGTGAAAACAACTGATTGTGAGTAGCCGTGAAAACAACGGATTGTGATTAGCCGTGAAAACAACTGATTTTTTACCTTGGCAACGCCATCCAAGATCAATCTGCTAAA
>NW_022639453.1:1896957-1898593 GCF_010583005.1 Odontomachus brunneus
TGTAAAAATCGATTTTTATTTATTTCGTGAATAAATATCAACTTATCACTTATACCATATTTCACTACTTTGACCCTTTATATCTTGGGAAATATTGACTTTTGGGACTTGGTGCAATGATAACTTTTTATCAGCATGGCGAAAACTATAACATAATGAAATTTCAGCCAATTTGACCGAAAATCATTTTCCATAGGTTTTGTGCGGGGTCCTTTATCTCGTGATCCTGATCGGTATGGTCCCAAGTACAGTTATCTAGTTTGTACAAGATGACGTTACAGGGTCCTGATGCGTGATGCAGCGTGGCACGTTGTTTAATAATGAGAATTATTAATAATTAAGACTTTAAATAGAATTCAGTAATCTTAAACTAACTAGATTGGGATTGGGAACTAACTGTTTGAGATTAACTGTGATCGGGATAATGGGATAAATTTCTAATCAGATGTCGCGACACGTTCTATTCCGCCGACAGGACGGTTTTTAGACGCGTCCAACGGCTGCGGGTACAAGCGATCACTCACAAAAATTGAACGAACTCGCGGCGATGGGAATCGGTCGGTGAACGACGTGGGTGTACCGGCCGCACGTATCGCACTTGCACAGAATGAGGGAGGGAAGAAAGATGCAAGAAATGTCGGGAAAGAACGGGGGAAGGTGCAAGAAAAGGAGGATGAGGAAGAGGAGGAGAAGGAGAGAGCGGGTGAGCAAAACTCCGGCGAGATTGGATCCCTGAAAGTGGTTCGTGCTAGCCCCAGCTGATTACCAGTTTCGTTGATGGATTCTTAGACCCCTTCGGCGAGCTCGGCCCTCGTTGCTTCTCGTGCGCGCTCGCGCTCTCCGCCAAACCACCACCACACACGTCCACCCTCGTCGACAATCGCTCTGAGCGTTCTCCGGTACCACCCTGGACGCGTGAGCGTGAGGCTCTACGGCCGTTTTGAATAAAACGACTTCGTACTGAGCACGCGCGTCCCGCCGAGTGAGCGAGAATCTCTTGCACGTGATAATTCAGGGCGATTCAGGTGCAACACGCGCTTCAGGTACGCGCGCGCGCGCGTCTTGCACCTGCGGGCTGCTCGCACGCGACCGAAACACGGAACGAAGCCGCCGGTTCCAAGCTGAAGCTCGAGAGTTCTCCAAAACTCAGGGGTAGTGTTTTCAATCGATATCGCCGTGAAACTGTTACTGCTGCTGCGATCGCTTCGTTGGTATTCTGCAAGATTCTCCGTGAACTTACAGTTTTTCTGCAATTTTGATGTTGTTTGTCAACACTCATGCGTGTTGTTCGAATTGTCTGAAAGGCTCGCAGAAGCTCGTCGGACGTTAAATGAAAATGTCAAGAACCGCGTGGGTAAAGACGTCAACGAAACGGTCGCATGACTCGCGTGGGTCGCCATATTCGCGCGAACGCGTAGAAATGGGAGAGGCACGCGCGGCACGAAGAGCGTCAGTCGTGCACAACTCGAGGGGGAATCTAATAGAGCGATTGGGAAAATAAATAAATAAAATTAAAAATAACCACAGAGACACCAACTTCAAAACACATGCCATCGCGCGCTCTAACTCAGCTTGCGGCGTTCCTAAAAAAAAAAAAAAAAAAAAAAAAAAAAAAAAAAAAAAAAAAAAAAAAAAA
>NW_022639453.1:1898625-1909824 GCF_010583005.1 Odontomachus brunneus
AAAAAAAAAAAAAAAAAAAAAAAAAAAAACGAATTCTGATACGCTGGCAAAACCAATTATTTCGTGGAATGCAACTTGCGGTTCATTTAACGCAACACGGATACCTGATATTTTATATAAAACCATCTACGTGCACACACACATACACACACACACACACACACAGTGCATGAGCTTGAATCAGTCGCGGCCGCAGTGACCGCATCCGCCACTGTCATCCCACCAACGTTGTTCGAGACTTTTTTTTAACAAATCTCGTGTTACCCAAAAGGATAGCTCTCTCGACCGGCCACTGCCATCGTTGACAACCTATCACATTACATTGCAAACATCATCGTTTGCCTATTTCGCTTTTTTTTAGCTTGTCGAAAAATCTCTCATCCCCATCGACGTTGCTGCTGCGTGAAATCTCATTTATGTTATTTGCAATTGTCTTCAATTACAACCCCGACAGTAACATCACGCTTTGTTTTTGCAAAAAGGATCCTTTGAAAACTCGAGATGAACGAAAACTAAAACAATCGTGTAAGGGGATGCTGAAGTCGATGACGAAGTCGAACAATGTGGATAACACAGAGACGATCGTTGCTAACACAATCACGCTTTCCCTTTCGTATTTATACATACAGAACTTTACATAAATGTGTGTTGCTCTGTTTTACTATATTCAACAGAAAACCCAGCTACGTATATGTAGAAATCTTCTGCAAACTTTCCTGATATTCTTGAGCTTTTCAATTCGAAGGTATAATAGTATTCTTCAAAATTTGTTTGTTTGGAGCATCCGCACTTTCAGTATGTACAAACTATGAAACTTTTGGACTGGGCAAATATTGCGCTAACAGCTTGAGATTTTACATTTAACATTCTTTTTTCGTTTTCGTCACATATTTGGCAAAATTTCCGTGTTCTTTCTATCGATCGACTTTTCTTCAGTTTAACTCGATTACAATTCGCGCAGAAAATTTCGCGTCAACCCGAGATTTCATTCTGTTTACTCTTTTCATTGAATTAGTTGGGAGGTAATTTACTCGAGACTTTCTCTCGCGTTCCATACGTAAATACGTATATTTCTGTGATATACATTATCGCACATCGTTTCGAACACGAAGCGAACTTGCTGAACTTGAGGGCATCGATGCGAGGGGCCTCTTCGCTCTTATGATTAATTTTTCAACGAGGCGTAATCGAACGCTGAAAGTAGTGCCGAACGTAATTTCGCGCCGAAAATTGCATCGTTGCCGCGCGGACGCTCTTTTGTTGATAATCTCGCGCCAGCCGATCGGTCAGCGCGCCGCGCTCAAATCAAGTTAAACGCGAATCGAGCGCGATGCTCGAAACCGCGATTACAGTCAAGGATGGCCGAACGCCGCTGTCAATTAATTAATACCTAATCGCATTACGCGCGCACCACGTATGATAGAACGAATCGAAATTTTCTTCCTTAATCCTCTACTGCCCGTTTTGCAGGCACAATCCAGTTTCATCGCTATTTATCCTATATGAACGTTGTTCCCATCTTGACCGATGTGACGTGAAAGTTACAATAGAACTGTCTTTTTGCTCGATCTCACTCGCGAATTCGGCCGCGCGTTCCCTGCTTAAAGAGTAATCCGCAGCCACGCCGAAATTGTCTCCGTTAACTGTTCTTCATTAGCAAATTGGCTAGTAAAGGTCGGCATCTCTCATTAAAGATATACCGCAGCGAAAACTTTTCGAACTAATTTGCAGTAACTTCCTGCCTCGTAAAAGCGAGCCCCCTTATATTAAATAAAAATTTCAGTAATGGCATCTCTCTCTCTCTCTCTCTCTCTCTCTCTCTCTCTCTCTCTCTTCGTACCGTCGCACAGTGTCACTTCAATCTACGATGATTACATTCCCCAGTCGGATGTCACTAAAGGCTCGCAGCAAGCCAACTACCCGTGAGAGCTCCTTTTTAATGTCGCGCTCCCTCTCATTTCCGATATACATACATATACATACATACATATATATATATATATATATATATATATATATACATATTTTCGCGCTCCCATTAAAAGGAATCTTCGATTATTACTCAATCGGCGAATTTATTCCCACGTTGCCCTGAGAGTCGCTCGCACACACTCGTTCACCCACTTCGACGACGGAATTGTTTACGAGTGCATAACGCTACGTGTGGAACGTTTTAACGTACATCTAGGATCTATCTCTATTATGTACAAGGCGCGAAGGTATTAAAAGATAAAGGCACATGTTCGCTGTCAGCGCGTGGAAATCGCTTACAAACTCTGGTTTGACTTCCTTGTGTGAAATTTCACTCGAAAAGCAGACGATCGAATCCGGGCGACTTTTCGTCCGCTTTGAGAATTTCATCCCAAGAAATTCAAATAAAACGGATGATCACGGTGGAAAAATCGTATATGCATATACACTTAGAGAAAAAAATATCTAAAAAATAGAGGAAGATTTATTCGGTGGCTACACTAATAGCGTATTTATTTATACTGATATAAAATATTTTTCAAATAGGAAGATATACATTTCCTCAGAACTTTACATTGAGAAAAAAATATTTGAAAATTTATTCGTCGGATATATAAAATTTATTTTTATAAAATATTTGATTTCTGTGAAATAAAACTTATTTCTGTCAAAATAAATTTTACATCTTACAAATAAATTTTCAAGTATTTTTTACTATAGCTTTTCAAGCAATTGTTTGTTCCTAAAAAAAAGAATTTAAATGGAAATATGTTATTAGTGCATGAATATTTTTTTATTTTTTAGATATTTTTTTCTCTTGTAAGTTCTCTCTCTCTCTCTCTCATTCTTTCTTTTTTTTCACAGTTTTTCTCAACAATTAACTAACTAATACAACAAACTCGCGACGCGATCGAGGATAATGTCGTTGTTCGCTGCTTCTTGTCCTTCCCTTTATCCCTCCTTTCCTGCTTCTGGCTGTGAAAAATCATGGCCGCCCGGTTGCGATCTTGATGCGCAATTTGCGATGCGTGTGGTCGCGCATATATATTCATTTATTGGCGTGTGTGTGTGGCGAGTACTCGTCGCGTGTGACGGTCACTTTTCAGCGCGCGACGCCGCAACAATATCGCGATCGGACGACATGCTATTACTAATTGCTCGGCGAGCCCGCTGCTGTCGTACTTCGCTCGGACATCACGCGTTTACAATCGTATTATCGGGTATTGATTTCCGGAGGCATCGACTTTCGCACCCGCCAATGCGGACGCGCGCGCGAAACGCGCCGATTTTTTCACCCCTTCGACGCGGCTCGGTCGGCGACGACGCGCGTTATTGTCGCGAGGACGATTCCGTTCGAACGATTGCTCTGCACAGCCGTTGTTTCGTTCTTCACATGTCCTGCAGTATCTTTTTGTATCTCCCGATTTGCCGGCCACGGAGAAACGGCCGGGAGAAATTTGATAGATCTGTAACTTGGTCTTTAGAGCTTTTGCAATCTGCATCGTTACGCTTCGCGGCAACGCATTAATTTCTTTAGGGACGAATACGCCGCGAGCAAATGTTTAAATTTTCAAGCGGCATGAATACGACATCGCTCGATCGTATGACAGGATTTCACCTCTCCTCATTGTGAATTTCGCGCTGCGAATATTTGCTCACGATCAAGATCATTTTTGCGCCACGATACTTTCGCCAATTGGCCGATCGATCGATAAACATAAGACTCTGCGCGCTCGGAGTCGCCGAAGAGGCCGAGAGCACATAAGTCGGCCATTCTACAATTGCGTAAGCGTGATCGTGAACGTAAGAGCCAACCGGTCGTTTTATTCGCTGATTGTTTTATTCCTATTGCTTTTCGTAATCACTTACAAGCACTCACGACCACGCTTACGCAATTGTAGAATGGTCTGAACGGAAGTCACCACGACGTTCGAAGCGTCGGCCGACCATCCGGATTTGATGATCGATCAAGGAGCCACTCGGTCGACTCTCGCACAGATGTGCGGCACGTATTGCTCGAGCCGATGGCTCACACTTCCGCCGTAACGATCAGCTTCCGGAGCTTCTTATTCTCTCCGGACGGATCCTCGGCTGCCTCGCTTCGAACGCGATCTCATCAACGATTAAGAACCGCATCCAGGCTGCAGGACGATGGTCGCATTTCCGCGCCAGAAGGGGTAGGACGATCGCTGACGGGGAGAGATGGAGGAAGTCGCGCCCCACCACTCCGTTTCCTCTTTTATTGACGCAGCGGTGCTCATCCAGTCGAATCGCAGTCCTCCTCGCTCTCGAGCGAACGTTCTCTCTCTCGTCCTCGGCGTGATCGCGCTTCGATATTCATTGGACAAAGATTTATCCGCCGGGTAATCTCCCGTCCTCCGCGATTCTTCAGCGACTCGAGTACGCTCTCCAGGAGTGACTCGTCGCGATGTATCGGCGATGTTCGCCACTCGACCCTCCGGTATTCGCGCAGCAGCCGTCGATCGCGTTCGCCGGACAATTTCGCCACCGGTCGTTTCCCGCTCGCGAGGGGTGATCGTCGGGTATTCTCTTTCTCCCCCTCTGCGTGTCTCCGCGTATCCTTTGGAAGTTCCGCGACAGGACAAGTCGCAACGCCAGTCTCATTATTCCATCAGTCGCTGATGGAATAATTAAGTGATCGCGATTGCGTCCTGAAGCCTGGGAGACTCTCGGGAGAGGAATACGACCCGTGGCGACTCGCCGAAGGAAGGAAAGACTGCCGCGCGTAGGTATGTACGTGCGTCCGGAGGGTATTTTTTGGCGCACGCCATTGTCCGTTGGCGCTCTTCGCGATTCTCCCCGCATCCTCCACCTCGGGCGACCTGTCGCCACCTCTTCTTTTCTCTCTCCCGTTTTCTTCTCTCTTTGTCCCGGTACGATGTATCGCGTGCCGTCCCGCCGCCCCCTTCATTTCCTACGCACGAAGATGTTCTCGAGAAGCTCCTTCGTGATCAGCCGGTGAGGTCTGGTCGGGCTCTCGGTGGGCGTACCGTAAAGTCGACTGTTGATGGCGTAGAGCTTCGGGCTGAGCTCGCACCTCACGTTGAACCACCAGTCGCAGACGAAGACCGCTTGGCTGAATTGCGTGCCGTTCGGGCAGAGGAACGTTGCCTGTCGGCCGTCTATGTCGCAATAATGCCACGCCTGGCATCTCGTCTCCACGTCGGCGAAGAAGCCGGGGAAGGACTGGTCGTCGCAGTAGAAATTCGTGTAGGGCACCTTACCCAGCACCGGATAATCCGTGCCTGGCCGACCTGCAATTATTATGAGCACCGTGAGCAACTCCATCGATCGTCCGTCGTTTCGTCGTCGAGGCCGAGAGTGGGAAGAAAAAAAGGAAGAGAAGATCACTTTGCAATTAGAACATTTGTAACGAACCGTTAAATTGATACACTTTTTACATTATTAACGAAGGCACTTAATAAGGTTAGATCGATAATTGGAGTGTGGGGGAGCGGCCTTTCCGAGCCATCAAAACGCGCCTCATCGTCCGCTACCCCTTCCGATACCGGTTCGATTCGTCGAGCCTAAATAATTCACAGATTATTCCGACTGTAATTTCGACGTTTACGAATTCCCTTTGCGCGAAATCCGCGAACGAGCGGGCGCAAAGCGCCGAGCGATTTCGACGAGTTAGCTACTTAAATGAGCGAACGGAGGGGTCAAACCGCTCGGTTAGGTTCTTTGCCTTTTCTCGATTTCCGTTCCCATCTGTTCGTTGCTTTTCCAGCCGCACTCGTTCGAATCTCGTCGGGAGATCGTGTTCTCTCTTCGGCTTTATCGAAGACAACGGCGCGCGATTGTGTGCGCGTGTGTTGCCAGAAGCGAAGAAACGTAGTGTTTGGACAAAGTCTCAAACGCGAAACAGAGGCGAGAAGATGGGAAGGGGGGAACTTCTCCAGAAGCGGAATTTCCCAAGAAGAGGCGAAGGTCCCAAGAATTTTTCAACGGTCCGCGTGACTCGGGTTGTTTTATACTCTTGTCGAATCGCGCATGAAAATTCTCACACACCCCTGCGGAGCTCCAATCTCGCCGTTTCACACTTTTCGCGAATTATCGCGTGGCTGAGAGACTTCGTCATCTGCCGATCCCTTGTCGACCCTCCTCCGCTGCCGCGAGAGTCACCAGCAGAACGCTTTCTGCTTCGCGATCGGATACGAAAACACCTCTAATTTAATACCCGGCGAGCGTAAGCAAGCGATCTTCTGGTAGGATCACGGCGCGAAGAAACCGGTATCGCGATCAAAAGAGGTGGAAACAAAGGGTAGACAACTTGAAGCGATTCGCATCGGGGCTGAAAGAGGCTGCGAGGCGCATCGAGGCACCGTTAAAAGAGCTCAAGGAAGCGCCCTCGGGGTCTTCTACCCACACCTCTGCCTTTCTTCCACCACTTTTCCGTCCTCGTCGTCGCTCGCTCGGCACTGGGCTCGGCGGAAAACGAAATAATTAGACCGACACGGTGCGCGAGCACACCTCCAAAAGGAGTGAATAGCTCGAGAACGAGAATATTCGATGGTGTCGTCGTCGTCGTCGTAGATTTTACCGAAGTTATAATTACGCGGACTCAACCACGGATCCGGCAAGAGAGCGAGAGCAAGAGAGAGAGAGAGAGAGAGAGAGGAAGAGAGAACGAACGAAAGATAGACAGAGGGGATGACGGAGAATTGAAACAGCGCGTGGAAGCGAGACGGCGAGCGTTTGTTCCGTGCGGGTACACGGAATCTCTTCCGCTGACAAAACAGGTTGGACAAGCAACGCAAGGTGCGAATTTCGTATGGATGTCGGTGCGATACGGTGCGAGTTTATGCGACCGCGTCGGAAGGTGCACGTTTCGTATATATTGCCGGGATGTGTGCGCGCGTACAGGCTGATCCATTTCGTCGCTCCCATCGGTATTCGTCGAAGCGTCCGAGAGTCGGCTCTCTCTCTCTCTGCTCCCCTCCCCCCCTTTCTGCCCGTATGTGTCAAAGCAATTCGCGATTTTAAGCCAACTTGAACAAACAACTTGCCACGGGTCGGAGCGCAATCCACGCATCAACTTCTTGGATCGCGGAGAGCCGACCAACGTGTAAGGTAATTTGTCAATGGAAAATAAGCGTGAAGTCACTTGAATTCTCGCTTAATTAATTGCATGCCCAGTTCACTTTTAAAGAAGGTCATGCACTGTCTCTGGCGGAGGATTGGACGGGAATCGTGTGCACTAAGAGCTATTACCGAACAACCAATTCATAAATTTAGACTGTTTGCAACTTAATTAAAGAAATTAAATGAATCAATTAAATTAATCGGCAGGAAGCACACTCAGTCAATCGCAAATACGTCATTTTCCATCATGACAATTCCGGGCCTCATACTTCTCCATAGAGAGTAAGTCACAGAGAGCGGGTCCCCTACCCGGTATTTTTCGTAGCTACGGAAACTATCGACCTAATCTCATTAAGTGCCTTCGTTCATAATGTAAAAAGTAAAAATATCTCGGTAGAGACGTAAGAAACTTGTGTGATGGACATAAAATAATGTTAACATATGAAAATCGTTCTCCATAAGATTGATACGATACTTTAAACATCAGACCTGTCGACTAAGTCCGCATTCCTTGAGATCTCTATTTGTGATTTTACTCGAGAATAGCGTTGTTACACGTTTACTTTGGGACACCCTGTACAGTTTCCACGTCCTTCTTTCTACGAGGAGCGTCTCGTTGTTTCGCCTTCGTCGCACGCTCTCACGAACGACAGTATTCCTGCCTGGCGAAACTAAGCTTGTCGTCCGATGAGATTCGAATAGCTGCGAGGCCAGACAGAGACGCGCAGGTAGACGCGGGGCGACAAAGAGAGCGAGAGAAAGAGAGATCGGGTTGGCGAGAAATAGAGAGGGCGGAAGGTTGTGTTCACGAGCCGGGGACAAGACGGGGATGTTATATCGACGCAAAACTGTTTAGACAGGTATACCCGCGCTCGAAACAAAACCAAGCGATCTCCTTGTAATTGCTAAGGAGTTCTTCCGTGCCGGTAAAATTGAAGAACGGCTATGCACACATAAAAACGACGACGACGACGCTTGTAACATGTCGCCATTATCCGTACAACCCGCAGAGAGCGCTGCTTAATGGGATGGAAGAATCGATATTTTCTGTATTTTGTTGTTATCACACATTTATATTGATCAATTAATTCGGAAACATAATAATTGTGATGATTCACATATCTGTGTGTGCGCGATGCAGTGTTTTTCAGCAAAATAACAACACACCAACATTGAACGATAATTTTTGAATCACTCTTTATATATTACTTTTAATACTTTTAATACTTTTATAATACTTTTGGTGTATTCAAGAAAATCTGAGAAGAAATCTCCGAAATATCGGAGAAGAATATTTTAGAAATGGAGATACATATTCGCTCTTATTCTACGCAATATCGAAAAAAAAACGAAAGTCACCTTGCGAGGGATTCTCGACAAATGGCGACGTGGAATTCAGGTCTCATTGGATTCCTGCAAGATGAGTCGCCCGAAAAAGGGATGGATTTTGCGCAAAGCGCGATTTATGGCCCAGGAAACGGGCATTTCCCGTCTATACACGAGCCGGCGCGCGGTTCTACTCGCGTGGCTTAACGAAGTAATTCTCTTAATAAGCGACGACCCGCTTTTTAGCCTCTTTTAGCAATTGGAGAGAATGCTGGTCGCCGCTGGAACGTACGATCCGCAGTAACGGGCACTTGTTCGCATTATTTTAAGGGAGCCGTGCGGGCTCAGCGATTCCGTTCTTGCGAATTTTACGCGTTGGCACACGACCAAAGTCTCTCCCTTTCTCCCTCTCTCTCTTTTTCTCCCTCTATCTCCTCTCTCCGCGCGACGAGACCGGTCTTGTTATCTTTACCGCCGAGAGACCCCGCTCTCTCCTCTCTCGCGTGTAATCTTATAAAATCTCCCGCGTCTCCTTCTCGGAAGTAAAACACGAATCTTCAAAATCAAGGCTCGCCGCACCGTCGCGAAGCTAAACGCCGTACGTCGCTCCCGGAAACGCCGCGGGCTCCTCGGCGGTTTCCCCTTGCCCCGGCGCGCTTTACTTAACTTTTCCACGGGACTTCTTACCGAGATTTGTTTCGCCTGGCTGACCCTGCGCGCCTTGAACAACGATCGAGCGGAATCAAGGGAATCGTATTTTTCCCAGGGAAACTCACGGCTCCGCCTGATAGAACACTTTCGGAAAATATCTCGCGCGACACGCGTACTAGTGCTGCTAATTTCGACTACCCGGGTATTCTTTCAGGTTTTGCACCAATACCCTGTATCTTTCGGATGTATTTAACTCTATACAGGGTATAGCAAAAGTACCGGAACGGCAAGATAACTCGGCGGGGGAGCATTTTAGAGAAAAATATTTCAGACAAAAGTTGTAAGGTTTAAAAAAACGCATTCAACGATAGTAGTTATTTGACATAGGATGGCGACGCCAAGGTCAGAACAAGGTCAACTGTGCTTTTTTAAATAGAAACACATATTTTTTATTACGGCATTTTATTCAACGTAAAAACGCAAATAACTTTTGCTTTGAAAAATTTTTTATACGACTATTTTCTAAGATATTTACGTAAATATCTACAAGATTATTGGTTTCAATAAATTTTACTTGAATTCTATCAACTTTAGCGGAAAATATGAGATAAAAATATGAGATAAAAAGAGATAAAAATTGTATATTTTGTTCTCATAGAGTTCTGAGAATTTTTTCAGAATTTTATATTAACTTTTTAGTACTTCATTTTCTTACATTTTCTTGAAGTACTAAAAAGTTAACACAAAATTCTGAAAAAAATTCACAGAGCTCTATGAAAACAAAATAAGCAATTTTTATTTCTTGATATTTTTTGGTAAAGTTGATAGAATTCAAGTAAAAAATTATTGAAACCAATAATCTTGTAGATATTTATCTTGTAAATATCTTAGAAAATAGAGGTCGTATAAAAATTTTTTTCAAGCAAAAGTTGTTTGCGTTTTTACGTTGAATAAAATGCCGTAATAAAAAATGAATTTCTATTTAAAAAAGCAAAGTTGACCTTGTTCTGACCTTGGCGTCGCCATCCTATGTCAAATATCTACTATCGTTGAATGCGTTTTTTTAAGCCTTACAACTTTTGTCTGAAACATTTTTCTCTAAAATGCTCCCCCGCCGAGTTATCTTGCCATTCCGGTACTTTTGCTATACCCTGTATATACTCTATATGTATAAAACGGAATGTTTATTTATATGTTCCTTATCAACTCTTTTTTTAATATTGTCAGCCCTCGATGTCTCGAATGAAAGTCTCCTCTTGTTTCGACAATGCTGTGATGACGATCTTTCGCGCTCCTTCGAGTCGCGCGAGGCGCGTCGCAGAGTCGATATTCCGACGTATCGGGAGATGCAATGAAAAGTTCACGTAGAGACTTGGATCGCGCGCCGGGGAAACTTCTGTCTCGAATTACTGAGGCAGAATAAATAAGCAAAACGGGCGTGCACACGAATCAGAGGATCTCTATCGCTTCCTCTCTTTTCTTCCTCATGCCTCTGCTGCTCTCTTCATTCTCTCTGCTGCTTGCCTTTCTTCCTCGCTTCTTTCGCTAGTGTAGGAACTCCTAACGATTACCAACGATAATAGACACCCTCTCCCCCGCCGCCGCCGTTCCTGACGTTGACGTTATTATTATCGCCGACAATTACGAAGACATCGAGCTGCCGTGCAAGATTACGCGCTCCTGTCTCGCTTTCGTCCCGATCAACCGGCAAATTATCCTCAAAGGAGAAGATGATGATGACGCTGTCATTCTTCCCCGTGTCTTCGTGATGACGAATTTAAGAAGGACTCGCCTTTCCCTCACACACGTGACGAGAAGATCCTCTGGGGGAAAGGAACGGGAAATCGTGGGAGCTTACTTCTCCATCAGAAAATTCAAAGATCGCTCGTTTTCTTGTTAGCCTAATCGTAGTCACGTCGAGATGCCGTACCGGCGAGGCGACGTTCGCGCAGGCAGCAGCCGTCAAGAGTTGATTAACCCTTTGCAAGGCGAGAGACATATAATTACCTTATTCGAGATAACGCGCGATCGTTAATCCAAAGTTACGCGACGAAAGTTACTCGGCGCCGTGCGAGCGCCACGTCGCGCTTCTCTCTCTTTCTCTCTCTCTCTCTCTCTCTCTCTCTCTCTCTCTCTCTCTCTCTC
>NW_022639453.1:1910276-1920783 GCF_010583005.1 Odontomachus brunneus
TCTCTCTCTCTCTCTCTCTCTCTCTCTATCGCGTTCCTCGCATACGAGCGTGCGAGCATACACATCGGGCACTTAAGTGCAGAACGCGCCTTGTGCACTTGGCAGGCGACGACGAACGTCGATATCTGACGCGCGCGCAGGAGACGCGGCCGCGCTTTGTGCAGGTAGCACAGGTGTCAGGTGAGCGGAGGAGTGCGCATCTCGTCCCTTGGCATTTCCGCCGATTAATCCGGGTTATACCCAGAACCTCAGCACAGGGAGAGAGGAAATGAGAGATAGAGAGGTAGAGAGTGAGGGAGAGAGAGAGAGATCTTCCTCCCTGCATAAGAGCATACACCCGCGCGAATACACTCGACGCACAAGCGGAAGCGAATTGCGCTTGGAATAGGAGAGAGCGGGCGCGATATCTTACGCAAGGATGCAATGCGGCCCTCCGGGACGATCAGAGCTGAGCCGAGCTGAGCCACATGTAATGAGGCGGAGAGGCCCGAAACAGCGTACGCGGGCTTCGAATCACACAAAAGCGATTAAGCAGCCGCGCGCTGCCTGTGATTATCGAGCTGTTTGTTTACACTTTGGACGCGTTTGCTCTACGGGCGAGATATACTAACCCTTTCAGTGAAAGTGCGCTCGCGATACGCCGCGAAATTAATTGCACATGCGGAAATTAACGGATAGTTCGACGTGTGTTCCTCTCCACCCTTCTCTCTCTCTCTCTCTCTCTCTCTCTCTCTCTCTCTCTCTCTCTCTCTCTTTCTCTCTTTCTCTTTCTTGTACATCCAGTGACGGTGAAATTCGTTCGTTGATCAGTTCTTTGAAGTTTCAAGTGTCTTGAAGTTGCATCGCACTTCGGCGAAATTGTTCTTTCGTTCGATGTACCATTAGCTAATTACTCGCTCTCAAACCGGAAGTATAAAGCGCCTCCGGAGGAAAACGTGATTGGTATATCCGTCTGATACTTTTCAATCGCCGCCCTCGCCCTCGCAATCCTCGCGATCGTAGCTGGCGAATCCGTCGTTCGCTTCTCGCGAACGAAGGGCGAGAAGCTTCGACGTCTACATGATTCACGATCGCGCACGAGGTCCCCTCCTCACTCTCTCGCTCTCATCTAGTCGCCGTCTCCCTCTCTTTTACGTCTCATCGTGCCAGCCATCGTCATAAAGTCAGTCAGGCGCACGGGACGAGGTTCGCTGCAAGTACCCCCCGCATTGTTCCTCCGTTCGTCTCCCTCCATTGCACTCGCGGTCCACCGCCCTCGATGCACGCCCCTCTGTGTCTCTCCCTTATGCGTTGATCTCTCTCTCTCTCTCTTTCTTTTTCTCCCTCTCACCCCACATACCCTTCCCCGCCATTGTCCGTATGTCATGAAATGCACGTAAAGACGTACCTGGTTAGGTTCGCGTTCGCGCGCACGAGGAAGCGAGAAAACGCGAGAGAGCGGGAAGGGAAGAAGAAGAAGGTAGAAGGTGAGAAAGAGGGAGCCGAAGAGGACGAGAGCGAGACGCACGGATCCCGTGTTCTCTCTTCTTCTCCCTCCTCTCCTCCTCATCCTCCTTCTTCCCTCTTGCTCTTCCTTCCGTCAGCCTGATCCCTCCCGGTCGGTTCATCCGCGCAGCTCGCTCCCGCAGGAACTACCGTGACATCGAGAAGAGCCGCGTTGGTGCTGGGCTCGTCCGGGGTTGGACTATTTCATTATCCTATCCGAGAGTGGCGCAGCAAAGACCGGGAGGGTGGTTCTCGCGACCCTTCGGGAGATTGAGAACCGTTAAGTCAATGAGATAAGTTTACGTTACCATATTGATTCAACGCCGCCACCGCCACCCTTTCTTTCTCCCTTCGAAGCGCGGGGATGAATTTAGCGCGTTCCCGCTCCCCATAGAAGCAAGCGAACGACGTTTGTTCGCAGAATGCGCAATGCGCCCTTCCTCGCCACGCGTAAACCGAGATCCTTCAGCCGTGTCAGTCGAAGGCGCAAATGTCTTTCCTCCTCTTTACGCTGACTATCGCACAAACGGAAAAGTGTCTAGATCTGGTAACTCGACGCTTCAGTGAGTTCTCAGCAACTCAGACTGCTATTTTATATCTCGTATTCCCGCCTCGAAAATTTATTCTGTCTCGCTCGTAATAAGTATTTTCCTCCCTTCGTTTTTCCTCCCATTTCCTCTCTCGTCTTCTGCTTTTTTTCCTCTTCTCTCCTCCCTCTCCGCCGCTGCTCTCCATCCCGCCATCTCTCTTCGCCATCCTCTCGCCGCACGATCTTCCCCATCGAATCCGGGCCTGCGTTCCCTTTGCGCCCTGCAACGACTCAGGCCGCTTCGGGGCGGCATAATCAGCCCTTGTCGGAAGGGTAGTTAGCCAACAGCGGAGTTTACGATAGAACGACGGCGCCGTAAATTCCTCGTGCATTGTTTGAGAATTTGCGAGCGCTAATCGGTCCTCGTCATGTCGACGAAAGACGTGTCGTCGACCTCGTCGTCGACGACGACGACGACGACGCCGTCGTCGTTGTCTCATCGTTGTCGCTTGCCGCCTCAAGATTGACGTCAACGTCGACGAAGGTCCCCGACCGTCGTCGATGAATATTCGCGGAATTTCACACTGGCGCCCTGGCGAATTTCTCAAATTCACGGCTTATCATCGCGCTGCACATTTATCGAATCGCTGCGAAGAGGTGGGTGGGTAGCTGTATCGATAATTTCTTCGCGGAGAGAGAGAGAGAGAGAGAGAGTCTCCATTCATATTTCAATATTGGAGGAAGATTCTTATCTGTATTAGCTCCCGCCAAGTATATGAGAGAATCGCATACCTTTTAAGCGTGATAATTGACATTCTTCGTGTACCGATTGATAAATAAACATTAACAGAAGTTAGTAACGTTCAACTTGGGAGAGCTTATATAGTCTATTGTCGTTCTACCCTGTGAATACTGTAATCGTTGAAATGTGCTATTAAAAAATTTATTTTTGTGAAATAAGCTTTTATCTCACAAATAAATTTTCAAATATTTGTACGATATAAAAGGACAATGTTAATTACTACATAATGTCGATCTGTTGTTTTTATTCCTCGGCTACAAAATTCTCTGGTAATTTTTATTATAAAATTCCGTATAGAACATTTTTCCATAATGGAACATTAAATAATTCTCGTACGGATGTTTCTCCGAGCTTCTCCAACCACTGAAGAGAACGACAGTAGGCAAGTATTTGCAAGTAGGACATAGCTTGTAAGTGTGCTGTGTCCCAAGATTCTCCATTGATCCTTCAAGTTGGCTGGAATTTGCAGGATCAACGCAGAACCGAAATTTCGGGTTGTTTTCTGACTCAGTTTTCTTTCGAGACGCGCGTTGTTGAATATCTGCGCCTGTCGGCGAGGCGCACGGCATCCGACGAAATAACGGATTCGCTTATAATCGGCGCATTTATCATTGCGCGACTCTATCGCGGCCGTTCGTAATAATAAAGCGCGCGATTTCAACGCAAAGCTCGCGCCGATTACACGAGAGTCCGACGGCCGGTCGATCGATTTAATCGCGCGGCGGAATGCGTTTAACGCGTTATCAAATAATCAGATCTCGCATGGCACAATGGTCGGCGGATTAACCGCCGTATATTACTCGCGTTTTCACGACGCGAATGTGAATCTCTCTCGCTGCCGAAGGTAAACCGATCGCCGTCACTCCGCTCCGAGGCTTCGCGCACCATCCTGGAGCGCGAGTACTTACACACGGTCATATTTAATTTAGTGTATGAATTTTACGCGCTCGCCCCGTTCTATGCACGCTTATAAATCCGCCCGGCCGACATTTTCTATCGCGTGTAATAACGTGTACACGTGTGCAGGGGTTGTGCCGCTACTCTCTCCCGTACGTATCCACCTAGCTAGCTATCTGCCTACCTACGTGCACCAAGCTACCCTCCGTTGGCGCGATGTGCAAACTCCATTATAGGAATTTTCCCTCCGAACGCGAAGACTGCAAATATTTCACGATCGATCGGCTGAAAAGGGAGAGAAGCGCGCGCTGGCCGGCCGACGTGGTCGTCCTCCGGCAAGGGCTGAGGAAAATCGAAGCGCGCCAGACCCCTCACTCGTCCTCGCGTTACGATAGGTCAGCATTTGAAGAGGAACCCTTTGTCGACGGCGCGCGCCAGCACGCGGAGTGACATAAATCGCGCTCGCGTCTTTAACCCTTTGAAGCACAGGACTTCCAAAATTCGAATTCTAACGAAATATTCATGGCACGTGTCTAGAATGACAGCTCAACATTCCTTTTGAAATTGATTTTTTCTGTTTTTCTATTTTTACGGAATAAGGGTGGTTTCACCGTGCAATCACCGTGCACTGAGAGAAAAAAATAGTTGGAATAACTATAATCTCACTATATTTTATAGTTCGTTTTGGCCTCAATCATATATTTATAGTTCATCTAAACATGAAGATATAGCAGAATGAACAAAGATTTATAGTCACCATTTTATTACTCTGTGTACAGTGAAGCACACTTTGGGAATATAGTTACATGTACCTACATTTGCCAAATATTCCAATTGTATTGACTATATAAAATAGTTAATTTCTCTTACCATTCAATATTTGCTACCTTATTATATTTTTTATTTCAAATAATTATAATTCTTGGTAAAATTTTTACATGAGTTAGTTATACAATGCTTATATTATAAATATTACAAATGCTTATAAATATTACAAATATTATAAATATTACAAACATTATGGTGACATTTACTATAAAAATGATATTCCTATCTATAATCTTTTCACTATGCCATTATAGCTCCAAATATCATACATTTTTTTCTCAGTGTGTGCAACAAAATATTTCCATTACTGTAAACTGAGCGATGGTTTCGTTGCGAGATCATTATGCTTGAAGTTATGATTTGGTTCTAATAGCTGATCTCACAATAAAACTACTGTGCTCCAAAGGGTTAATGAGCTCCACGACAGCGCGTTTTTAATGGTGATAAGGGTCGTCGCGATAATGTGAAAATAAGCTCCGCTTAGGAATGTCTCGTTCATTCCGCCCTTGGCATTTCGCCTCCGCGCGACGCCACAAGCTTAACGATACGCGTGTTTGTGTCGTGCGTGCATGTGTGTGTCTATACTTTCTGTTACGTTTTAAGCGCGAATCATTTATTTGTGAAATAAAAGTTTATTTTACAGAAATAAATTTTTAATAGCACATTTCAGCGCCTAAAATGTAAATACGCGTATACTAAAAAACAATTTTGAAAATTCATTTGTGAAATAAAGTTCTTTTATTTTACAGAAATAAACCACAAGTGTAATTCCAAATATTTCTGTTCTTACTTTACGCTCTTTTTATATTTCAGGCGCGGAAATGTTATTAAAAAATTTACCATTATGCACTAACTAAAAAATACAAATTCTGTGAGCTCTCCGACGCGATGACCGTTTTTTTCTCCTCAACAGCTTCGTGTAACGCACACACATACACACGCGCACTCACTTTATCTCATATTAAATGTAAAAAAAGAAGTAAAACCCGAAAGAAAGTTGTTAATTGGCGCGCCCATCGGTCGCGCATCTATTTTGTATGATTTATAGCGCAAATTCTCCCGCCTCAAAACAAAGAAGCGCCTTCCGGAAGAAAACTGCATCCAGCAGCGAAGAGATTAATAGCGTTTCTCGTTCAGCCACCCTGACGTGAATTTACGATGCTACTAATGCAGTTACCTTAAAGTAATGATTTTGAAAACCGAAAGCGACGCGACTCATGAGCTGCGCGCGCGCGCAAGGGGAGGCAGTGAGAAAGAGAGAGAGAGAGAGAGAGAGAGAGAGAGAGGGTGAAGGAGACCGACAAGAAAGTACCGGACCGGTGCATTACGCGTAATTTACGCGACGCGTTAATTTACAGAGACCCATTAGCGGGCGGCTTATTATTTATTCAAGACCATTAACGTCGCGTGACAATGTAACATTACCCTTCGGATGATTATCACGATCAATTCCGCACTCCCGAGATTCTCTCTTTCTCTCCGGATATCGAGAGCGAGTCTCGTTTCCGCGACTGATTGTTACATCGTCACGGTAATTTAATCAGAATCAGCCCATATGGAACAATGATAAGTTTGCGGAGCAACCTCGAGGCCCTAAGCAACCTCTTAAACCGCTTATCGGCAAATCCCTTCCACTGTTTTCCGCTTAATTCGAGCGGAGTTCACCCGTTAAAGCTCCTAATTCTCCCCGAGACTTGTTGATGAAACTGCGGCGTTCTGACTCGTACAGTGTTACAACGTAACTTCTCTTTATTTCGATCGAGCCGGTTACCACCTGAAATGCGATAAACGTCCTAGGTGGTCAACGAACAATAGGCTAATAAGGTATCAAAATTCGATCATTGATTATTTCCCATATGTCGTGAGGAGCATCTTTCCCCTTCTACTAAAAAGGTGGCGAGAACTCGCGCGGGGATATCTTACTACTTGCCTATAAAAGCGGCTGCGACTGCCGACAGACAGAACAATTCGCATTAGAATTCAAGTTAAAGAACAATTATAATTACAATTCAATCTAATAATATTCAATCAAATATTACCAACATATCATCATTAAACAGAATCATAAGTCAATAATCGTTATAATCTGAATTATGGAATTAATTAAGTCGATCAAATTAATTAGAGTATCAAACAGATACTCAGATCTAAAATACAAAAATCATTCATAAGTTATTGTATAGATTAAAAGGTTTGTTTTCCTAACAGACATTCTCTGACTGATTTATCATTCTTAAGAGGACTGAAGAGTCAGATTGCTTGAAAATCATGCTTTTTTTTCACAATTTTTTATGACAAACTGAATGAATGTGCAAAAGCGTTATTTTTACGTGTATTTATACAACATGTAAAGAGAAGAAAAATATAATTTTGATGATCAAATATTCAATATAAGTGTATGGTACATATAGTTAAAATATATTTTCGTTTTTCTTTTCAAGGTCGTTATTTTGCAATAATATCTTGACTCTCGGTAGTTCAATTAAGCTGAATTTTAGATAGAAAATTTCTGTAAGCTTGTCGCGATAGTGTAAATATTATCACTCGAAATCGCAAAAACGAATATTTCACTCAGGTTTAAGGGGATGCTGAAGCTGAAAACTTTACCGACAGAACACTGACATTTTTCTGCAAAGTTTACGTCGTATTAGTTACACAGAATTACAAATACTTTTACACAATGAAAGTACGTGCAAAAATAAATAGGAGCATTACTCGATATGACGAAAACGAATCAAAAAATTTTAGTGTAAGATCTCAAGCTGTTAGTGTAATATTTGCCTAATCCAAAAGTTCCGCAGCTTGTATATAGTGAAAGTATGGATGCTCCAAACAGAAAAATTTTGAAGAACATTACCTTCTGCATTTGAAAGCTTAAAAATATCGAGAAAGTTTGCAGAAAGATTTCTATACATATATGGTTAGGTTTTCCGTTGAATATGGTAAAACAAAACAACACAAATTTATGTAAGTTCTGTATATACAAGAAATACGAAAAGGATAGCGTGATTATGTTAGTGACGATCGTCTCTGCATTATTGACATCGTTCGAGTTCGTCATCAACTCCAGCATCCCCTTAAGTTTGATCTACAATGTGCTCTTTTTGCGTTCTCTCGATTAGAATTCACATTACAGTTCACGTTACAGAATGATATGTGTTAGATACTAATTTAAGTAAGTCGAAAGGAACGGTGGCGCACTTGAGAGGTTAATGAAATGTTAAAACTTTATTCCTGCTTAGTGTGTAGGCTAATAGAGGGCCGCTGAAAAGTAATAAAATATGCGCTTGAAATTGCATTTGTAATATTCACCGTGTTTCTGGCAATACAATCATATTAATGGAGCTTTCGCGCAATTAACGAGAATCAACGCGTTACAGACGTCGAGAAGAGCTTGCCGGCGTGTCGCGCTTGCGTGACGCGTCGAGGGGCGCATAAAAATCGACGCGACCACGCGCCGGGGGTGGTAGAGCTTTCGGGGAATGTTAGGGGAATGTGTGCGTGCGAGGGAACTGACGGAGCAGCCCCGGGCAACGAACGAACGAACGAACGAACGAACGAACGGGCGTTACGTGGGGTCCCTTCTTGTTTCTGTCTGAAAGGAGGCGGTGAGGAAAAGCCGCGGCAGAATATCAGTAAAATTGCGAGAGGTTCCGCCCGGGCGTGTACTATTCGACGAGTTTCTCGGTTTGAGCCCGCGCTTTATGCGATTGCAGGAACGAGGCGGGAAAGGTAAGAAGTGGATAGAAGATAAGTTATTGCTCGTCGAGGTATGCGGCTACGTATTTCCTTATACTTCCGCCGGCATCCTCCGCTCCTCCTCATTCCGCCGTCTATTGTCGGTGGTATTACCGTTGAAGGGTGTTCATGAACGCCAGTATTGCGCGCGCGTCGTCGTCGTCCGTCTAGATTTAAATCCCATCCATTTGCGGCCGGCAAATCTTATATAATCACAGCTGGAGAGAGGGGAGGGGGAGGCAAAGCTCCGACTTGACGTTTCATTCGCATCAGCGGCACTCTCTTCTTCGTGCGTACGCGGCCGCTCACTCTCTGGGGAATAGTTATACGGGGTGTTCTGCGACTAACCGTATCACCAACGCGCCGACAGAAAAATCCGGCTAGATATTCAGCCCAGGTTGACCTCAACCATAGTTCCGACCAGGTTCACCTCAACCGTTTATCCAGTGTAAGTGGGTCCCGTATAAAGTGATGTTGTCGGATCATGTAGCGTCCTTTAACGCAGATAATCAGGACTTTATTAATAATGATTATTCATAATTAGGGTTCGTATTAATAGTCGTTAATTATAATTCAACTGAAAATTTTGCATATAATTCTGAACAAAAATCTGAGAATCTCACTTGAGATAAACTTCAAGTAACAATTGTTAATGCAGACCTAGGATTCGATAACATCACCTTGTACAAACCAAGTAACTGATGGAGTTAACCTGATCATGAAATAAATATCTAGTTGACAATCACAGATTTCTCGACCGATCCTTTGCTGATGTTTCGTCACCAAGATCGAATTATTTTTTTTCTTAGAGAGCTGTTATAAAATGATTCCAAACTTCAATCATGATTATATCTTTAAATTATCACAAATAATAGGGTCGTTCGTTAAGCAAAATCAATAGCAAACATAACAAAAATTCATCAGTTATTTGGTTTGTACAAGGTGATGTTATTAAATCCTAAGTCTGTATTAACAATTGTTACTTGAAACTTATTTTAAGAGTGAGATACTCAGATTTTTGTTCAGAATTATATGCAAAATTTTCAGTTAAATTATAATTAATGCCTATTAATACGAGCCCTAATTATGAATAATCTTTGTTATTAATAAAGTCCTAATTATCACTCTGTGTTAAATAACGCTACATGATCCGAAATAAATATCTAGTTGGGAATCGTAGGTTTCTCGACCGATTCTTTATTGATGTCTGATCACCGAGATCAAAATTTTTTTTTTCTTAAAGAGAATAAAATGATGCTATAAAATGATTCCAAATTTTGATTATGATTATGTCTTTAAATTATCACAATTATCACTAGGATCGTTTGTTAAAATAAAATCAATAGCAAATGTAATAAAAATCAACTGATTATTGCTAAATAGCTATCTCGATATTTGCGCTTAAGAAAGTTCCACTTCAAAATCATCGAGCTAAACGCCCGTTCCCTAAATTACCGTCGACGCGGACACCTTGTATGCCTCGTCACTCTTGCGTCAGCATTGTGCAGAAAGATCAAGATTCATGGCGTCTTCCTCTCCCGTCGCGATACGATCTCTCTGTACGCAGCCTTGTTCTCGGAAATGATGATCCCATGAATGAACATTAGATCCCGCGGGCTTTACGCGCAATTGCATACCTCTACGCGGATTCGACGACATTTTTTTTGTCCTTCCCGGGTGAAACGGGGATGGCACTGCGTACGGTGTTTTAAAGAAAGGGTCAATTCCACGCGTATCTCCCCGCGTTCCTGGCGTTTCTCGCAGTCTGGCACCGTCGAGCGTGAAATATTTGACGGGAAACGCGATGCTTTCGGCGGAGTCGATCCCACGCAACCGCCTCCTCGTCTCCTCTCCGCCTATTTCGTCATATCGCTCGCTTCTCCCATTTTCATATTATTCCTTGATCCCGTATCTCAAGTCTTTCGACGGGCCAAAATTATCCACGAGGATTTGTTCGTTGATTTTTATCCCCGCACGCAATATACAGTTCGATCGACCGTCTTCCACGCGTCGCGTGCATTCGATATTAAAAAAAGCGAGAAAAGTCGGGCAGAGACGAAGAGAGGCGTGCAGGTGATGTGACGGGGTGGAATGGGAAAAGGAGGGTTGATAAACGAAAGGGAGGAAGAGAGTAAAGACGGATTCCAGAAGCTATACACACAGAGAAAGCGGAAGAGAGGGAAGAGAGAGAGAGAGAGAGAGAGAGAGAGAGAGAGAGAGAGAGAGAG
>NW_022639453.1:1922179-1922989 GCF_010583005.1 Odontomachus brunneus
TATATATATATATATATATATATATATATATATATATATATATATAATTAAAATGTATAAGCAAATGAGCTCACAACACTGAGAGAAAAAAATAGTTGGAATAACTATAATTTCACTGTATTTTATAGTTCGTTTTGGCCTCAAACATATATTTATAGTTCATCCAAAAACGAAGATATAGCAGAATGGACACACATTTATAGTCACCATTTTATTACTCTATGTGTATAGTAAGGCACGCTTTGAGAATATAGTTATATGTACCAATATTTTCCAAATATTCCAATTGCATTGACTATATAAAATAGTTAATTTCTCTTACCATTTAATATTTGCTATCTTACTATGTTTTTTATTTCAAATAATTATTATTCTTGGTAAAAGTTTTACATGAGTCAGTTATACTATGCTTATATTGTAAATATTTCAAACATTATGGTGACATTTGCTATAAAAAAGATATTCCTAACTATAATCTTTTTACTATGCCATTATATCCAAATATCATACATTTTTCTCTCAGTGAAGAAGCGATAGGACAAGCTCTGTGTGTAAAAGCTCTGTGTGTACCTCTTAGCAACGATGAGTAAACAGCTGATTTTGAGGCAGAGTAACAAGCGACACGTATACGTTACTCCGCCTTAAAATCAGCTGTTTACTCATCGTTGCTGAGAGGTAAGCCATTTCTTTTACACACAGAACCTGTCCTACTGCTTCTCGTGAGCTCATTTGCTTATACATTTTAATTAATTACGGAATGAATATTGAGAAAATTTCAAAATGGTATATAAATTTTATGATTATTTTGAC
>NW_022639453.1:1922999-1927723 GCF_010583005.1 Odontomachus brunneus
CGTTCGAGTTCGTCATCAACTCCAGCATCCCCTTAAGTTTGATCTACAATGTGCTCTTTTTGCGTTCTCTCGATTAGAATTCACATTACAGTTCACGTTACAGAATGATATGTGTTAGATACTAATTTAAGTAAGTCGAAAGGAACGGTGGCGCACTTGAGAGGTTAATGAAATGTTAAAACTTTATTCCTGCTTAGTGTGTAGGCTAATAGAGGGCCGCTGAAAAGTAATAAAATATGCGCTTGAAATTGCATTTGTAATATTCACCGTGTTTCTGGCAATACAATCATATTAATGGAGCTTTCGCGCAATTAACGAGAATCAACGCGTTACAGACGTCGAGAAGAGCTTGCCGGCGTGTCGCGCTTGCGTGACGCGTCGAGGGGCGCATAAAAATCGACGCGACCACGCGCCGGGGGTGGTAGAGCTTTCGGGGAATGTTAGGGGAATGTGTGCGTGCGAGGGAACTGACGGAGCAGCCCCGGGCAACGAACGAACGAACGAACGAACGAACGAACGGGCGTTACGTGGGGTCCCTTCTTGTTTCTGTCTGAAAGGAGGCGGTGAGGAAAAGCCGCGGCAGAATATCAGTAAAATTGCGAGAGGTTCCGCCCGGGCGTGTACTATTCGACGAGTTTCTCGGTTTGAGCCCGCGCTTTATGCGATTGCAGGAACGAGGCGGGAAAGGTAAGAAGTGGATAGAAGATAAGTTATTGCTCGTCGAGGTATGCGGCTACGTATTTCCTTATACTTCCGCCGGCATCCTCCGCTCCTCCTCATTCCGCCGTCTATTGTCGGTGGTATTACCGTTGAAGGGTGTTCATGAACGCCAGTATTGCGCGCGCGTCGTCGTCGTCCGTCTAGATTTAAATCCCATCCATTTGCGGCCGGCAAATCTTATATAATCACAGCTGGAGAGAGGGGAGGGGGAGGCAAAGCTCCGACTTGACGTTTCATTCGCATCAGCGGCACTCTCTTCTTCGTGCGTACGCGGCCGCTCACTCTCTGGGGAATAGTTATACGGGGTGTTCTGCGACTAACCGTATCACCAACGCGCCGACAGAAAAATCCGGCTAGATATTCAGCCCAGGTTGACCTCAACCATAGTTCCGACCAGGTTCACCTCAACCGTTTATCCAGTGTAAGTGGGTCCCGTATAAAGTGATGTTGTCGGATCATGTAGCGTCCTTTAACGCAGATAATCAGGACTTTATTAATAATGATTATTCATAATTAGGGTTCGTATTAATAGTCGTTAATTATAATTCAACTGAAAATTTTGCATATAATTCTGAACAAAAATCTGAGAATCTCACTTGAGATAAACTTCAAGTAACAATTGTTAATGCAGACCTAGGATTCGATAACATCACCTTGTACAAACCAAGTAACTGATGGAGTTAACCTGATCATGAAATAAATATCTAGTTGACAATCACAGATTTCTCGACCGATCCTTTGCTGATGTTTCGTCACCAAGATCGAATTATTTTTTTTCTTAGAGAGCTGTTATAAAATGATTCCAAACTTCAATCATGATTATATCTTTAAATTATCACAAATAATAGGGTCGTTCGTTAAGCAAAATCAATAGCAAACATAACAAAAATTCATCAGTTATTTGGTTTGTACAAGGTGATGTTATTAAATCCTAAGTCTGTATTAACAATTGTTACTTGAAACTTATTTTAAGAGTGAGATACTCAGATTTTTGTTCAGAATTATATGCAAAATTTTCAGTTAAATTATAATTAATGCCTATTAATACGAGCCCTAATTATGAATAATCTTTGTTATTAATAAAGTCCTAATTATCACTCTGTGTTAAATAACGCTACATGATCCGAAATAAATATCTAGTTGGGAATCGTAGGTTTCTCGACCGATTCTTTATTGATGTCTGATCACCGAGATCAAAATTTTTTTTTTCTTAAAGAGAATAAAATGATGCTATAAAATGATTCCAAATTTTGATTATGATTATGTCTTTAAATTATCACAATTATCACTAGGATCGTTTGTTAAAATAAAATCAATAGCAAATGTAATAAAAATCAACTGATTATTGCTAAATAGCTATCTCGATATTTGCGCTTAAGAAAGTTCCACTTCAAAATCATCGAGCTAAACGCCCGTTCCCTAAATTACCGTCGACGCGGACACCTTGTATGCCTCGTCACTCTTGCGTCAGCATTGTGCAGAAAGATCAAGATTCATGGCGTCTTCCTCTCCCGTCGCGATACGATCTCTCTGTACGCAGCCTTGTTCTCGGAAATGATGATCCCATGAATGAACATTAGATCCCGCGGGCTTTACGCGCAATTGCATACCTCTACGCGGATTCGACGACATTTTTTTTGTCCTTCCCGGGTGAAACGGGGATGGCACTGCGTACGGTGTTTTAAAGAAAGGGTCAATTCCACGCGTATCTCCCCGCGTTCCTGGCGTTTCTCGCAGTCTGGCACCGTCGAGCGTGAAATATTTGACGGGAAACGCGATGCTTTCGGCGGAGTCGATCCCACGCAACCGCCTCCTCGTCTCCTCTCCGCCTATTTCGTCATATCGCTCGCTTCTCCCATTTTCATATTATTCCTTGATCCCGTATCTCAAGTCTTTCGACGGGCCAAAATTATCCACGAGGATTTGTTCGTTGATTTTTATCCCCGCACGCAATATACAGTTCGATCGACCGTCTTCCACGCGTCGCGTGCATTCGATATTAAAAAAAGCGAGAAAAGTCGGGCAGAGACGAAGAGAGGCGTGCAGGTGATGTGACGGGGTGGAATGGGAAAAGGAGGGTTGATAAACGAAAGGGAGGAAGAGAGTAAAGACGGATTCCAGAAGCTATACACACAGAGAAAGCGGAAGAGAGGGAAGAGAGAGAGAGAGAGAGAGAGAGAGAGAGAGAGAGAGAGAGAGAGGAGGAAGATAGGAAGGAAGACAGATGAAAAGAACGCGAGAGAGTGAGAAGCGAGGGTCGTTGCATCGGCTAGATTGCCGACAAGCGGCTCACAAAGGGACAACTTTACGCGAGATGATCTTGTTTACGTACCAGGTATCGATTTACCAAGATCGAGGTACTCTCGCACAGACGGGCTCAGGAATCCGGGCGGTACGGCCGGCGCCTCGTTCGTCGGATTGTTCCTCTCGTCCACGGGATCCGCGTCATCGTAGTAATAGTCGTCCTCGGCGGGGTCGAGCGGCTTCGCCCGCTTCGACACCTTGCTGCTGCGACCGCCGCCACGCGCACCTCCTGTGAAAGGAAGATTCAGTGTTGTGTAGACCGCGTCTAACGATCGCGCAGAGCGTAAAGCTCTCGTCAAGGGTGAACAAACCGGGGAAAACGCCGTATCATATTCTATACAGAGTATCTGGATCATTAAATGTCCGGCAGCCATATAGGATATATTGAATTAATTAATAGTATTACTGGATAATAGTCTGGATCAATCGACCCTTTAAAGGGGGCACATTAAAGTAGCAATAATTATGCCATCGATGAAGTAAGCCTCGCTGGTTCTTACGGTTGGCGAGTATTGGCAGCACCTTACAGCACACGAAGAAGTAGGACTGACGTTTCAGAATGTGCCCTTTAACGTTTAAATGCTCAGAACTGATATATCAGGGCGTGATAAACGTTTAAGTCGAACACTGATATATCAGAGCGTGTCCGTTAAAAGGTTAATCTTCAGTTACTTTTGGCAGAGGCTCTATATGGGCAATACATCCGTAAATTGCATGCCCGTCAGAAACACAAAACTGACGCATCCCAAATCCAAGTCAAAGTTCCCTGTTGGTCTTTAATGCGGATTAATGTCCACTTGAACGTAAGAACTAGTGTTTTTCATAATTTTATAATTGCGCTGTTTGAACCTTATTACACCGAAGGACGATTTCACGTCCACGGGAAACGCGGTGATTTTCTCTTTCCAATGGTTTTCGTCTCGAATCGCTCCGAGATCTACGAGCGAAGTTATTGGGTGCTTCCGAAATACCCAGAGTTGAGTCAAGTTGAGTTAGTTCCACTATAGTATATGTAACGATACTATAGTGGAACTAACTCAACCCAACCCAAACCTAGACATTTCGAAAGCACCCATTGAGTCACTATATCAATCTGCACGCTCGATCGGCCGGCGCTACTACCCCTGCCGCGTGTTAAAGGGCCAGCGTGGGGTCATTGTACGACGCGTATGGTAGGTCGGGGCGCGACGCGAGTGGGAACAATCGCATTCCGCGAAGCTATTTGGGAAGTGATATCCGCGTGCGCGTCCACCCCCCACTGTTTCGCGTCCCAAGGACGGAGGCAAGGATGGTCTCCCGCTCCAGTTCGTCTCACTTCAGAAGAAGAAGATAGCATGTAACGCAATGCGCCGCCGCGGCAGTAGATGGCACTAGTGTTCGTCCGGCGCTAGAGACCCTAGATATAAGAGACTGGCCAAAGCGGTCCAAGATTTGATTGGTTGGATACAAAATAGCGTAGCCAATGAGAGGTAACTATGTACGCGAAAGAAAGTGCGGAACAGAAATTGGGAAAACACAAGCAAATAAATATTTTTATTCAATACATAATATTTCAATACCTTTTTATTCAATAAATGTTAATTTCCAAGAACTATTGACATAAACACATAATTAACACATTCGCACAATAAAATATAGAAATATAACAATATATACTGGATATATATATATATATATATATATATATATATATATATATA
>NW_022639453.1:1928220-1928286 GCF_010583005.1 Odontomachus brunneus
CGACGACTGCCATCGTATATTTATACTTTAGGTCAAATTGAACAAAAAAGTCCTCTACTATTTTCC
>NW_022639453.1:1928326-1928591 GCF_010583005.1 Odontomachus brunneus
TATATATATATATATATATATATATATATATATATATAATGGACATTATATATATAGTGGACGAGCGCACACGTACACGGACACACACACGGAGCTACCCATTTCCGTATGCCAAACGGACTCTCTGGCCTATAAGATAGGCCCGCGAGTAATCGTCCATTTTCTTCTGCGAGCCGTATGTCCCGCCTGTCGCGTCGCGCGTTCTAATTTGTCCAACTATTTTAATTAATATTTCGAAATTTTACGTGATTGTTTGAAAAATGAC
>NW_022639453.1:1928601-1929173 GCF_010583005.1 Odontomachus brunneus
AAAATTTGTGAATGATCATGCAGAATATGGTAAATGAGTTATAATAGCAACGACTGCCATCGTATATTTATACTTTAGGTCAAATTGAACAAAAAAGTCCTCTACTATTTTCCAAATAATCACATAGATTTTTAATTATTAATTAAAGAAGATTATTGCACGAATTTGCGTGATAATGCACTCACCTTCTTTAATTAATAATTAAAAATCTATGTGATTATTTGCAAAATGGTAGAGGACTTTTTGTTCAATTTGATCTAAAGTATAAGTATATGATGGCAGTCGTCGCTATTATAACTCATTTACCATATCCTGCATGATCATTCACAAATTTTCTACAATTAATATCTCGATAATTATTGCGAATATCGCAAAACGCTATAGGACTTTTATGTTCACATCAACCCATTCTACGTCCCCACAAAATTCCCCACAAAATGGAGGAGAGTGTGAGATACCCCGTATATAATTTAACCGAAGAGATATTTGACACAATCAAACATTAACATAATGTTCTTACCGTATTTTCTATATGTGCATATGCAGTTATGTATTTAGTGTGAGATCGTCTT
>NW_022639453.1:1929563-1935797 GCF_010583005.1 Odontomachus brunneus
TAAGCTGCTCTGACACTGGCACAGACGTCGCAATGTTTGACGCATCTGTGTATGGGATCTTTAAATTATGTCCGCCATTTTCTATCCAACCAGAGCCTTGGTCAGTCTCTTATATCTAGGGTCTCTATCCGGCGCTGGTGCTGAGCCAAAGCTCGGCGTCGATTCCCGCAGCTTGAAACGACTATAACTCGCGAATAAGTCGACGTAGAAGGTGAAATAAAAAAATATCTTTTTTTGACATATATCCCTATACGCGCCTATATCACTCTGTCATTGCTCACTTGGAAAAGTCGCGATCGATTAAAACACGGCAAACACGCTTGTACGAACGGCTTTAATTTAAGCTCGGATTGCTCAGATTCCTTTCTTCATCTCGTTATTAATATTATTAGTAACAATTATGAGATTAATATTAATATACAAGATTACATAATAAATACAATTATATCGTGACTTGATCTGCAGATACATTTGATTCAGACATTTTTCCAACAATGATTCCAAATACGCTGAAATTTATCGAGCTCCTTCCGGAAGCAAATTAACTTATTATTTCACGGTCGCCGAACCTGATATTCCGAAAGTCCGTCGATATACACGTCGGAAATTCACGAGAACGTCGAGATATATTTAAATTCAGCCAGAAGCCAATTCGCCACGCCGCGGAATTAACGACTATATTATTCTTTCAATCACATTGTCCGTGCGCATTTCCGTTCGCGCATTATCGAAGAATCATTCGTATAGTTGAGGTTCTACTATTATTCCCCTCTTGATGAACCTGTCGTCTCTGCGCGAGAGGAAGCGAGAAGAGGAGTAGAACAGAAAAGGGAGAGGGCGGAGAAGAGCGGAAAGAAGCGTTCCCACAGTCCCTGGGGACTCGGCTATGTGTGTGTGAGAGAGCAATCTGAAATTTAAATCATTTGAAAATGTACTTGGTCCATCCGTCTGTCCTCCCATCCGTCACGAGGTGGCTCCCGGAGGTAAACAAATTTTTACAGTCTCTTTAATTCATGCGGAGGAACGTTTAATCGATGTTGTCCACGCCACGCTGTTTTTCCTCCGGGGGAAACATGGGCTGCGTAATGCCACGCGTTCTGTACAGACGCATACCGTCGGTATTTGCGTTCCAGATGCGCCACCTCCAACGCCAGATACGTATGTATATGTATGTGTATATATACACACACATATATTTTTGTGTAGATATATATATACACATATATATCGTACGTTCTCGCTGAAAATTAATCCGTCGGTCGGGAGATTTTCGGCGAAATCCGCGCCGAAACATCTCCTCAGGGAAACGCCGAGGAATTCGCTTGTTACTGCGTAAACGCCCGCGAACGTGCGCGAGCATGTCTTTGCCGAACGTCGAATTTTCAGGCACGTCAAGCACTCGATAAAGTTTCTCGTGATTTTCCACGGGGGCAGGGACAGGGGCTGGCTGGTCTCGCGAGCGAGCGCTCGACGAAAAACTGCGCTCAAATAGCGCGGCACGTCGTGTCTCGCGGAAAATTAATTAATGCGCGGGTCGCCCGGGATCCACTAATTTCAACCGAGTTCCGGCTAACGCCGGGCAGCACGTCGAGCGTGTGTGTATAAATATATCGTGAATAACGCAGCGAAGTATCGGTCCGCGGTCGACGAGGCAATCGCAAAACTTCGCTGGCCCTACTCATTCGTAGGTATGGAGCCGACGCGAAACTTTGCGTCACCCGCGCCGTGAATGGACCAAGTTTCGTGGCGACCCGGGAACACTGGGTCAAGTCTGGGGAAACCTTGAGAGAGGTCTCCGCTATTTTGTTAACAGAATAAATTTTTCCACTCCAAATCGTCGAGTAAAATCATTGGAATTCCAGTGACTCGTTCTACCTTCCGTGCGAAAAAGTTCGCTCTTGAAGATTTAGAGGGCATGGCATAACACTTTGTCAGTTTGTATGTGGCTGAGGAGACGATCATTTGGTGACACAATCTCACCATTAAGATGCCTTTACATAGGAGCGTCGAGCGTCAAGCGTTGAGCACATGCGTAGTAATATAGTGTGTTGTTGTTGAGACGCAAGATTAATTTGATTGCATACTGAACTGTCAGTTGAATGTCGAGACATTTATCAGCAATTCAGAAAAAATTGCAAGGTATATTACAAAATGTCTATTAATTATCGGCATTATTTGTGGTTATTAAAATGCAATAGCATTATCAGTAACGAATATTACAAACAAAACGTGGAGTTAATTGCATTAATATAACTAATTGCAAATACAATATGAGCAAAACAAAGAAAAAAGGTTTTGGGTGTTACAAATATTAGCAGAAAGAAAGAGACGTGGATTCTATTACGCAACGTTGCCCTGACAGCGTCAAGACGCTGAAATCTGAACGGTCTAGATTTCTGCGCAAAAGTGCTGTGCACGGATTTGACGCTCGACGCTCGAACGCTTCAATGTAATGGCATCTTAAGACTTGAATGCAACGGAGAAAGCGCGGAGAAGTTGACTGTGAGCGATTTAACGCGAGAGAAACGCGCGAGCAAATCGACGGTAATCGCGTCGCGAATCCTTAGTAGGGCGTATTATTTACACGGCGGTGGGGGTGACGCGCTCACATATACACACGCACACACACACACACACACACACACACACACACATTCGGGAGTAACGCGTTATTCGACACGCGCGTGCGACAGATCCTGCGTTCATCCTGTTTGATGCCGCCGCTGCGTCCGTGCCGCGGAAGCTAATTAATGGCTCATCGACGAGGCGAACTTTATGCGTCAAAACGCCGCGGATTAATTCGCGAGCGGGGACAACGCGCATCCGTACGTACGCGGGATTTGCAATCAGACGCGCACACGCGCGGGCAGTTCGAACGAACGACAGAACGACACGATACGTGTGTGTTCGTTGCGTTGCGTAGCCGCTGTTATTTTTTCATTTCACTCCTTTCCCATGCGCGAATTTTGCCGCTGCTGTATTGCGCCGGACGCGCGTGAAACGCGATTTTAATGTTACGCGGGCTCGAAAACGCACACTGTAAATAATATTAAATGTCGCGAGATATAGTTCCCAGTTTGAACAGCGCTGTTTAGTGAGCTTCAACGTGTGTAATAAAATATGACCCCCCCTTCTCCGCCATCCCGTTTTTGGTGACGATGTCGCCAGTGAGCGGAGAGAGCTTTTCCAGGACGAATAATCGTTACGGCGGTGGAAAATTTACGCGCCGCGAACGAGAGTATATTCCTTATCGTGCTCATTGTTTGCTGAATGTCGCGCTGAAATACGCTCCTCTCCACATAATTTAGCGTTAGGTACACGCGCGAGTGGCGTAATAACGTTAATTCGATCATTTTTCCGGTCGCCCGCGCACACGCCGAGCATATCCGGTCGATACTCTCCTCCGTCCGTTCGTCTCGCGGGGTCACCGGGAGTCGCTACTATATCCTGCGCGTCGGCAACATTTTTGCCTTTGAGCTATCGTTACTTCTTCAGCTGGTTTTACAATTGCGAGCCCCGACATCGCGACAGCGGCAGCGAAGGCAACAGCGGCAGCCTCATCCTACGCTACGTATTTACGTTATGTCGCTCGCAAAGGGGGGTCGAGTTCCGGGGCATAATAAATATTGTCTATCCATCCGTCCTCCTCCGTTTTCCATTAAAGGAGCGGCGCGGAAGAAAAAGAGTCTCGCGCGCGCGACGTAACTATTTTCTGCGTTTCACGACGCGCAAATATCCCAGGGAAACGGTGCTTTAATATCGCACTGCCGCATGAAAATTCGCCACGAAGAGGGGGCAGGGGGAGCAGCAGGAGAGGAGGAAGAGAACGTAGGAAAGGGTATGCGGGGGAAAGAAAGAGAGAGAGAGAGAGAGAGAGAGACGTGCTAGGTAGGTTGCATGATGGAAATATAAGAGGGTTGGACAAGAAAAAAAGAAAGCGGGCGGAGTGAGAATGGCAAAAGAAAGAATGACAAAACACGATCGCGCTCCTCGACGTGTTTGTACATTCGATAAATCGACAGTGATCAGAAATTTTCGAGCAGCCGCATTCTCGTTTCTACTTCTACTGCGCGTTTCTCACCACGGTTAATTAATCCGGGAAACATGTTCCCGTTTTCTTTGTCGTAATTACGTTATTGGAAAGTAATCTTTTTTCGGTGTATTCAATCGATGTTTGTGTCAACACGTCGAATCGGTATTTCTTACTCCTAGTCTACATTTGGTGATTTAAGACTTAAGCTTTAAAAATTGACCAATCACGGGTGACTATTATAAGAATGATCTAATAGGATTAGTCAACGTTTAAGGCTTAAGTTTTAAATCATTGAATGTAGACCAGGGGTTAGAATAATTTTTAGAAAACAGTATCTCGTAAAATCGTATCTCATTAATTTCTCTATTATTGGTTAGGGGTGACGTTTGTGGTGATAGAAGAATGAGAAATATAAACAAAAAGGTGTTGTATCTTATTGTATGTGCGTGGTACAAGCAAAAAACAGATACCACTGATGCGGTATGCGGCAACTTTGCCGTAAACACTATGACTCCATTCGAACAGTAATACAGAATATCGTTGGATTTATTCGAAAATTATAGTTACTAAAACTTGTCGTTCAACCACATTCGTTTCTCTTCGTTGCGCGTTTCTCATCATCGTCGATTAATCCAAAGAAATACCTTGGCACTCTGGCGACTGAATATACGTGCGTGGGAAAGGCATGAGCGTGTGGCGTCGCATCGTATTGTATCGTCCGCGGCGATACGGAAAAAGCGCCGATGTACAAATACGATCTCGCTAATTCGTATTTATCCGCGCGTGACGCCGATTATGCACGCGCGTGCATCGCGAAACGCAGGGTGGGCAGCAACGGCGGGATGAAGGTAGGGGAGGAGGCCCGAGCTCTCTCTCTCTCTCTCTCTCTCTCTCTCTCTCTCTCTCTCTCTCTCTCTCTTGCGCCGCGATGCAGCGAAACGCGTATTATCCGAATACCGTATTTCCTTGCGCGAGTAACAGCAACACAGAGGGCTCAAAAGATGTTAAATATGCATCGCGGCGGAATTATGTGACTCCGCAATCGTCCCACCACGTTATTAGCCCGTTAACGGAGTTTTGTTACTTGAGACTCCTAAAGCTTTCTCTCGAGGTGTCGGTGGGTGGTTGGCTGGTGGCGTTGTATACGGGATGCAGCTCTAAAGCTCGACGCATTCACGCGGGGTGCACGCCGCGCGCGTTATAATATCACAAACGGAAGAAAGTTTGGTAGCGGTTTCGTTTAACATTTTAATTCGGTAAAAGGTAGGTAGAAGGAGGGGATAACCTCGCCGCGCGAGGCGGCAAGTCTCTTTCTCAATGAGCTTATCTAGACTTCTTTTCTCCTTTTATTATCACTTTCTTCGAAGAATTTTAAAAAACAGGATATAAAAATATATCTAAATTGTGTACTTGCTCCACGAGTTAGAGAAAATAGTTCAAGTAACTCAGAAGGAATTTGATGTTTCATCGCGAAATTTTTTCAGACGTCACCACTTGAGGAGTTTATATTATCAAGGAATATTACCCAAAAAATAGTATTAAAAGCTTCCCCTTGTGAGATGAAGCAATATTGCACAGTAATAGTAATTTACTTGCAACGCGGTCAACCTACGTTGACCCTCATAGGCCTGCTAAACGTTTTCCCTCGTGATCGTTCATCACAAATTTATACGCAAAATATCGGTCACAGGAGGGTCTCTAATTTAGGATTCCGAGAACATAGCAGCCACGAGTGGAACGAATCTTGGGAAGGTTTACTACTGTGTCCAAAAAGTAAGACCAGTTTTCAATTTAAATCGCGCGGGTAAACCGCACATCATAAATATTTTTTTTCTAAGTTGGCAGCATTGTGACAGACATCTGTGACAAATTTCATGTCAAAACATTCATTACTTTTTGCTTTACGCTTGGTTTTGTACGACGCTAAAAGTGCATTCGGCGATTTTTACAATGTCCAATTATATTGAGCAAAGAATTGCATTAAATTTTGTTTGCGGAATGAAATTTCGGGTGCAGAAACGTTGCAGGATGTTGCAGAAAGCCTTCGGGGACCATGCTTTGTCGGAAAGGAATGTTTACAAGTGGTATAAACAGTTCAAAGAAGGTCGTGAAAGTGTTGAAGACGAAGAGCGTTCCAGACGACCATCACCTCTACCGATGAACAACACGTCAAGAAAATCGAAGAACTTATGCTTGCTAAT